>NW_025335972.1:1479857-1713140 GCF_004798865.1 Varanus komodoensis
AGGCCAATACATCTGGACAGTCACAATTGTTCATCCCTGATCAAGAGAACACAAGAGGAAAGGAACAAGCTACTGATGCTGGAATATTCCAGGTCAGCCATCCTTCTCAAAACAAAGGGTATGTTGGAGGAGATTCAGAGCTGCTATGCTACTTGAACTAGCAAATATCAGTCAGAATAAATAAAAACAATGAATAATGATTATTAGCCTATATGACACACATGCAATCAATTGTACTGCTGATTGTGCATAATACTTTTTTGTTTTTCTGGTACTTATAATTGCTCTTACTTATACAGATATAGGCATTTATATCGAGCATGTTTGAAAAAAAAAAGAAAGAAAATAAACAAATCACCCCCAAAATTACCAACAAAAATACAGTTTTCGTATGTTAAATTTCTTCCATTACAGTATTCCAGGTGATGCACAAAGGAGTTCTAGAATGGCTTGCCACCAAGGGCATCGATCTGTCCTAGACCCGATTAGTTGTGTGCCCATGCTTAATAGCATTCAATTCACTTCACAGACAGTTTCCATAATCCACACAACCACCTTGTAAGGCAGGCCAGTCATGATCTCCATACTGCAGATACGGTGTATGGAGGCCAAGAAAAAGGAGAGACTTGCTCAAGGCCAACTAGTGAGCCTTGGGGCCAGCAAGATACAAGAGCAATCTAGCCAGATCAAACCAAGTATCCACTAGCCCTGCATGCCCAGTCAGATTGCAGCCAGCCAAATGCCTCCTGGAAATTTATGAGAAAGACATGCAAAGAAGCGCCCCTGTTGGCATTGCCCTCAGTATTTAAGAGATATTCCCATGGGACATGAAGCTTCCATTTGGCTAGCCAACAGATTTCTCCTGTTAATTAACATCAATGCATCTTAAACTTACCCAGGCTATTTCAATTCACTAGACAGTGAATTGCATAAGGAATGATGCTAATATGTGAAGCAGGACATGCTTTTCCCTTTCTTGAACCTACTGCTGATCAGTGTCACTGAGGGATGGTAAGCTGCACTTCAGCAAGGGCTCCACTTCAGCTCCACTTCAGCAAGGGCTCCACTTCAGCTCCACTTCATGCAAGTAAGTGTAGCCCCACTCATCTGGAAAGCTGTGCTAGCTAGCACTGTGGGATTTGAACCAGATGCCCCAAACTCACAGCTTACATTCTTAGCCACTATGTAGCCCTCTTATCCCAGCCTAGAACACGGAACAAATTTCATCAAAAAGAGAAGCTCTCCCTCTTCATTCCACCCACGAGCCCAGTCAAAATACATCAAGCACCCCTGCCACTCACAGCTGCAGCTCCTTCGATTGCTCCTTTTTTGCCAGCTGCTTCTCCCGCTCCTTCACCAAGGCCTCTTGCTTGGCCTTCATGTCATTGAGGGTCACCAGGCCTATCAGAAGAAAAGGTGCTGGAAATCAGCCTTCTGGGATCCATTCACCGCCATTCAGGGAAGGAGAACAGGACTCCTGGGTTCTTCTCCCAGTATATAGTCTTTTCCCTCAAAATGCATACCCACCAACGGTGCTGGATTTCAGCTCAGCTTCCACTGCATCATAATGGGCAGAGAATTTCTTGTCGATGTTTGACTTCATGATGTTTTCCTGTCATGGAAAAATGAACAAATCAGGTTTGTTGTGTAAAGTTGCCTCCTGCCACCTTGGTGCTCCAGTTCCTATTCCCAACCCACCTTCTTGGACTAAACCATGGGTGGGCAACTCCTGGGCCTCTGGATGTTCTTGGACTTCAAGTCTCATTCTCCTCCACCACTGGCTATGCTGGCTAGGGCTGGAGGGCCTGCAGTCCAACCACATCTGGAGGATCACAATCTCCCCACCCCCGGACTAAGATCTGAAGCTGTGCAAGGCAGCAAGGAGGGGATGCCAGTCCCTGTACTGGGCTGCAAGCAGAGGGAAACATCCAGGAAAAACTTCACATGACATGCTGCCCTCTACTTGGTGAAGCTTCGCATCTGAGACTGGTAGCCCACCTTAATCCAAAGTCTTGGGGCAAATGATGTGCAGTTTCTACTGGCTTCAATTAATGAGGAAAAGGAAAAGATAATTGTCAAAAAGAGAACTGAGGCTGGGGACGGACCAATCCTGAAGGAGAACATGGGGTTGCACAGGCAATGCTGCCAGGAAGAATTCCTCTTCTTGCACCACAAGGAGTCGTGTTCCACAGGAAAGGGACCAAGGACTAAGATGAGATTCCACTTCCAGGGATCGAAGAGAACACCTCTGAACATTGCTTTGGCAACCTGCATTAGAGATCTTTAGACTATGATCTACAGGACTGTTGACATAAGCCCGAAGGATAAATGCCAAGCAGGAGGTTCTGTAATCATGTTTGGAAGAGACAGGTGTTGGCAGAACCACAGTAAGGCGCAAAATGACAAGAGAGCGACCATCTGAGACTTCCAGGCAATAGTATGCAGCATTTTCATATATTAACAAGGAATAGAAGGGAGCAAGCAAAGGGAGCCAAACAATATCAAAAGCAGAGCTCTCATTAGCAAGGCCTGGCGGGAACCCTCTCAGGACTGGAATATCATTATTATTCAGGGTTGTATAGCTTGCGAGAGAAAGAGAGGAAAAGGAAGCAAAGGGGTCTAGAACACTATGCATCGCAGAAAATAAGATAAAACTAAACATTCATCCAGGTCCAAAATGAAGAGCATGGCATTACCTGTGAATGGATCTGGATGAAAACAGGAAAAAAGAAAAATAATTGTGAATTTTTTCTATGGACCTGGAAATCAATCAATGCTGCTGGATAAGACAATCTAACCAAGAATTAGTTTGCTGTCCAAATCTAGTGCTTTCAAGGAATACTATTTCCCTTTATTCTGTAATCCTAAGCATCCTAAAGGAGGGTTTCATCAGAAGTATAACTTTAAATCGTAACACAGGGAGAGACAAAGCAGCCTGATCTGCCACCCTAGTTCTCTTGTCCACTGAATGTCCTGTGCAGCACACCTTTTGTGTGGCACACGTGGGAATCCTACTTGCCACAGCAAGTGGCAGATATCAGGAATGGAATAGGCTGGAGGCAGATATCAGGAATGGAATAGGTGAGAGAAGCTGTGGCTACCTTGTTTCCTGCTGTACTGAGAGATTTAAGCATTTGTGTGTTTGGTATTAAGAATGCTAGGTGACAAGCCAACATTCAAGGTAATAACAGGGTCAATCTTTAATGTATTTCATGCTTCAAGGCACCAGTTTCACATTTCTGGCTGCCTAGAATTATTCTGCCTTATTTGGTGGAGACAGAAAAGGCTAGTCAAAAGATTTTCCCAGGCACTTGAGTTGACTTTTCCTTTTCAGAAGGCGAAGGGGACAGACACAGGTTCATGCATTTATCTTTCAGTCTGCTTTGGCAGAACAAAATCAGTGGACAGTGTGAAGATAGCAGATAATCTGTGATTATCTAGACATGCTAATGTTATTATCCAAATAAAAGGGAAAAAGGGACATCAAAAGTCAGGTTTTATTGGAAAGGAAAGGTCTTCAACAAACTCAAATAGTAAGAAATGTCTTTTCTGACTGCAAACCTAAGTCTTGCAAAAAAGAAACTAAACAAAAATCACAGAAGAGGGACATGACTACACAGGGACCTCAATCTGGAAACCAAAACTCATAGGAGGCAGGAGGGTCAGGTGACTGAAGAGGTAGAATGAATGGTACAAGACATACCAAGTGCACACTAGAAAAATAAAAACCTTTCAGAGGAATCTGGGAATACAAAAAGATATCAAGGAGGGTTATGAAATCTTTCTAGTGAGGACTAGAAGGAAAAACATGCAGGCAGAGTTGAGGTCAAATGACCTTTGATGCTCCATTCATCTCTGTCAAAGAAGGCGGCAAATCTGTATCCTAGATTAAGACAGTGACTTAACATAAGATAGGTCAAGAGCCAATTGAAGAATTATAGGGCATGTGTTTTCAGTTACTACTTTGGTTAAACTGATTCAGCATAACTTGCAGCATCACTATCCTTACATTCATCATTTGAATATAACATCAAATATATAGAATGTCCTTTTGATTTTAAGATTTCTCTCCATAGCCTCAGAAATAGCAAAAAATATGTCTCAAAGCTCCTTGTGGTGTCTCACAAGCCAGCATCACTTTTAAGCACCCATAAATATCTTTATGGCCAAGGGTGAAGTCCTTTGTGTCTGCTCTTTCTTGAAAACCTAGCAAGAAAGATCTTCCCTCTACAGCTTGTTTTCCTATTCCTAACACCCAAGTGCAGTCTCCCCTTCTCTGCCTGAATGATCCTGGAATTTACCTCATGATAATACCTCTCTTAACACTTCCAGAATCATTGCCTGTAAGAGTTCAACACACGGGTGACCCATCCCTTCCCACAGGAGGTTCTTCTTTCCATCACCTCAGCAATGCGCTGCCTCATTTGCTCCATATGCTCACGCTGCCTCTCCCTCTTCTTCATTAGTTGGAGTGCCCGGCCAGCCTCGCTGGCAGCTCCTTTGTATTGTGCCATGGTGGTGGATGGATCTGAAAGGCACAGAAGACATATATTAAGTGGTCCTACAGCAAATGTGATCTTTAGTCCATCTGGTCCACTGTGGGATTCTCTGAGGAAGTTTTCATAAAATGTTCTTCAGTGGGAGCGTCAGGGATGCCTTCCGCTTACGAAGTATGTGCTCACTACTGAGCCACAGTTTGACCCCCTAAAGCAAAGCCCAGCGCAGCAAATAGGGATCCCCAGAGTAGGAGACGAGAGTGAACCCGAAGGGCAGAAAGGGCATGGGGGAAGTGTGTGGGATTTCTGGATATAGCAAGAGAAAAACGGAAATGCAAAAGCAGTCACGGGTGTGGGTGAGATCCTTGCCTGCTCAGGAAAATGGGAAAATTTTCCTTCCCAAGTAGTCAGAAAATCCTTTCTCCAGCCACAGATCCCACCAGCTGCTTCGCCTACGTCAGTCACACGCGACAAGGCATTGCCGAACCCTTCCTCCTTCTTCCTGTTTTCCCTTCGTTTCCCTGCACAGGAAAAAGGAAAAAAAGGCGGTGTTGATTCGTCATCGGAACTTCCGGTAAGAATGAAAAGCCGCCATTGGCTAGGATGCCGCTCTGGCCCTTCTCTCTATGCGCTGCGTTGGGAGGCTGGCGGTGTGAGGGAGCCGGAAGTGTCAGTAGGGACTGCGATGGTGTGAGGCTAGTTCCTTTCCGTCTCGATGATTCATGGGGTCGCAATGCCCCTGCTAGTTGAGGAGGCGCCTTTGAGCAGATTTCCCCAACCTGGTGCCCTCCAGTTTTTGATTCAAACTCCAGAAAGGCCAACGGTCGGAAAAGCTGGGAGCATTTGTACAATACCAGGCTGGCGAAAGCTACCAGAGAGCGAGAGGACGACCCATTCCGTAGTGCAATTACATGTCTGCTCGCGAGGAAGTCCCACAAATTCAGTTGGGCTTACTCTTAAGTATGTGGACATAGGAGCGCAGCCATAGTTCCCCCCACCTTAGAGGGATGCTTTGTTTTATTGGCATTCTTTTCCCTTGTGTTTCAGCCTTCCCCAACCTGGTTCCCCTTAGACTACAAAATGCTGATTTTGAGTATTTCAAAGCACCTTGCTCTTCCAAGGCACTTTCACCCTTCCCCCAAGGCTTTGCTTCTGCTGCTTTTTTAGTGACAGTAAGTTAAACCTTTCCAAGTAGTATGACAAGCAATAACAAGCATTATTTTTACTAGTGCTGCTTTACATCATTATGGAAATAACACTATTTGAATGTGGTGAATTTGCCACTCAGCTTTCAAAGTTGCAGAAGTCCTGCACCCAATCCTATTCCCATTCTAACTTATGTAGGCAAATTTTTCTGCTTTTTTCAGGGAAGGACATGATCCTTCCAAAGCATTAAAATAAAATAACCCTTGCAAATATTGTCTCCCAAAGCACTCTACAAGACTTGAAAGGCTGTCACAAAGAGGCAGGACAGGATCTTTTCTTGATCATCCCAGAGAACAGGGCAAGGAATAATGGGCTAAAGTTACAGAAAGCCAGATTCTGACTAGATACCAGGAAGAAATTCCTGTGTGTTAGAGAAATACAATGGAGCCAGTTACCTGGGAGAGGTGTGGGCCCTCCCATACTAGAGCCATTCAAAATGCAACTGGCCAATTATCTGAAAGGGGCAGTTTAACTTGGGAGTCTTGCTGTGAGCAGGGAATTGGACTTAATGGCCCCTTCCAGCTCTATTATTCTATGAAACTTAAGATATGTAAAAATTCAACGAATATGAGTATTCCCCTCTGTTGAATTTTTGTCTGCCAAGGCACAGAAGACCTTGGAGGGATAAGCACTGCAGTGAAAGTTACACTTAACCCTGTGTTTTGAGTATTTTCAGCTGCAGTTAAACATGGAAAATTTTACCAACTGCATTTGGAGAGTGGGAACTTCACAGATCTCCTTTTAAATTTCTTTTTGAGGCATTCATAGTGGACTAATTAGAGAAAATTGGTAGGGAAAAAGAGATAGCCAATAGCTTCAAGCAAATTACAGAAAATGTGTTGTTGTTATTAGCTGCAAAGTCGCATCTGACCCATCGCAACTCCATGGACAACATTCCTCCAGGCCTTCCTGTCCTCCATCATCCCCCAGAGTCCACTCAAGCTCACACCAACTGCTTCAGTGACTCCATCTAGCCACCTCATCCTCTGCCGTCCCCTTCTTTTGCCATCTATTGTTCCCAGCATTAGGCTCTTCTCCAGGGAGTCCTTCCTTCTCATTAGGTGGCCAAAGTATTTGAGTTTCATCTTCAGGATCTGGCCTTCTAAAGAGCAGTCAGGGTTGATCTCCTCTAGGACTGACCGGTTTGATCGCCTTGCTGTCCAAGGGACTCACAGGAGTCTCCCCCAGCACCACAATTCAAAGATCTCAATTCTTCGGCGCTCGGCCTTTATGGTCCAATTTTCACAGCCATTCATTGCAACTGGGAAAACCATAGCCTTGACTACATGCACTTTTGTTGGCAGGGTGATGTCTCTGCTTTTTAGTATGCTATCTAGATTTGCCATAGCTTTCCTCCCCAGGAGCAAGTGTCTTTTAATTTCTTGGCTGCAGTCCCCATCTGCGGTGATCTTGGAGCCCAGGAAAATAAAATCTGTCACTACCTCAATTTCTTTCCCATCTATTTGCCGGGAAGTGAGAGGACCGGATGCCATGATCTTAAGTTTTCTTAATGTTGAGTTTCAAGCCAACTTTTGCACTTTCCTCCTTCACCCGTATCAAGAGGCTCTTTAGTCCCTCTTCACTTTCTACCATGAGAGTGGTATCATCTGCATATCTGAGGTTGTTGATATTTCTCCCAGCAATCTTAATTCCAGCTGGTGATTCATCTAGCCCCACCTTTCTCATGATGTGCTCTGCATATAAGTTAAATAGGCAGGGCAACAGTATACAGCCTTGCCGAACTCCTTTCTCAATTTTGAACCAATCAGTGGTTCCGTGTCCAGTTCTCACTGTTGCTTCTTGACCCGCATATAGGTTTCTCAAGAGACAAATAAGATGGTCAGGTACTCCCATCTCTTTAAGAACTTGCCACAATTTGTTGTGATCCACACAATCAAAGGCTTTAGCATAGTCAATGAAGGAGAAGTAGTTGTTTTTCTGGAACTCCCTAGCTTTCTCCATGATCCAGCGTATGTTGGCAATTCGATCTCTAGTTCTTCTCCCTCTGTAGCTTTTAATAAATAGCTTAAAAGGTAATCAGCTGGAAGTTCTTTTACAGGTAAAGCATTATTTTGTGGGAAATTATGAATGTTTAATTATCAGTTTTCTAGCTTGAATTATGTTTGTCTAGAATTCCCCACTATTCTGAATAAACTGCTTCCATCCTAATTGAGTTGGGTCTGCAATTTAATTGGAAATAAGATGGAACATTGAACATCTTTGATTTATAATGCATACCGTCAGTCCAAAATGCCTGCAAATAATCTTTTGAATGTTAAGTTTACCCACATTCTGCATTAAAGTAGTTCTATTATGACATGATGTACCATGTGTCAGCTGTTTAACTAATAATATTGCCATTTTAATGTGTGATACCATATTTCAAGTAAGTTTAGGTTTTCTGGCAGATCTCTACTTTCTTCAGCTTGGCCACATGGCATATGTCTTAAGTAGTGCATGTGTTATGTTTACATGGGTGCCAATTTAATTTTCTATCTCCAGAACCAAATATCAACAGCCATACTTCTTTTGCTTAGACACCAAGTCATGTTCATGTTGGCTTGCACTAAATCTGCAAAGGCTTCTTCTACACGCATTTAATGGCTGCTGATCTTATAAGGCAACAACCATTTTGTCAGGGGAAGAGTGAAAATCAGCACTACGAATGTAAGGCTTACTTGAGGGAAACTACACAAGAAGTTGCATACCTATGTTTTTCTCATAGGTATTCTAACCTTCTCTGCAAAAGCCTCCACCAACAATTTAAAATCATTTTGGTGGTTTCTTATTGTAATGTATGCTTGATTTTACTGTTGTGAACCATCCAGAGAGCTTCAGCTGTTGGGCAGTATAGAAATGTAATAAATGAATGAGATTTCCCTCTCACCCAAGGTTCTGCAAACTAAATGTTGCTAAGGGGGAAAATGGCTTCTGGAGGGACAGTTATTGGAAAAGTGTTTGCAGAGGAGAGCTGAATTTCCATAAGTTAATTGCAAAGAGAATTGGAACTTCAGGAGATATTTGCAGGTGGGAAACATGAATTTGGAGTTATGAATCACTTCCACTTGTTAAATCTCTGCTCAAAGTGCCACCCCACATCCCATATTGATTTGGCAAACAGTTTCAATTTAAGTGTGAAGCAATGCTTGTTGTTTCAGTGTAAGCAATGTAAAGTAATGCACACTGTGGCAAAAAATCCCAACTTCAAGCATAAGCTGAGGGGATCTGAGTTAGCAGTGACTGGCCAAGAATGGACCTCTTGGGGTTGAAGATGAAAATGTCAACCCAGTGAAAAAGGCAAACTTCCTGTCAGACATAATAGGAAACGAAAATAAAACTGGCAAAATTGTGCTGCCCTTGCACATATCTACAGTGCAACTGCATTTAGAATACCGTGTACAGTGCTGGCCACTGCATGTGAAAAAGGATATTGTACAGTTGGAAAAATGCAAAAAAGGGCAGTTAAAATGAAGAAGGAACTGGAGCAACTATCGTATGAGGAAAAACTACAACAGCTGAGATTGTTCTGCTTAGTAAAAAAATAAGAGAAGACATGACAGAGGTGTACAGAAGGATGCATGTGACAAGGAAAGTAGATAGGGGGCCATTTTTCACCCTCTCTCATAATACCAGAACATGAAAGGATCACCTCATAAAGCTGGCTGGTGGGAGATCCAGGACAGATAAAAGGAAGTACTTCCTCACACAGCACATGATTTAATTACGAAATTCACTTCCACCAGATGTCATGGTGGCCCCCAGTTGGGTGGCTTTGGTGGGGAACTGGACACGTTCATGGAGCAGGGGGCTGTCCGTGGCTCTCCATCCTGGTTGCTGGATGCTGCCTTCTAGGTATGCCAGTTGCTGGGGAATGTTGGTAGGAGGGTGCAGTTGTACTCGCATCCTGTTGTTGGATCCTGGGGCAGCTGCTTGGCTGCCATGTGAACAGAATGTTGGACTAGAGGGACCCCTGGTTGCTGCTTTTGTCGTCTTCCCTGAGAGGAAAGGGCTATAAACCAACTGAGCTAATATGATGCAAACCTAAGATAGCTCAGAAAGATACACTATATCTGAACAGCAACCATCTACTAGATACAGTTAGGACAGTATTTTACCAAATGCTGCAGTCCCCAACTTCAGATAGATAGAAAATCTGTTTTCAAAGGATTTGGAGGAAAAAGGCTAAGAATAAAGCAAATTATGGTGGGAAAAGGCAAGACAATGCCTATAAATTACCTGGGTCTAAGTAGAATTTCCCATGGTTCTAGGGAGGAAAAAGGGTGGGCATATGTGAGGTCTTTGCACCAGTTATTCTTCCCTTACATCAGTCCCTAAGTAGCAATACCACATTACCTTGCTTTATGTGAAATTCTGTAATCAGAATAAGCCACCCAAGTTATGCAAAATGCATGGTTCACATGCCTGGGGGTCTATATTGGTAGATTAGGCATGGGGGTAGGATGGGATGCAACTCTAACCTTCTCCTCATTTTGTGCCATAGGACTCACTCTGCCTGCTATATTGTCATCCATCTCCTTAGCCTGATGTGGTCTCTTTGTTCAGACAGCATCCCTCTCCCCTTCAGGAAGAGTTCCAGTTCAGGCATCACTTCCTTTCCCCCTCATCCCTATAACAATGGTACCAGACAGGAACCAGGGATAGACTAAGTGAATTTATTATCTTGAGACAACTGAGCAGCTGTGGAATGGAGGGGGGACCCCTCACATTCCCCTAGAGTTACAGACAGATTGTTAACCATAAAGCCAGCTTCAGAATGAAGGAAGCCTCTGACATAAAACAGGCCCCAGGCCTCTTTGCTCATGCCAGGGCCAAACCCCATCCAAACCTCATTAAATTGTCAAGGAGTGTCAACAAAAGTTTGACCTGCTTCGTTAATAAGTTACAATAAGTTACAGCAGGTGGCAGCAAGTGGATCGGGACAGAACCACCACCCTGTCCCTATGTCCAGCACACAAGAGAGACACATACACACACACAAATCTTCCCACACTGAAGGCTAAAGGAACTAAGAGGGACTGAGGGGACAAAAGAGACGCAAGACAAACAGAGGCTTTGTGGGAACCTGAAGTGGCAAGGTGGGGGAGACAGGACTGGCTAGAGGGACAGCATGTGTGGAAGAAATGGTCTGGAATGGCTTTTCGTGCCTCCCCCACTCCACATACTGTAGTGGTAGCCATTCCAGTTCTTCTCAATATACAGGAATGAAAGTTTGCACCATGACTGGGGTGAATGGGGAAAGGAAGAAGGGCCGCCTATACACATGGGAAGGGAAGGTCTGTCATCAGTGAACCCACAAGCCAGTTCACTGGGAAAAGACCTGGGATGAGAAACGGGGAGAAATGATGAGGCACAAAGGAGCAATAATCAGGGCATGGTTGTGTCTAGGAAGGAGGGGTGGGAGGGGAGAAGAATGAGCCGAGAGGGTGAGTTTGAGATGAGGAGCAGGAATGAAGGCCAAAGTACATGCAGTACAGGTTTGGGATGGAGCTTGCTGAACTGGGAAAGCAGTGCGTGTGCTTCATTCTGCCTCCATTGCAATTCACCTTTACCCTTGCAAACATGCAGTGGAACCTACCCAGAGAAGGGAGGAACTCCGGCAGAAAAGGGTGCCAAAGCACCCCTGCCTGGAGCTGCGTTTTTCCTAGAAAGGGCCAGTGCTTAAATGCATGCAATTGTATACAATACATGGTTTGGCCCCAAATCCCTACAGGCACTGGAAGGAACTGAAGAAATGAGTCCCCTAAGGGTTTAGGGTGCACCAATTTGATCCAATCTGAGTCATGGGAAAGATGGGGTGTCTGGTTTTTGTCAGCAAAAAAAGCCAGGGGAGGGGCAAACAGGAGAAAGGAAAATTAATCCAGAACTGTTTTCTCTTTGTGGCTTAAGGGGACTGGTCCCAGATAGGAGAGGCCTGGCATAGCTAAATGAGGATATGAAGGAAGAGCCAGTCTCAGGTGAAGTGTGAGGGGAAAGCCAGTCCCTGGTAGGAATATGGTCCCTTGCATGGGGAAAACCCAGGGTGGGGAGGAATGGAATGGGGTTGAAAGGGAAGGGGAATGGTCACTGCTCATCCTCGCCAAATACATCATTCTGGCGCCGCTTCATGCTCTCAAAGTCAAAGGGTGCCCCTGCCATGCGCCGGTAAATGTCTTTGATGTCATCGCATGTTGTCTCAAAGTGGGTGGTGGCATCGTATGACCATGAGCAGAATATCTGCAAGGAGGAAAGCAGGGCAAGAAAAACAGAAGTCAACTGAGGAGGTGAGGATAGAGAGCAAAGGCAGATCCTCACCATAGCTAACTTTGAACCAAACAATGCTCTAATTCCATCTCTAGAATGCTCCAGAACAACAGATGAGTTGGGGAGCCTCACCTGGCTTTCAGTTCCATCATCAGTGGGTTCATAGATGTCACTGATGGCCACAAACCTATAAAAGAAAGGAAAAGACGCATAAGGAAGTCTGCCTCCAATAAGAGTTACAAGCGAGGGACTTCACTTCCCCTGGTATATACCAACCTTCAAGCAGATGCTGTCCAGTTGTGTTGCACTACAACTCTCATCATGCCCAGCCAACATGGCCACTGCTTGCTAGGGATGATGGAAGTTGTGGTTAGACATATCTGGAGGGTACCAATTTGAGGTAAGAGGGTTGCATGCTGGCACTTCTTTTGCCACTCTTTAACTTCGGCTTTAACTGCTTTGGGAATGATACTGAACCTGATTTACCGTGGGAAGAATTAGATGAATGCATATGTCAGCAGTGAACCCATTTTTCCCCAGCTACATTTAATTCTGTGACTTACAACAAATCTCCTGCCTGAAGTCTCAGCTTTCACAGCTTTTGTACCTCTTCTGCAATTTATCATGGCCAGTACAAGATCCAATATAACCCACTCAGTTCTTAGAATCAGATTCAGCCTTACTTCCCTTTTTGCACATTATAGACCAATTTTCTTTTTTGGTTGTTCTCTCACTCTATCCTCAGGCCTCGTTCTCATAAATAAAATGGTAAACTCATGTCTTGACTGGTACCAATCCAGTCTGAAGATAGAGCTCACATGGAGCATTACTGCCACATTAGGGGACTGACGAGACCAGAACCCCACCCTTCCTCCTCCTGATTTATGCAGCAGCAGCCATTCAGGTGAGCCTCCATCTGCAGTTTGAAGCAATACAATTGCAATCCAAGTTTACAACTTCCACTTGCTGTTTGTAACAACGAAGCCAGAGTCTTTAATTCTTCTCTGCTCCTGCTGCTCCTGTTCAGAATGTGCTCAAAAGTTAAGCTTTTCAACCCACAGAGGGTCTGGCTAATGGCCAGTTCAGGAAGGTAATAAAAACCCATCAGGACCATGCTGAAGACTAGCTCACTCTGCCTTTTGTGCCTCCCCGCCCCTGCCCTACTCACTTTTGGTCGATAGGTTCAAGCAGTTCAAGGGCTGGCTGCACTTCGTTCTCAGGAGAATCCGTCTCCACAGTGGTGCTGGCAATGGCAATGTACTTGCCCTGGGCAGCCACATTGTGGGCAGAGGAGATGAGGCAGACATAAATATCTAGGCCGGGAGGAAAAGAACGTTTCAGAAGGCTCATTGCGCATGCCTCTCAGCCCAAGTGCTCATGCCTCCTTTGCAGCAAGCTTCTTTTAGAGATGAAGGGAAAGGGCTGCAGCCTGCTCTGCATGTGGAAAGTCCTACGTTCATTCCCTGGCAACTCCAAGGTGAGCGGGGAGCGCTGCCCTCTTGAAACACTGCCAGGGAGTGTAAAGCAGAGCGAGCTGGACCAGTGGTTCATCTCAGTACAGCTTTCTGCATTCCTGTACTGGAAGCCCATGTCCAGATCCTGGTCTGTCATGTACAGTTGCTCTATCCCATTTCACAGGATAGTTACAAGGTTAAGAGTTGGAAAAGATGTAAGAACTGTAAGATGCTCAGCAACCTTGTATAGCTTTCAAGAAGCCTGAGGCACAACTAATTCTCTATTTCCCCCACCTGTCCTATCTCCACTGTCCTGTACTGCATCTCTGCTCACCTGACTTGCGCCCCACTTGGTTCTGGGGAATGATGATTTGACAGGAGTTGGCATCGCTGGTGCCACGGATAGGGTGGCTCAGGATACAGATGACTCGCACAACCTTCCCTGCTGGGCGCACGCGATCTGGCATGTAGCTGGGGTCACAGATCAACTGCTTGCAGCGTGCCACCTGAGGTAAGGAAGGAGGCATTATCAGGTGTGCTGCAAGGAGACCTGTCCCTTTCCCTGTGCACATGGAGTCTAGACACCAAAGAGTCAGTATGCAATGCAGAAACTGACTGTCTTGCCAGTGGTCTGCTCAACACAACTTTTCTCACTCCCGTAATGGATTCCCCATCCTCTCTGCAACCCAAGCCACCATTTAAGTTGGGCCTGGCATACTGTGAGTTTTATCACCCTGGCAATAGAATAGGAAGAAACTTTGCAATTCTTCAAAGAAAAGCCAGTGAGGCTAACAACATGCTAGCATTGGAGTATTCAAAACAGGTAATTAAATGTTCCCAATGCCTTTAGGAGTTTTGCAACCTTTTAACTACATGAGATTTAATGTTATAGCTCTGTTCAGCCCAGACCAGAAGAATGGCTGGATAAGGGAAGAGGGGTAACCAGCCCAGAGAAATAGAAGGTGGTGGGCAAATGCTGAAAAACTGGGCAGAAAATTACACTGATGTCCAAGATCAAAAACATTACAGTATTTCCAGTTGGGACCTCACCCTTTAAATCCTTAATATTTCAGTGACAGGCAGAGGCAGGGCTGCTGCCAGGACTGAGGGGGTCCCCTGCAAGATGCCTTTCAGAAGAGGTCTAGGCACACTTGTCATTCTGCAGAGACAACCAGTGGCAGGAATGGGAGGTTGAGTGGAGAAGCACTAGACTTGGCAGCTGAAGCAGCTGCCATCCTTATTCCCTCAGAGTGCCCTCAAGGCCTGACAAGTAGCATTGCAGACGGATGCCATGTCACGGGAGCAATCAGAAAATATTGGGGGTAATAACCACTACTTCTGCTCTTAGCGTTGAGGCCTAGAAGCCACAGCACGCCTTGACCAAGACACAAGGCTTACAAAAGGGCTGGGCAGGAGGATTTCACTGAAGAAGAATGGCAGAAACCAATAAAAGGTAAACAGAGGGAGAAAGTAAAATTAAATTGGAGAATTAAGCTAAAGCTCCACTGCTCCAGGAATTGCTTATGAGAGCCTGGGTGATGAATCAACTCCCTCCTGCACTAGGATTATCACCTACTACAAGGGAGAACCAAGGCAGATGGAAACCCACCAAAAGTTATCTAGTTGATCTGCAGAAGATGTGCAAGGGCTTGTGACTCCCAGTTGTTCAGCAATTGACTTCAAAACCTGTGTACAACCCAGAAGCGGTGGAAAAACCGCTACTTAGACCAAGGTGATGCCATTAGGTATCAACAAAGGCCTCAGAGAACTTTGCTGCTCTATGCTTGAAAGATCCGTTTTTGGAAATTTTAAAAATATAACACCTTAGGGTGCCTTTGCTTTGATCTTACAAGGCTGTATCCTTCCCATCTCAGTGCTAGCACACATCTCTTGTCCTAGTTCAGTGCATGCAAAAGAGCAGGCTTCCCCAGATTTGTTGGACTGCAACTCTCATCATTCCCAGCTCACTGGAGAGCATCAGGCTGGGAAAGCTGCAATAAAGGCTGGAGCTCAAAAGCAAATGGCTGGAAGCATTCATTTATTTACTGCGTTAGACTACCTTGACTGCAGCTGGGGAGCTTTGGGGTCTGAATTTGCCCCTTAGCACATGCTTAGGATATGGCTGAGCCAGGCAAATTCTCAAGCCACAGGTTTAGGCAGTGGAAGGGTAATTCCCCATTCCAATTGCTGCCAGCCCTTGTGAACTGGAGGGATTAGTATGAGGCAGTAGGAGAAAAAGAGTGACCACTGGGTGAAGGAAGACAAGGGAAACTCAAGCCTCTTGTGACAAGAAGGCTTCTTCTAAAGTTAGGCCCTTCCTGGTTTAGAAGGAGTCTACCAAGTGTCATGGCTCTAAGGAGCAATTTCTAGACATGGCTTGAAATATCCCTTCCCAGCCTCTCCACCACATAGAAGTGAGGGCTCCAGCTTCCTGTTCTCACCTCTCCTTCAGACTTAACGCCAATCACCTTGCCACCTTCCATGACAATCTCATCCACTGGCTTGTTGAGCATGTAGGTGCCGCCATAGATCGCACTAAGCCTGAGGACGAGAGGAGGGGGTTAGAGGCACTGACCAAACTGCTCTCCACCAACCCACCATGCAGCTCGGCTGCAAGAGCAGAGCTATTTGTCCGTCCAAAATATACAAGATCTCCCCCCACCCATCGTTTCCATCCTTGAATCATTCCAACCAGATTTATGCCTAATATAAAAGCAGTTAGTTTCGGTGATGGCTCTCAAACCGAACTTAGTTTACTAGATACATAGCCTAAAGGTTATCTTAAGAAAAATGTGGCCTCCAAGGAGTTACAGAAACAAAGTCTAATGCCTTGGTTCCATGAGAGAGGAAGTACCTGGCAAAGCCCTGGGGGAGCTCACCCAGACCGTAAAGTGGGTAGAGGTAGGGACTCTTCCCATAGCGGGCCAGGGATTCACTGTACAGTTTGATGCGGTTGATGGTCTCCAAGCAGGGCTGATCCAAGTAACTGTGGAAAGAGAAAAAAGCCTGCTTCAGTCCCACTGAGAAGAGCACATGGGGCAGAACATGGCAAGAAGGAATTTCTTAGGGGGCAGACCAGAGGTATGTTGCTTGCCTGGGGAAGTCAAGTAGCCAATCACCTTGAAAAGAATCCTAATTTTTTCATAGGAGTTTCCTTCCAAGTCTTTCTCCCCGCCACAACACCTAGCAGCCAGTCTCAGAAAGGACACCCAACTACCCACAGGTGGCCTATGCATCCCCAAGAGCAAGAGGCTGCTAGAAGAGCTGGCACAAGAGGCAGGAAGGGAGATGGACTAATGCCGTCAGTAAGGGAGTTCGAGTCAGCCACTCACTCATCAGTACGATAGAGTGCCAGCGCATGTCCTGTGAAGTCAATGACATCCTGGCCCAGGTCAAAGCGGCGATAGACCTCGCGCATGGTGGTGCTATGTGGATCCACCCCTTCCAATGTCTTTGAGTCATTCTCATCGAAGTTTGCCACAAACACCAGGAACTTGCGGAAACGTCGCTTCTCAAACATGCCCATGAGATCTGGGGGATGGGGAGTAGGGAAGATGGGTAGACTGGAGACAGCACGTTGGAGAATTACTCTGAATCACTGGGGCCCTGGCTCAGTGATCAGCCACAAGCCTGGGTTCAATGCCTGGCATCTCCAGTTCAAAGGCTCTTCGCTATTAGAGTGTGGCAGTGAAACATAAGCAAATCATCTTCATGGGGAAGAAAGAGATGGAGCCCATGCTCTTTTCCTAAGTCTGGAAGAAATTTACTGGGCACTTGCATGGTATCTTTGAGTTTAAAGAAGATGTAAAAACACCACCACCAAGTCACTCCCCCGGACTGCAGAACCTGATCATACTCCAAATGCACAAAGTGTGGCAGAACTGTTGCTATTGAGGCAGGCAATTGGGGCCCAAGGACAGTCATTGGTAGACCGTGTGTTGCAAGAAATAAAACGTATTTAAAAATTCAAAGGCTCCAAGTTTCCATCTGCAGAGAAGACTAATGGATCCATCTCTGCACAATTTGCAGCTCTGGCCTTGCCTCCTTCCAGGCAGCCTCTTCTGGGGATGGGGGACTCCGCTGCGCTTCCACACCAGGGGCAGTTTGGATCAGCCAATCATCCCTGACAAAGATAAAGAATTTGCCTGTCCTCAGAGGAGGCATGTCCACACTAGTGACTCATCCAGTCATACAGTGGTGGGCTACTCTGACAGCAGGAGGGTCTCTAAAAGAAAACCCTCCCAGGTGTAAGAGTCAACTGTGCCGCCACATTTCGGGGAGAGCAGTGGAGAGGGACTGTGGCTTGGCTTTCAGAAGTTTTAAAAATGCTCCCTTAGCATTATTATTACAGCCTGCATATTTTTTTTCTTTTGCAAAAAACCCAAGGTGCCATACATAGCCCTTCTCTCCATCTTATCCTCACAAGTCTCCACTGAGAGCCCCAACCTAATCTCCTGAGCCCCAGTCCAATGCTCTAGCCATTAGCCCATGCTTTTAGTCTTTCATTTTTTGTTTGCAATCTGGTTTTGTATTTTAATGATGGCACTGCTGCTATGATTTACTTCCACGTTTACTTCTATGTCATACTGTAATTTAAAACTTTTATAATGCATGCTGTACCATACTTTATGGTTTTAATCGCTGTGAACCGGTCAGGTTTATAAACATTTAATAACTAAATTAAGTAAGATGGTCTTGCTCATGCCAATGTTATACGGCTAGTTTTAATGGTTTTATGTGGATTTGGGGCATGCTTCTCTAGCTAGTTTATGATGTGTGTGTGGACAGCTTATTAAGGAATTAAAAAACAAGGTATCAGTTTAAAATACAATCATACATACATGGATATCAAGGTACCTGTGAAGCCTAACTACATAACTGTGCAATAGACAACTGTAAAGTTAGGCCCCACTTACTGGATGCTAGCGCCTCTGTCTCTGTTGACGGCACCTTGTAGATCTTTCCTGCCTTGTACACAAAGCTGCCCTCCACCACTTTGAAGTCTAGATAACGTGTCACTTCTGTATACAGCAGCATCTTCACCAGTTGGCCTGTGGGGGAGAAGGTAAGCCTCATTTGGGTCCCTGGAGCCCTTCCATCCTCCTGTGCATTATACCCAGGACAAAAAACAGGATGCTGCTAACCGGAAGTGAGAAGCTCACAAGGTAAATGTGCTTGGACTGTGCAAGCAGAGCTGTGGCACATAAGGGACAGAGCACCAGGATCAAGTCTGGATACTCGTTCATCAGTGCCAGCCGATGTACCAGTGCATCTCCTGGTACTATTGTACACGTCTGCCCTGAAGCAGTCTGGACTTACCTTCTACAGTGAGACCCTTTCTTCAGTTTATCCTTCTTTCAGGAAAATGCATCCCATCTCTGGCCAGCAAGTAGAGACCAAATGGGGCTGGACTTACCATTGGCCATGAGGAATTTGGGAATAAGGTCCACATTCCAGTCCCGGCCACGCCCCATGGATTCAGGGGGTCCCTCAGCAATCTCAAAACGCTTGTAGAGCTGATGGATTGAGGAAAAACAGTGCACCATGCACACACAAAAAGGACAATTCAATCAGAATACAGCATAACACAACATATCAGTGCCAACAAAATACAGGAGAAGACTCAAGTTCAGCTATTAGCCACAGAAAGGTTGTTGGGAAAAAAAAGCAGAGGCACTTCATCTGAGGGGGCTTTCCCCTCTCACAGCCACCAGAAGACCACTGCTACTACTATTATGCTAGGGGCAGAGAACTTGTGATTCCCAGATGCTGTCGACTATAATCTCTGAAAATTATGAAAATACTGGAAAGCACCCAGAATGATTCCAAACAGTGGGAGTTACTCGTAAGATGCTGAAAAATAGTTTTGTTCTTTAAGAAGCCAAACACAGTTTGATCCAATATATTAATAATGGCCTTCTTCAGCTGCTATAAAGAAGCCATATGTAAATTTAATATGTCAGAAATAAAACTGCTCAAATAGTATAAAAACATAGCATTAGTCTCAAAATACTGGAAAAATAGTTTTATTCTTCAAGAAGTCCAATGTGTACAAAAATGATTGCCTTCCACTATGCTGTCAGCCACTTATCTTCAAATGTATGTGACCAGCCTGAAAAGCTCTCTGAAGGCTTTTAAAGAAATGTAATTATACATTTGCAATCTTTGCAACGCACATGATTTTATAGCATTTGTGCAATTTTATGTATGTTATAATAAATTAATCCTTTGTTTCTTCTTAAAGACCCAGAGAAAGGCCATAAATAATATACCAGGGCAAAAAGCATTGGCCTCTGTGAAGTGCAATCCTATCAGAATGCCTGTAAGCCCCTGAACTCAGAAGCTCATGAGCATCCAATGCAGAATGGGAGAAGCGACAGAGGCAATCTTCACCTCCACATCCTCTTGCTCTGCCTTGCTGCCAGATGGCTTCTTCACCTGTCTAGTGGGAACATCTTGGAGAGGGACAGAAGTAGAGTGCTTTCAGGATACTCTGTACCCCAGCTGCTTCCATTTCTTTCCCTCTCTTCCTGGAACCTCCCCCTTTTCACCATCTAGGAGGCTGGCTGAGTTCCTGACTTCAGAGAACAGCTCTCATGATTCTTTCTGTGTCCACTGTAAGGGGAAGGCAGAGGGGTGGGGCTTTTATTCCCAGCTCTGAGTTGGAGTCAGGAATTCCTCCCACTCCCCCCCCCCAAAAAAAATCCTATGGCTCCTCAGACAATGTCTTAAGGCCACAGGATCACTCCCCTAAATAATAAAGCTATGTCTCCAAAATCTTGAAATAGGCAGCATGGCCAATGGTAAAGGGGTGATGGGAATTGTCATCCAGTAACATGTAGAAGGCCACAGATTTCCTACCCCTATAAATGCTTGTGTTTTTCCCCTCAGTTTCTTTCACAGTATTTATGAATCACAACTATTCAAGACATAGCTAAGTGATGTAAAAAAACAGGTCTTGCAGACAAGATGACCTTCCCGAGAATATTAGATAGAAAAGGGACATTTTCAGGGAGTGCTGAAAACCCAGACAGATTCACACTGTGCTTATAGTGGAAAAGAATTCCAGCGCTTGGCACTATGACACCAAATGCCCTATTCTAACAGACAGACTGAACTGCCAAAATGTTATATCCTGAGCAGGCCAGAAGGGGATCAGGGAATTTTTAAATAAGTTCTTTATGGCTTTGTAGTCAAGTGCCTTAGATCTGGCAGGCAGCTTATAGGCAGCCAATGCAATAAATACAGCATGAAAATGATCAGATGCTTGCCTAGAAGGATTTTAGGAAACATGAAAGTTTACAGAGCAGAATATCACTGCTGCTTAGCTTCATATGGCAGTTTCTCTGAGTGCGCCTCATATACACTACTCCAGTAACCCATATACTGGTACTATAAAGACAACAGAGATGCCTTGTCTAAAGATACAGAGATCATGATGGAAGAGTGGTTGGAACTGTGAAATTCCTAGTGCATTGCCCCTGAGGTTTACTTCCAGCATAGTCACACACACTCACAAATGCATCTGGTCCCTCACCTCTTCCAGGGGGGTAATTGATGAACTCTCACCCCCATAGTATGGATTCCGGTCCATATGCAAGACCTTCTTGCCATTCACAGACATGATGCCCGAAAGGATACATTCCTAGGACAAAAATTGGGTAGGATTATACTTCTTCTACCTTAATTGAATGTGTCCATTGGAACCTTTGTGGTGTACTCCTGGAAGCAGACAAGCCACAAGGCACACAATGTGTGTTGGGGATGGGGTTGGGGGACAGGAATGATGCTGTTCTTTCCCCATGGAGTGTGTGGAGAGTGGGAATGCTCAGTTACAAAGAGGGGGGTTGGCACAGGAGAGGAAACAGGTCTCAAGGGCAAGGGGCTTCTCCGTGTACAGAATCAGCAGCAAGTCCTCAGACTGTGCCTTGGGATTTTAATCCTAAAACGGTTGTAATAAAAGTGACAAGGTGCTTCTCCAGCCTTATTATGGGAGCCAAAGGTAACCACCTCAAAACCAAATCTGCAGAATCTCCTCATTCATTTCAACTCAGTGGTTTTCAGCGATAAAGACCCAATGGAGTCTAGAGATTGGTTCTAGGACTTCAACTCCCATCAGTCCCAGCCAGTAAGGTTAGGCTTTAGTATGGAGGACACCATGTTGAGAAAGGTGGCTCTAGGGAAATACAGGTCAACATGCAACCTTCCTGCATCCCTCATGCACCATTTCAGCCATCCCAAATTATTTTGGTTCAGTTACCAGGGCAGCAGGGAATTCAGCCACAGGGAAGTGCCAAACATGGGATTTTGAATGAAATGCAAGGGCAGGCTTTATGTTGCAGCTCCAGGACATCCTCTGACCACCGGTCCCTTTGGCACAGGTATTCTTGGGGCGGGATGTGTGCAGAAATTGTGTCATTTGTTATCAGTGTAGGCAGAAACACTGTCTAATAGGTCCATGGGACGTGCTTACTCCTCCATTCTTCACAACATGCCAAATCACAAGAATTCTCACTGACTGTGGAAAGGAACATATATTCCAGCAAGATTAACTGGTGTTTGAGTGAGGAGAACCCACATATTAGTGGGTGAGCCATGAAATAGAAGTGTTTTTGTAAGAGAAGATAATCATTTGCGGTGAAGAATCTAGGCAATAACTTCTTATTAGTTCTGCTCTAATATGGCAATTTGAAGCAGTCCTTTGAGTATATCTACATGAAAGATGTACAGAACATTCCCTCCTGAAAATGTTGCAAGGAGGCTATGGGCAGACTGAAAGCCTGTAACAAAGAATATTTAAGATGTCCTCCAAATTTGCAAGTCTGTCTGCTGTTGACAGCGCACTGGAAGTGAGGAAAGCGAGGACATGTCAAAAGAGGATGGACAGCTTCTCCAGGGCTATCTTCTTGGATGCATGTAGGGAAAACCGGGATTTGGAAGTGAAGCTCAAAGAAAGTAAGTCAAGAAGGAAAGAAGATTGATTTATTGCCTTCTCAATAAGTTCTGCCCATTCCTGCTTCACCAGACAGAATGGCTGGCTCCACACTGAAGGGCGTTTAGCTCAGTGGCACAGCACAAGTTTTACATGCAAAATGTCCCATTTTCAATCCCTCACAACTTCAAGCAGGGTTTGAAAAGACTACTGGAGAGCCCTGCCAGCCTACACAAAATCTACAATACTGAACTAGATGGATTAATTCAGGGTTCCCCAAACTGGTACCCTCCAGATGTTTTGGATTTTAACTCCCAGAATTCCTGGTCATTGGCCATGCCAGCTGAGGCTTATGGGAGTTAAAATCCAACACATCTGGAGGGCACCAGGCCGAGGAAGGTTAGACTGATGGGTCTGACTTGGTATGAGGCCAGGTACCATGCTCCAAAGAAATGAGAGATCCAGTTTTTACTCCTTCGCAAAAGTGTAAAAGGAGAATGACAAAGTATATATGCGTGTGCAATGGATCAGACCTCACTGTACCCCACGGGAATTCATAACGGAAGCAGGGCAGAACTAGGGGTCTTCTCCACTTTGGAGTCAAGGAACTACAAGAAAAGGAAGGGGGTTGACTGAAAAGAGGCAGAAATAGTGTTAAGAGAAAACCCATTAGGGTTGAAACCCTGAATATTTCATCTGGAGTCCCACATTTCTGGGAGGCCATCTACCCCACCATCCCATCATTCATAGGTCCTTGCTGAAATAATGCTTCAGGGGTCCAGATAATCTCTGTTGCATCTGATCCCCCTGGATTTTCGTCCACACGTTTCCCTCTTCCTGCTGCTCCCCCAAATCATTCTATCTGTGTAGTTTTTAACAATTAAATAAAATACCTTCCTCTCCCCATCTATACACCCCTTTCTACTAATAGGGGTGTTCTTAGGAAATTGGATCCTTTAGAAACATACAAATACACAGACTGTAGAACATGTGTAAATTAGCATATACAGGGTCTGACTCCTTGGCCTTTTTTGGACCTAGCATTACTCCTACAATTATGGCTGCATCTCTTTCACATTACTGAAGAAGACAGATTAAAGAAATATATTGAGATCTGATTAGCATTTCCTTGTATGGTCATGCCAAGGGACAAAGAGCAGCAAGTGAGTTATTAACCTTGGGAGAAATGCACATTAGTTCATTCCTGCCAAATAGCTTGAATGACACTAGCTGATAAAGAAGACCCAAAAGTGCTAAGGGGAAATAGGGGGCTTGCATGTTTGTGTGTGTGGAAATCTTAACAGGGATTTCATATGGAGAAACAACATGTCCTTCCCAGACTACAAGGATTTGCACAGGGAGATGCATACTTCTTTCTCTCACTCTCTGTTTTTTATATATAGAAGACACATTTCCATGAGCAGATAAAAATTGTATACACAAAGTTCAGACTGTGGAAAGTACAAGAAGTGAACTGATCTGGAGAACAGTGTACAAAGGATAGATGATGTAGTGCTTGAGCCTGCAATAAGTTAAACACACACATCTGCACCTGCTGCAGGGATGTTCCGGCCATGGCATTAAACACTGCACACTGCAGACCCTTCAACCTTGTGCGCTGATGGGATGTACTGTTCACACTGTGACTGAAGAATAAGGAAGTGAAGAGTAAAAGAGCTGCATCGGGGTGGCTGCGGTAGTGGGCATATGGGAACTGCAGAAATGTAATTGCCTCTTCCTACCCTTACTAAGATGTAAATAGAACAGAACTACTAACTGTCCAGAAAATACACTCATAAAATACGCTGGTCTGTTGATTTGCAGAAATCATGAGGAGATGCTTTTTCACAGGAGAAAAATAAACAATTTAGATATAGCCAATGTTAGTCTAATAAATCCAATTCACTTTAATGGATCCACTCTAAATAGGGCTACCATTAGAAACCATCCATCCTCACAAATCTGGTGTTTATGATTCAAGCCAGTGTAAGAAGCACAGCTCAGAAGGCAGCTGATGAGCTGGCAACCCAAAATGAGGAGGGGCACTTAGAAGAATAACAAGAGGCGGAAGGTGCATGCAATCGGTGCCTAGGGTTTCCCACTTTCGGGAGCAGTCGATGGCGTCGAGTTGCATCAGGAGCTGCTGCAACGGGACTAAACACTTCTTCCATTAGGTTGCTGGGAGGCCGAAAGGATGGGGCCAAGGAGGAGGCGAATGCGCGTCTGGGAATAAAAACTGCAATCCTGGATGGAGGGCAGATACAATACGGAACAGGAGGCGCCGATAAAGCAAGGCGCTGCAACGAGGAAGGCGCACAATAAGCATACGCGCGCACATGCATTTGGGCTACCGCTGTCCCGCAGTTGTTTAGGACCAGCATTGCTGCAATCATAAAGGGCTGGGCATTCCTTGCGGGGCGATGCAAATACAACCCCACCCGGACATGACAAGGATGCTGATGACGGGGCGGGGATGCAGGAGACGGAGGGAGAAAGGGAGGCAAAACCGCCAGGCGGAGCAGATTGCAAGCGGGGAAAGGTTTGTGTGGGGTGAGTGGAAAGGGAGCACAGGTGGCCCCGTCGGACTCACGGTCAGGCCGGTGCCCAGCACGATCACATCGTAGGCCTCGTCCATGGTGCCGGCTGCAGAGCCGCCTCCCCCCGCCCCGAGCGGACCCAAGATGGGTCCGCAGCACCAGCAAGCCAAACAGATTCCTCCGCCGGGAACTAGTCCCGGCACAGGGATCGCTCCGCCGCGGGGAACCGCCCGCCTCCCCTCTCATCCTTTCCTTTGCCATAGGTGCCGTGAGGCTGTACGCGGAGGGATAACTGGGAAAGAGGAAAAATGTATGGGTGACAGCTTTCTTTTCACATTTGATACCTACGCGGGACGGACGGACGGACGGACGGACGGGGGGGCGAAATAGAAAAAACAAGTTCCGGCGCTGCTGCTTCTCTGTCATCACCTAAAAGTGGCTGGGGTGGGGTAAGCTTTCCAACCCCGAGGCCACCCCACTCCTCACCATGGTAACGAGAAGAGCACTGCCGGCCTCTACCAAAAAATGGCATCCGTCCTATTGAGGGGTGGGGTAGCAGCACGGTTAAACAACTTTTCTCCTGGTTGCTTTTAGGTTGTAAAAAAAAAAAAAAGACATATTTCCTTCCAATAATCACGCGTCGCCCTGGAATATTCTCAGTTGCAACAAATACATAGAAAAATAATGTTTAGTGATGCGTCCGCCAGGAAAAATAGACCCATTTTGTGCGGCTCAAATTCTCTGTTGGGGTCGCCACCTTCCCCCGCTCATGGAGGGAACGAGCATCGCTGGAGTGCTTCTTTGCTTGCATGCAGTTGGCCAGCTTACCCGTGTTCAAAATAGATGTCTATTGAGAAGTTGAGTGGGAGTCGGATGTAAAAGTCCATGGAGTGGCAGCATTAAGCGTACACCCATTTAAACATTGACCTATGGTGTATGCAATGGTAATAAAGTTTGGGCGTAGCTTGTCAGAACCAGTAGCCTTGCCCAGTTAAAGGGCCCAGCTGGCTGCTGTTTTCTTTCATAGCTCCTAGGACAACTGTTTCCCCCAGTAACTATGCCCCCATCTATTCCTTTGAAAACTTGTAATTATTATTCTTTTGTGTGTGGAGTGAGGAAGAAGGACCTTCTCAAAGCAAATATCAAGGCATGTTCGAGCCTTTAGCCCAAAGGTGCAATGCCCCACAGACAGACGGAATTGTGAACTGTTCTTCTGGCAGTGTTAATAGGAGGAAGCATGGCCAGGGGAGCTAAAATCACAAGATCATAGGGATAAGTAAAAGAGCTTCAGCTGTTGTGCTGAAGAAAAAATAATTCTTCTGGATCAACACAAATGGAAACAGGCAACAGGTCCCTGTCCTTTTCATCTGGTCATCTCCCTGGGAAATCTCACTTTCAAAGGAAGCAAGATCCTACCCATCTTTTCCCCGGAAATAGAGGTTACTGCACACTTCTTATTTAGTGGGGTAAAGTTTCATTCTAGAACAAGGTGAGAAATCTTTTTTCTGTCCATGGTGCATGCCAAGTGTGAGCAAATACCATTTCTAACAGGCCCTTCCTTGTCCACCTCATGCCCCACCTCATTGACTGTTCTTCCCATTTGAACTGATGGCTTGCAATGGGCTTTTGCAGATTGCCCACCTTGCTCTTCTAGAACACAGTGCTATTAACATTTTTGGGGGGGGGGAGTTGACTATTGCTCACACGCTGGGGAAGGCAGCTCTTTCATCAATGATAGTACAGCTTTCAGGTTGATCTAGGGTTGGATTTTAAGTGTACAGTAGTCTGACATGTCTTACACAGGATCTTGGGACCTCTTTCATTTACTCAGACTGTTCTCAATTAGTGCTAAATCAAGTTATGCACCATGGTATCTCTCCTGTCCTGTGTACACACATTCATGTGGTAACTACTCATGAATAGGTTTCACTCACCTCCATCTTTCCTCCAAATGGCAGCACGTACCCCATCAGCCTCCATGGCTAGAAATCAATCCCTGCTCCTGCCTTCTTCCCCAGCAGCCTACACAACCCATGCGCTCAAAGCTCCTGCCCATGTGCGGGAATTGCACATGCTACCAGTGCCACCCCCTCCCCCTGCAGCCCACTGCGTGGAGGGCACCAGTGCTAGGAACAGAGGGCACATGCTTTGCTGGCTAGACTTGCCTGTCAGTGCTCATCTGGAATCTGCCTGGGAACCTCCACTGGCAGGTTGTCAAGAGCAGGGACAGCAGGGCTTGGGAGGAGTCCTCTGGATTGTCAGGGAAAGGGCAGGAGCAAGGCAGAAGACAGGAGGCGGAGCAGAAGACATGGGCTCCTGGGAGACTCACTTTGGGGGATGCCCTGTACAGTTTCCATGTGCTGGTGAACAAGGCAGCTTCCCTAGACCAGAGCTTCCCTGTGTAGCACCAGGGCAATGCACTTAGTGAGTGCAGCTCTGGCATGGGGCAGCAACCAGTGACTCAACCCCACAGTCCATGCTGCTGTAAGTGCTTCCTTTCTCCCGTGCTAGCGCCCTGCCACCACAATGTCCCATCTTGCTGCCCCACAGCCCTGCCGCAGGCATTAGAGTGTACACCAGTAGAGAAAAAGAGCACAGAGACAGCCAATCAGCTCCCTGCTGTCAGCAACTCAGCAGTTGCTAGGCAGAAACAGGGAAGCAGCAGAACATTTACTAATGAAGCCACACATAATGACAAGCAATGGTTAAGCATCAGATACCTTAAAATAGATGGTCGGTTCTCTGTGGAGGATTCACAGAACAAAGGAACCATACTTCACCAAGCTTCCTGGATTCATACATAACAAGCAGCAAACTGCAGCATGCCTTGCCATTATGTGTGGACACTACCACTGAGAAAGCTCAAGAGTGTATCTTAATTGGAATAGCTATCCTTTTGAATATATACAAAAACGTTGGAAATACATAGGTAGCTAAGTTGTTAAATATAGTCAGAAGAACAGCCTATGAAGAGATGCTACACAACTCTAGTTTAAATGGGTCACTTTGAAATTATTTACTCAGTTTCTAGAGTAATTTATTGCAATGTGTAAAAAGTTGGGTTTACTGGTAACATTACAATGGTGATGTTTTCAAGGCCAATTCTAATTCCTCTTTATTAGGTTGTCAGTCATTGCCAAATAGCTAGATAATAGCCCACAACATATGATTTGCTAGTACCTAATATCCAGCACTTAAAACTGTTATCAAGCAGTTGGTAGACAGGTGCTTCTTATTCTGCATTCAAACTAGAAGTCTATCTCAATCCATGTCTTTAAAATATGGTGATTCACTGGGTTTAAGGAAGTCTTCAAGAACAATAGTTTGAATTTAGAGACTTTTGTAATGTAACCAGATCAGCCCCATTGCACTTCAGTAAAGATAATAAAGTAAGCAAACAGGCAAACAAAGCCAAGGAAGAGTTTCATATGTGTGAGCATGGGTTTGGTCAAAAGGCAGACGAAACTGCAAATCTATGTTAAACACAGCAATTGGAACCAGGGCAAAGTCCACTTATTTTCAGCTACTTTGGACTATGGGAATTGAATATAACAAAGTAGTAAATAAGTTACTTATCAAAACTAATAAAACAATAGAAAAGAGCCACAAAACCCAAGCATAGGTTTTTCTTCCGGTCTACTGTATTAATGGGTGGGGGGGAATTAAGCACAAGACAGACATAGCCAGCTGTCATTCCTTTGCTAATCTAGGAACCCTTATTAAGGCTCCCACTCTCAACTAGCAGTATTACCTGCCACCAGCATTTAAAGACGTAAGGTTAAATCTAATGTTGAAATCTAATAGCACAATGGGATTTTCCTCTCCTCCCCTTTATGTCACTCAAAAATTTGCTCTGGAAAGTCTTTCAGCCCTCTGGTGCAGTTTCTGAGGGCATGTGGAGTGCAGAATTACACCCCTCCTGGTTCTTCTAATGGAAGCCATTTCATGAGCAGAATGACAACATTGGAGCCAACCCACAGCATTTTAATGCTAGCCGGTTAACCCCACATATTACAGATCTAAAACAATGTCATGGAAGGCCAGTCCATTTTATACTTTTGCCATGTGTGTCTCTGTGTATGAAAACATACCTTTTTATATTTTCCCTTATTTTATCTCACAAAATCACCAGTGTGACAGAGTGTCAGCATGGGACTGGGACTGAAGTGATCTGGATTCTAGTCCCCGCTCAGCCATGGAGCCAAGTAGGTGACTTTGGGCCAGTCACAGACTTTCAACCCAACCTACTTCACAAAGTTGTTGTTGTGGGGATAAGATGGAGAGCAGGAGGAGAAAAATTCTGCAAGATACTTTGAGTTTGTTGTAAGGAAAAGTGGGATATAAATCTAATAAATTAAAATACACATTGGAGTGGTAAAAAATCAAATGGTCCCCTTGAAAAAGGAGTTCTTGTTGTGTAACCTCTCCCATTCTGTACACACACTCTACACAGACTGATCTTTTTTATTCACGTCTTTCAAGTTAATGAAACAGCAGGGGATCACAGGAAGGGAATCCTTCCCACTCCCATCAAAAGCAGCATGGAATCCCAAATACTGAGTCACTGCATACAGAATTAATCACAGGAACCACAAAAATAAATAAGGGGAGGGGAGGGGAGGGGAGGGGAGGGGGGACCACTTAGAATACAACAGAAACACTGCAATAAAGGGATCTGAGGACTGGAGCTAGTTAAAAAGACATTCAGCACAAGGAACCCAGAGAGAATGTACATCACATTACAAGGCGGGACTGCTTTTACCCCACTGGAAACTGAAGGGGGATGACAGCCTGTCCCTGAAGAGATTTGTCCTCGGCAAATTTCAGTGCAGTTAGTCTCAACACTGCTACACATGCAGGAAATGCACCTCCATTCAGTAGGAAAACCACACCTCCCACATATTTATAGTGTGCCTCCATGGAAGGTATAGGTTGAGGAAGCTAGAAAGGATTAGAAGGAGAAAGAAGTAGTCAGGGAAAGTTAGTGGGGAAGCAGCTTCTGGGGTGAGGGAAGAAGCAGAAGGAAGATAGAGTAAGGACAGGAACCAAAAAGGTTTTAATGCATCGGGCTAAGGATGGAGGAGATGTGATGGTGGATGGAATGAACAGAAGAAGCCCAGCACGGTCAGCAGGCTCCCAAGGGTAGGGTAGAGGCTACTCTGTCTGGGGCACAGAGATGGTAGGCCCCTTGGGGTCATCAAAGCGGTCCATGGTCTTGAGGCTCATGACCATATGGAGGCCATAGGTGAAAATGGCAACAAGAAGCAGGGAGGTCAGCAAGCCCATCCAGATTCCAGGAGAAAAGAAGCCGGAACAGTCACTGGCATAGGAGAACCTTTCGCCTGTAACATTGTAGCTCTGGATCTGCAGGGAGTGGAGTGCATATATTAGAGACTGGAGCTGATTTTGGCCTCCTCCCAACCTCTACCTTTCAATGTGAACCCAACACATCCCACATCACAGCATGAGGAAAAACACAGTTCTTGCTCAGTTGCCCGTTGCAAAGCCTGGAAAAGGAAGGGGACATGGAAAAGTTTCCCTTGGCTCAGCTCCTCAGGCTTCAGTCATGGAATCTAAGCAACAGCCTGCCCAGAGAGCTTGTGGAAGAGGTGGCCAGCTCAAGGACAGCACCTACTTAAGGAAGGTTGGATAGGTTGTCTTCCTGAATAGTATAGTTCAGGGGTCAGCAACCTTTAACACTCAGAGCCATTGGGACCTGTTTCCCACACAAAAGAAAACACCGGGAGCCGCAAAGCCCTTTTGACATCTAAAATGAAGATAACACTGCATATATCGTTTTTAACCTTAATGCTATGTATATCTTCATTATGATTTAGCTGCAGCTCTTGTTCAGTCACTAAAAACTGTTATTTTTAATCTTACATTATAAACTAGTAGGACTTCTTTCATTTATTTTGAATAGGAGAACAGCTTCCTGAAGAGTCAAAGTCAGTGCTAAAGGGCTCCATGCATTAAACAGCAAACCCCATAAGTTCGTCAGCAGTAAAAGCAAATGAATCTACCAAAGTATCATCAAACATTTGGTTTTCTTCAGAAACTTTTCTTTTCTTCGATTTATCCATGGTTGGCCTGGGGGGGGGGGGGCTCAGTAAACAGGTGTGTTTAGTGACTGATTAGCAGATTAACAGTCAAGTGCTGTGAATTGTGACAGGTCCCAAGTGCAGCTTTTAACATTCAGATGAAGGAGCTTACATTGGGACAATCTTTTCAGCAATCTTTTTGTGCAACATGAGAGCCTGCAGGAAGCTTGCTTAGCAGAGGAATGTAGCAACTAGCTGATTTACTTAACTAGCTAGCGCTGAGTTGCTGAGTTCCTGAGTGGAGCTTCAAGCAGATCAGCGGCTGTGCCGGTGCGTGTTTTGAGCGACGGAGCCGCAGCAGAGGGGTTCAAGAGCCACGTGTGACTCCGGAGCCGCGCGTTGCGGACCCCTGGTCTAGACCTTTGGTCAAGAGCCTACCCATTACTGTAAGCTTACATGGTCTCCTGCAATAACATACCTGAAAATTTGTGATCAGCACTTTCCAGTGACTGGCATTGCTGCTGGGCACCAAGATGGCCCCTGAGGCTGGCAGGCTGCTGACATGGGCACAGCTGAAAGAATAGTTGCTGGGTGCTGAGACCTGGGTGGCATTGAAGATTGCTGGTGGGGCTGAGGGCCTGGCCAGCTCCACAGTGTGGAGGGTAAACCAGTACCGTGCAGACACTCTGTAACTGGTGTTTGTCATGTGGAATCTGGAGTTAGCAGGAGAGAAGATAAGAAGAAAAGTAACAACTGGTGAAGATCACCTCCAGCAGTTCTTTAAAATCCCATCGCTTCACTACAAACTCACTGGCCTATGCTCTTAAAACCCTGTCCCAGGATCATTTTGCAATCGTAGGACTCATTTTTATACTGCCCAATGGCCAAGTGTCTCCAGGCAGTTAAACAAAGTTAAGAAAAAAAATAAGCAACACAAGATAAAATCATCTTAAAACAAAGTCGCAATTGCAATTGAATCAGCATAGATTCATAGCAGTGGTACAGAGTTAAATGCAACATTAAAAATGAAGTTAAAAATAAACTGTTAAAATGTGGAGAGAATAAAAGATCTTCCAAAAAGAGGACAAAGTAGGCGCCAGGTGTACCTCTTTGGGGATCTCATTCCACAACCAGGATGCCACAACTGAAACCGCTCTCCTCCTGGTAGTCACCAGCCTCACTTCCTTTGGAAGGGGGTCCAGGAGAAGGACCCCCAAATATGACCTCGGAGCACAGTTAGATACATACAGGAGGAGGGGATCCTCCTGATAACCTGGCTCCAAGCTGTTTAGGGTTTTGAATGTTAGTACCAGCACTTTGAATCAGGCCCAGACTTCAGCTGACAGCCCGCTGCAACTAGAAAAGGGATGGTGTAAACCAGCTCCTTTAGCAATCTAGCTGACCTATTTTGGATCAGCTGAAGTTTCTGGAGTTTTTAAAGGCATTACAGTGGCATGTACAGTGCATTGCACTCAGGTCTGTGCCAAGGAGCTGGCCAGGCTATGCTCAAGGGAAGAGGGTGCTTGGATGCATTGTGTTTTAATTGTGTCAATCGCCTGAGTCATCTCTGCTTTCCACAGAGCAACTGGGCCTCGACAGGAGCACCAGTCATACCATCCAGAAGCTCCCCAGAGCCTTCTGGAAACTGCTAGGATCCATTAGCCTCTTCAACTGACTTGTTGATCCCCCAATGCCAATACCTCCTCCAACCTGTGGCCACAATGGTACTTGCTCCCCAAAGTTACCCAGATGCATAATTAAAAAGGTATGTGATAAGCAAACCAGCTGCTATGCTTCTAAGCAGATCTATAACAATTGCTGCGAGACTAACCCATAACATCACAGTGTATCCACTTTACTTGGATGTTTTAGTCTACAACTCCTCCCTCAGCAAGCTGCCAGGCTTGCATGTTCCTTCATGGGTGAGCTGCTAGGGGCCACCGGTTTGCAGTGGCCAGGGCCATGCTGTAGCCAGGGTGGAGACAAGATGGGTGGGCCATCCTTTTCTCTTTCCCACCTCTTTTTTTCCTGTCCTCCTTCCTCCCCATGCAGTGCCTGAAGTATGAACTGAGGGTGAGGGTCACATCCTCAGGAAATAAAGAGGGTGGCTACAAGTAGAAGGGCCTTCTCAGCAGTGGTTCCTCAACTGTGGAATCAGCTCCCCAGAAAGGTTCACCTGGTGCCTTCTCTGTACTCTTTCCATCACCAGGCAAAGACCTTTTTATTCTCCCAATATTTTCATTAAAATTATCTTAACATCTTGTTTTATAATTTGCTGCTGTGGCTTTTCTCATGTCTCTCAATAAATCTGAGGTCTTCTTAAGTTTTATAATGGCACTAGCTTTCAATTGTTGGATTTTATGGTTATATTATTTGTTAATTTTAACATCACTTTTTATTGTATAACCTTGTGATCTGCTCAGGGAGCCTTATTGGCTAATGTGGCAGGATAAAAATCCAATGAATGAATGAGTAAATGAAAACTTAGTCTGAGTGCAGCACGCAGCTCAGCCCTGCTTTAAAGAATTTATTGTGTGTACCTTTTCAAAAATACCTTTAAAGAAAAAGTGGAGTGAACTAAACAGTTTAAAAAGAACAGGAAAAAACAAAGTGGGGCAGAATGAGCACACTGGTCCCGAGGGCTACACCCTGCCTCACGTATCACAGGCAGCATGTCTATGTACATGTGGGGGAACATAGGCAGCAGGGTGTCGCTGCTGTCAGGGCCTGCTTGGGGGTTCCCACTGGCAGATGGCTGGCTCCTGTGTGAACGGAACAGTGGACCAGATGGACCCTTGCTCTGACCCAGCCCATCCTCTATGTTCTTAATTCCAAACCTGCCACAGGCAGGAACCAACTTGGCTGTTTATTTCCCCACATTCAAAAGGTGAAGCATACTTTGCTGGAAAGTTATATTTGCTGCTGTAAGAACAGAATCTGAAGAGCTTTGCCTATCACACTTACGTGATACTCAAGGGCTGCCCACCCACGTTTGGATATTCCAGGACCAAGCTAAGATATGGAGAAAAAACAAGGTTAAAGGTAACAAGCACTGATGTTCATCAACCCAAGCTTATAGAGGCATGTGTGTGCTGAAACCAAGTTCTTAGTCCTAAGTTTAGAAAGGGATAAACTTGGGGAGGGGGGAACAGGCATTCCAGGATCAGACCCCAGGGTTGGTGTTGCTAGTGTTTGAGAGATAAGGAACTATAACCTGGTGCCCCCCAGATGAGTTGAAATATAATCCCCATCATCCCCAACCAAGCTGAAATACGAACTGCCTGAGAATGATGGGACGTACAGTCTACCACAACTGGAGGGTGCCAGGATGGTGAGGGTTGAGACATGGCTTACTCCTACCCATTATGACTGGCAGATGTAAAATTGTCAAGCCAAGATGAGCAGGCAGGCAGGCAAGTAGTTGGATCCATTTGCACTGGAATCCAGTTGTTCCTTTGCAGAATTCACAGACAACTTACACCTCAGCATGCTTGGCTGTCAACCCCCCAGCACATGTGAAAATGCACGCAAGCTCCCCCTACCCCCAAGATCCCAGCTCATCAGATGGCCTCTAGCTCTCTCCCTCCATTCCTGCTGTTGATCGTACACCTCTGAGCCTAACTTCATATACCCTGCCTTCAACTTACCTAGAAGAACTGTAATTCCAACGTGACTGCTCCACCTTGACAACAGCAGCATCCCCAAATGTGAGGTTAGTGAGGTCGTGCCAAGTGTCGTTTATAGCCACTGAGAAGTTACTGGCCCAGAAGAGTATCGATGGGTCCCCGGTTGTAGGAAAACGAAGAGGAGCAACCGTAGTCTTTTCTTGAAGCAGCTGCCGACCCAGCCTGTCAGGGGCCACATCAGACACATCCCGGACAACCTAGAGGGGAAGCTTTATTTCAGTTGTGTGCTCTTTATAGGCTGCCCCATAACCAAAGTACTCTGAGCAGTTTAAAAGTGTGGAAACAACACTACAGTAACATAGTTGATATCCTAACATGTTTTTAAAAATCACCTTAACAGAGGATAGAGGCAAAAGTGGGCAGTGGGGGCAGGAGATGAGTTTCAAAATGAAGTGCCTCCTCCAGGATGGCCTCTCTTTCTCTAGTGTCAGGAAGCCTCAGATAGCCTCCAAGTACCGTGGCCATCCAAAGTTACCATGGCAGCCAAAAAAGGTAGAGCCCATGAAGCAGCAGTGGCTATAGGTCTTGAGAGCCCTTGCCTTCATTTGTTGTATTTTAATGGTTTTGAATGTGGTCTCCAACCCTGTGCCCTCCACAGATGTCAGACTGCAATTCCCAGCATCTCCGAGGTCCTGGCAATTGCAGTCTGACATCTCTGGAGAGTAACAACTTGGGAAAGGCAGCTGTATAATGTGTTCATCTCACAAAGCAACTTCAGAAGCTAGTTCCTGGGGGCTAAATGGCAAGGTAAAAGCTGAACAAATGAAATATTCCTAGGAATGGGGGAAATCCAAAAAACCAGTGAAGAATCAGGAGGTCTTTGTACCCGTGAAGGCTGCAGAGCAGTCAGAATGGCTGTATATGGGACATCCTCTGATTGAAGGGCACTCAAAACTTGTCCCAGGATCTCATCTGCACATATGGAAAAACCTTGTTAGAGAAAGGGCTGGAAAAAACCCAGAGAGTATCCCAGCTGAAAAGCTTCAGCAGACTTTCCCAATGTGGTGCCCCCCAGGGCTTTTGGGCTGCAACCCCATCATTGTCAGCTAGCAACTCCAATGGCCACACCGGCTAGGAATGATGCAACTACAATCTAGCATCCCTGGTGAGTATTATGTAGGGGAAAGTTGACCTGCAGCCGCTGACCAATGACAATACAAGCCCATGAATGGATTCCTGCCACACACTGTGCCACTCATCTGTTCAGAGTTTGGTCCAGGTTGCCAACCGGCTCCTGGTCTTTCTACTTCACATTCAACATCCTTGCTTGCTTTCATATATCACTTCTGCCCCTTCTGAGAGGACATCCAACTGGTACTGTTTGTTGGCATGTATTAATGTGGTCTCCCCCACCTTGGTGTCCTTCAGCCTTTCCCAACCTGTTGGATCACAAGCCACATCCATGCTGGAAGTTGCCATCAGGCACCTCTGAGGAAGTTACATGGCCAGCCAACAAGCACTGATCCAGATGCTGGATACAAGGTCAACCCTTGAGGCAGTGTAACACCAACCCAACTAATTTAGTTCAAGCTGACCCTTTAGACAGGCCCAAGAGTAGTCTCCCTCAGCAGGTGAAAATTCAAACCAATGCGCCCAGCATAAAGAGGCTGTTCTTTCCCCACTGGGCTTGAGGCACCACACTTTTGCTCACCGTTGCTGGTCAGAACTTCTTTTGGGGCCATGAGACTAGAGCTAGAGTAGGGGGAAAAGAGAGAGAGAGAGAAGGAAATTTGCTTGGTTAACAACTCCCTCTTGGACATGAAGAGTCTGCATCAAAATATCAGTGCCTCTCTAGCTGGACAGGAAGGCTTGGGACACTGGCATTTAGGATCACACGGCCTCTCAGTGCCCAGGACAAAGGAAGTCCAAGCCCTGGCTAACTATCATTGATCAGCCAGAGCTTCAGACCAATGATAGTTACTTGAAATACTAGCATAGTCCTTCCCCAACCTGATGACCTCTGGACATATTGGAAAACACCTTCCAGAATCCCAAACCAGCCGTATTAATCTATGGGAATTGAAGTCTAACATGTCTTGGGTTGCCAGGCTGAGGAAGGTTGTGCTAAGGGAACTCTAGCCTGTTTGGAAAGGGGCAGCTTTGAGGCAGAAAGGGAAGGATGCCGCCAAATACACTGGAGAGCATTAAACAGTTGAGCCTCTTTCAGTCCAAGGGATGAATTTAATATTGGAAGGGCTCTTGGGGACTCTATTCTAGTAGTGAGCAGCGCCAAACAGCATGTCTGAACTTAAAGCTCTCATTGTCAGTAATCGAGCCTTGGGGCAGGCATGTCAGCTCTTTAGAATGGGGGCAAACTACAGAAAAAGCAAGGAAACCTGCAAATTATTAGTGCTTGGGAGAAATAGGGTGTGGCCATTTGGGAAAGATCAGATTTGGTCCCTGAGCCCAAGGTTCTTCACCCCTACTGGAAAAGGCAGAAAGGACACATGGCAAGACACAGGAAGACTGGATACAGGAGTTTGAAGGCTCTGAAGAAACAGGTCAGAGAAGCTGCGTTTTTGGGAACTGATTGCACACAAGCTTCAAATTCAATTTCAACAACCATGAGAGTCAGAAGCATGCTCTTCTGAAGGACCATATGCTACCCGGATGCTAAATTCAGTACACAATAGGCATATTCTGTGCTTGCTAGTCAACTGTGCAGACACACGGATGCAGCCAAGGGCATAATCGGCTTTGGCAATATGAGAAAGATGCTGCTACGTTGGTTACATACCCGGTGGTATATGGCAGCCGTATCAACAGCAGGGCAGGTAGGGTGGCATTGAGCCGCAGTTCCTGGAGGGTGTTCTGGTCCACATGGAGAGGTGATATGCCCAGCTTGGCTTTCAGAAAGGCTGGGACAGCACTGGCTGCAAACCAGTCCACAGAAGGAAGAACCAAGGAAGAGGAAGCAGCCCCTAGTGCATTCTGTTGGGAAGGCAGGGAGAGTCAGAACCATGGCCCCAGAGGTGTTTCAATACCCATGGCATATAACGAGGCCTCCAGGGCTGCTCCTCAGCTCCCATCACAGCTCTGAACTTCCCTGCTCCCAACCCCACCTGCTCATCATACAGAGCTATCGATTTCTGACTTTCAGTAGCCCTCTTCACCCTCCAGATCTGTTAATGCCAGAGACTCCAAGTGATTCTCTATCACCAATGTGTAATACTCACTCCATGTACTGTGGTTTCCTAATCAAGCATTTTCTCATCTGAAAGCTATCACAGCTTCTCACCCTAGTGCCCTCCCAAATGTGTTGGGACTACAACTTCCATTAATCACTAGCTGGGGGATTATGGGAGCTGTAGGGCAACATATCCAGAGGGCAACAGGTTGGAAAAGACCAACCTAGTGAAAAGGAGTGACATCTGATGAACAATTAGGTTGTGCAGGGAAGAGTTACAATGGGAGAAACTGAGGAGTTTTGGGATTCACCAAAGCACTGTCCAGTGGATTAGGGCATGGTTGACTGACCAAAAGCAGAAGGTAACCATTAGTGGGGAATCATCAGGATGGCGGCCAGTGAAAAGCGGGGTCCCCCAGGGCTCTGTCCTGGGGCCAATCCTGTTTAATCTTTTCATAAATGACATGGAAGAAGGGGTGAACAGTCTGCTGATCAAATTCACAGACAATACTAAAACTGGAGCAGTGGCCACAACTGATCTGGACAGACTATGGAAGTGGGCAGGAGACAACAGGATGGCGTTCAATGTGGATAAGTGCAAGGTCTTGCACTTGGGGCATAGGAATAGCTGTCATAAGTACAGGTTAGGTGACAAGTAGCTGGAGAGCAGCACTTGTGAAAGGGGTACTGGTTGACTCCAGGCTAAACATGAGTCAGCAGTGTGATGCAGTGGTCAAGAGGGCGAACATCACCCTTGGTTGCATAGCCAGAAGTGTGCCTTCTAGATCGAGAGAGGTATTACTACCACTCTATATGACTCTGGTACGTCCGCAACTGGAGCATTGTGTTCAGTTTTGGGCCTCTCATTATAGAAAGGATATAGCCAGGTTGGAGTCAGTGCAGCGTAGGGCCACAAGGTTGGTGGCCGGTTTGCAGGGGATGCTGTGTGAGGCGAGACTGAGGGAACTGGGTCTCTTCAGCCTGGAGAAGAGGAGACTCAGAGGGGATATGTTGGCGACATACAGGTACGTGAGGGGATGTCACATGGAGATGGGTAGAGACCTGTTCTCCCCTGCAGAGGAAGGCAGGATGCGCTCCAACGGAGCAAAGCTCAGGGAACCCAGGTTCCATTTGGATGCCAGGAAGCACTTCCTGACAGTTAGGACCCCGAGGGTGTGGAATGGGCTTCCACGGGAGGTGGTTGAGGCCCCATCAGTGAGGGTGTTCAAAGATAGGCTGGACATGCACATGGTGGGCATGTCATGAGCGGAGCCGGCTGGAGCCGGGGGTCAGACTAGATGGCCCAGGAGACCCCTTCTGACTCGCTCTGTTTCTATGTTTCTAATACCTCTCAAGGCATCTAGAGTTCTGTATGGTTGCAAACATAAAGGAATGCAACACTGACACCACATAAAGCTGCAGTGGAGATATAGGATTATGCCTGCATTCCATTAGTAAGATTGGGACTATCAAACACACACACACTTCCACCTTCCTTATACTTGAATAAAGAGGTTAAGCTATCCAGAGCAAACTAGGCTGTGCCTGGAAGTATGTATGCATGCACACACACACAGTTGCTTTTCCTTTGTCATCTGGAAGCATCCTAACAGAATAGGTACTTCTCCCAGCAACAGCAATAAAACAGAACACAGGACGACAAGGAAGAGAGAGAAGGGTACTTCAGAGAAGAGGCACTGATAGTACAGGGTTTTGGTGCAACTACTGCTGGCATTCCAGCATAGATGTACTCCTGAAAACACAAGAAGAGCCTTGCTGGGTCAGACCAAGGGCCCACCTAATCCAGCCAGCAGCCTATGGGACACCCACCATCAGGACATGCATGCCGAAGCACCCTCCTGCTTGTATTTCCCAGCAAGTGGCATACACAGGCATACTGCCTTTGATCCAGAAGGAAGCATACACCATATATGTGAGTCACCTTATACATTGGCATTTTTTTTATTATTATTTTTTATTAAAACATTTTTATGCCGCCCCATTCGCCGAAGCCTCGGGGCGGCTTACAACAATAAGACGGGATCAATATTTTGGGCTGTTTTTCTGGTGTTTGTCATGTACCAAACAACTCCCAATTTTTGCTTCACTATTTCTGGTTTCAAGGAATATCTTATATGCTGTTATATACAGGTATATCTCTAGTAAAAAATGTGAAAATTTCTATAGTCTTTGCATCCACTGAGAGACAATACACATGAGGCTGCCTAGTGCTGAGACAAAGAGCATGGTGTCCCCAAACAGAATTGCTAGAGATACTGTGTCTGCAGTTTTTCTACTTTCACAGGGGTCCTGAGGTTTCAGGCATCTGCCAGAGAGCTCAGAACCTATCCCCTGTGGATACAAGAGTCCTACAGTATGATGACCGTTTATTCACCTGGAGTATAAGACAATTCTCAATTTTTGCCTCACTATTTCTGGTTTCAAGGGTTGTCTTATACACCGGAATATACAGTAGCCACCAGATCTAGTAGCTACCAACAGCCTTACCCTCCATGAAATTGTCTAATCCCTTTTAAAGTTCTCCAGGCTAGTGACCATCACTGCATCTTGTAATGAATTCCCCAGTTTCACTATTAATAGCCAGCACAACAATCAAGAGCTGCTGGATCAAAGTTCTGTGGGAAGGGATAGATGCTTAGTTGCCTGTCTCACTCCCTTCAAGGATGGAACTGCACACAACACAGAGTCATTTCCATCTCTACAGAGAACTTCCCTGAAGTTGGGAGCTGGGTCATTTTCTATACACTTTTACAGGATTAAACAATGCTGCGTCTTCTACATAGCCTATATATTGAATACATTTATTTATTCTATTTTTAAACTCTTAGAGCACAGTCCTACTGGCCTGCCCAGAAGCTTCTGAACTCAGAGGCTTATGGACATCCAATGCCGAGCAACCAAAGTGCAAGAGGAGACTGCTTTCGCTGCCACACCTCTTGTTCTGCATTTTTATTAGACAGACTTTTTTTGATCATCTTTCTGGAATGTCACAGGAGGAAAGGAGCATGGAAAAGCAGCAGTACAGCTTGTATCCCAGCTGCTCCCCTCCCCTCCCCACCTTTTTTATCCCTCTCCAAGACAATTTTCCTGACCTTGGAGAAGAGCAAGCCTGGTTCTTTCCAAAAGTGGTGGTGTCAGAGCTCTGATTCCCTGCTATGAAATCAAGAATGTGAAAAACTCTATAACCCCTCTAGCAGTCTTTAGGGACTATGCAAGTAATATCCTAGAAAGCCAATATTAAAACAATGAAAGATCAATAAAAACAATAAAAACTGAAACACTTTGTAGTATGTATCTCTTTTATAGCTTAATTTGTATTTTCCTTTCCTAAAGAAATACGTGTCAGGATTTTGTTTGTCTTACACACCCTGGATTGCTTGGAGAACTCATGCCCAGAAAATCTCAGAAACAAGTTCTTCTTGCATTAATTCATGATTTAGTATGGAAGAGGCTGGTATGGTACAAATGAAAAAAACAGCTACAGTAACTAAGCAAAGTGCAGATAGCCCTTTGTCAGACTTTCACCAACATGGAAAGGCCTTACTGATCACCCAGGATATAAAATCAACGAAAGCTTTTGAACACTGTAGCTGGAAACAAAATTTTACTCAGTTGTTCCTCCAAGCAGCTCAGGGCTGTTTGCAAGGCTCTCCCACACCCAGTTCTCCTTACAATAATCCTTGTGTGGAAGGCTAGCCTGAGAGGGAGGAAGGGAGAGCTCTATGGCTATGTGAGAATTTGAACCCAGCCTCTCAGGCCCTGGTCCAACATGCTGTCTGCTGCATGCCCCTTCAGTCTGGGTGGGGGGCGGGGAAGAGGCAAGTCCTACTCCACATCTACAACAATAACCTAAGCTTGAGTTAGTTCTTCCCTCTTAGATCCTGTGATGATTAACCAGTTAAAAAGGAAGGTTAAGCTGTCCCAGTTCTGAAAGAAGCAGCATGGAAAAAGAGCTCGAGTAGACTGAACAGGAAGGTGAACACCCAGTTATGGTAAGTTCCTCTTTTTTATGTACACGCTTCACAGCCTGCTAGAAGGCAGAGGCCTGCTCCAAGTGCCATCATGCACAGCAGTGGGGCAGGGTGAGGAGAGAAATCAGTGACTCAGCCCAAAATACAGCTCACCATTCCTCACTCACCTCCAGGTTGGGGAAGGCACTGTCTGGCTTGTTCCCAAAAACCCCACCATAGGCTGTAAAATCCTCGATGCTGAGCTGGGAGAGAAGACAAAAGCAGCGTTTTAAATATTAACCATGACATTTCTGCTTTGCAGTTCAAACATTTCTTTCCAATTCAAGCATCCAAAAGCAGCCTTGATTTTTGTTCCAAAGAAAGAGATAAAACAGGTGTAGGGTGCCCTACCGGCTCTCCAGATTAGGGGCAAAATGGCTCCCCCACAACTTCCAGTCCAAGTCTTTTCCCAGCATGTTAGCAAATAGTTGATGCAAACAGAACAGCAGCAGCAACAGTCCACTGGCACTGTCATAAAATTAGTTTCAATTTGCAGAAGGAACACATGTTCAACAGAATGAGGAAGTGATAAACAAGAAATTACAGGGAGCCCAGCTCACATGATCAAGGCAAAGAGGCTTCTTCTCCTTTCCTCCTGTGTATATTCTGAAAAACTGGGAAGTTCCTCTTTCTGCTGATCCACAAAAGGAACAGGAAACAGTCCTCAAACAGCCAACGCAATGATAGCATTAGATGGTTTAAAAGAAGTTCCTTCCAGAAAATTATTCTATTGTCAAAGAATATGCTGGGAAGAGGGTATTAATGAGTCTGAACAAAACTGTCAGGACTACTTAAGTGGCATAGGGGAAAGAATCAGGCCCTTGGGTGTGCCTTTCCCTCAACCACCAACTGTTTGGTGGATTTCTGGTGGACATGCCCCTTCTAAGGTTTAGTTACTGGCAAGAATTTTAAGCTAAAATAGACTGACATGAGTCATATTTTGGGGCCAACACATTTTGCCTTTGAGCTTGCCCACCACTGAAATATGGTCCTCCCAAGAACTTTGCAGAAACTGAATTCAGCCCTTAAGCTGAAAGAAGCTCAATATCCCCACTCTATAGATTCTTAGTAAAATAAATAAAATTGGCAAGCCAGTAAATTGTAATGGCCACCCGACTGGGACTAGGATTCTCTGAAGGAAATCTCATCCTAGAATTCTTTAAGGGAAAGGAATTCACCAAACCTGGCTTACATATGAAGTCTAACACGTGTTCTCAGCCTAAGATTTCCACCAGGGAGCAGAGAAAGAAATACTCACTTTCTCCTGAAGGAAGAGCAGGACATTGTGAGGTCCGCTGTCTAGTGCTGAGTCCAGCAGAGCTGCAAGCTGAGTTTCTGTCACCACATGCCCCTCATGCGGGACTGCCAAGGGGGACCATAAGGACCTGTGATTACAGAAGGGAGATGGCAGAAAAGGGCCAGGAGGAGGAAAAGAGAGGCCACCCAGGCCCAGATATTTATGCTAGAATATCTGAAAGGATAAGGATATCTTCCTTCCTCTTCCATGGGGGTAAAAGATGCCACTGCTGAGGGGATAGAGCACCACGGATGAGCTATGTACATTCCTCACAAGCTTCTTCTGAGATTTCCCAGGCAAGTGTGACACAGGGAGCAGAGCTACCTTGGAGGATAAGACTATCCACTGCTACCTCCAGCATCAGAGGTAGTATGTCTCACAGTATCACCGGTGCAACCGTTGGCCACAGTGTGAACAGAATGCTGGACTGGAGAGGACTTTGGTTTAATTCAGTATGACTCTTAAGTTCTTATGCACATATTAGAGGTGTGGTTTCACATCAGCTGCAGTTTGATTTAGCAAAATAAACTGTATGAGAAAACCCAGACTTTAAAATTGCCCAGAAAATGTTTCTTTTTTCTAGTGGACTGGGACAGACTGGCAATTTTTATTCTGCATCAGCTTTAGGTCCTGGTGATAACTTCCTGCCATTCTCTGTTTCGCATGCTAAATATGATCTGCCAGCTCCAGCTGAAAGGCAATGCATGGAACTGAAGCATCTGTTGGAATCTGTTTGGCCCCACCACCTTTATAACTTCAGCCCCCCCTTTGTTATTGCAAGTATCGACTGAGATCAAACTGCTATACCAATCCACAATCCATGTATATTTATCTACTGTAGGTGAAAAAATATGCACAGGGTAACCAAGCATGGAACAATGGAGTATCCTATTTTGCCCAATCAATGGACTGCTTTGTTAACATCTATTTCAGAAAGGTTATTTGTTTATTTATGATATTTATATGCCATCCTATTGCAAAAGCCTCAGGACGGCTTACATAAAGGTTAATGCTTAATTTAGTTATGTTTAATTCAGCAAAAGTTGGCATTTCAATACACTGGACATCACAACATCTTTTCAATAATCTACATTACATCTTTTGCTCTTATCTTTTGGCAATCCCTAACAATTGCTTCTTTTGGGGAAGAAGTAATAATCTGAATACATTTTGTGATGGAAAATTCGTTAATATTTCTGGATATTCATGATGTTATTATTATTTAAGGATATACATTTTTCTTAACTATTTACCTGTCTCTTGAGATGTATTCTGTGCCCCTTTGACAGCTAAAAGACTAATATTACAACACTGGAAGAACATATGGCCCCCTTCAATAACATAGTGAGTTAAGGACTTGAAGCTTTTTATTCTGATCATGTGTTTCAGGTGTAATTTATGAATGGACAAATACATTGATATCTAGGATATCTTCATTGGTTTCTGCATAATTATCTTCTATAATAATTGTTTTGCTATAGATAAAACATACAGGGGTAAATCGTATATATGGATTCATTGTAATAAAGTCACTCGAATAACATTGTAATGCTATACACAAACATTTAATTTTTATTCCAAATTGCAAAAACAAAAGTTTTCAATACACTACTGTCCCTTTGCATATGGGAGATCAGATATGACCTTTAAGCATGAAGAATGAGGTATCTAAGTTTTAGGATTTTAGTTTTAAATATGTTGCTGTTCTAAATTTTAAGTTGTGTTTTATTCCACTGTTTTGCTATTGGGTATGTATTATCTTTTATGAGACACCTGGATGGTCCTTCTGGCCAAAAGGTAAACAAAATTTTGTGCAATACAAAAGAAATGGAAGAAAATCCCAGTAAAAATTTGTGCTTAATAGACAGCTACCCACAAGATCAACATAGGCTCCAGAGACCTGTATCACATACAGACCAGGTTCAACCACATACTCACTGAGCAATCACCCTCTTGTAAAATGACAGCAAAGTAAATAGCTATAAGAAAGAACAAGATAGTGCAAAACCATCTCCAAAACCAGTACTTTATTCCCAAAACAGGGGAAGGTGGTTAAGAATACCAACCCTTCTTTTTTCACACACACCAAAAACAGTTTTGTCCCTTAACATCCTCAGAACACAGAAAACATTCCCACACCTATCTAGTTGGGACAATAATTCAACTACCCCCACCATTTTTAACCACCTTCAAACACTGTTTTTACTAGCATACAAGATGTAAAACCAAATTTGAATGCAAGAACTACCTGAAACTGGTCTCCAGTCCTACCCTCCAAAATCTCCTAACCAGATTCAAGGCTGATGTCTTGAACTGCAACTGATGTCCATCACTTTTGCTTGTTTTTGCATGATCTTACTGCAATGAATAGGAGCCCCCAAGCACTGAGGCCTATGCTCATTCTATGGAGAGTCAGAGGAGAAGTGAGGTGATTTTGGCCTCCTTGTCCTCATTCCCGTAGTTTTGCTAGACAGGCCTTTCCCCCACCTAGCTGTGGTTCTTAAGAAGGGAAGCAAGAAAGCTGGTGAGGCTCAAGGATAGCTTATATTCTGACATCTCCAGTCTTCTCTACTCACATCAAAATGCCCCCTTTCTGCACTCTCCAGGGTCATGTTCCTTTCAACACTGTCTGCAAGGGGAAGAAAACACAGATTCCCAGTTCTGAAGGCACCGTACTGTTTCCAACCTTGGATCTAGGAATCCAGTGTTTTATGGCCCTCCCAAATGCTGTGAGGGACCACCAGACCGCTGCCATAACAACTCCAGAATATACCCATGTGGCAGTGAGTCAATGGAAATTTCCTTCATTGTTTAAGTGCTTTATTTTCCTCAACATTTCAAATGATGTTTTTAGACCCCGTCTTCACAGAGAAAAATTGCTTGATTTGGAGAAACCCACTTTTGCTTCCTTCTCATAATAAGGTAGTTTATTGGCAGTTGCAGACTTACCTCTTATACCAACTAGATTTTAAAACAATTGATAAATCTCTGTATTGGTGTTTAAAATTGTGTTTTACTGTTATCTTGTACATCAACAGCCTTTCCTCACATACCTCCTTTCTGTCCCTCCAGCGTCAAGGGACATCTCCCCAGGGATTGCAACATGAATGACTAGTTTGGAAAAGCATACCCATCACATGAGAATTAATACCTCATTCACCAATTGTGGAAGTGTGGGTAGCTTCTATGCCATCAATGATGCACAACATAATTAACAAATGCTACTTTCTTTGAAGGTGGAATTTCACCATTATCTTAGGTATATCCACCTGTGTATCATTTTTACCTCCTCTATCCATGTATATTTAGCAATGCCTACAACATCAGAAGAATACACCATGCTACTGTTTGCTTTAACTATAGATTTCCCAACTGCACTATTTTAGGACATATTTCTGCACTATGTGTTTGGTAAACAACAACGATTATGCTCACTAACAATTGTTATATGCTATCTATATGCTTGCAAACATATATTTTGCATAGGCAGGTAGATCATTACCCAAGATTAGCTGCAACCATTGCCTATGCATACATGCAGCAGTGAACATTTTTGCCACTACCTAATGTGTGAAACATTCCAGAGAGTGAGAAGCAGACATGGCTGAGGAAAGTTCTAGAATTGTCTTCTCTCTTGCCCCTGTGGCCAGGCTGGTAAGAAATGAGCTAAGAAGACTCTTTCAGAAACAGGATAAAAGCAAAACCATGCACCAACCTGTCAGGAGGTCCAGAACCACCCTCTTTATAAAAACAGAAATGTAAACTGTAAATATAAATTCTTTCCTCCACCCCAAATTCCCAGCTGCCCAGATCACTCAAGCCTCAGAAACAAAGAACATTATTATTATTATTATTATTATTTTATTATTATTATTATTATTATTATTATAACATTTCTATGCCGCCCCTTGCCGAAGCCTTGGGGCGGCTTACAACACAATACCCAGAATGAATGACTGCAGCTCTCGCTTTACTTATCAAAAAATGCAAATTAGTTGTCCCCGCTCCACTGAAATTCATAAGTCAGAAGTTCACTTTCATCTGCGATTATTACAGGGGCGTGTTTCACACATTATCCGACGGGGACTCACAAGCGAAAAGAGTTGTAGTTAATCACTTCCCTATCTCTATTACGTATCTAAACAGGCTTGCAAAATCCATGTCGCCCGCATTCATGCTCTACAATGTAGTTATACCAGTAAAGCCCCTGAAACAGCACCGTGCGAATAAGCAGTCAATCTTCCGTGCTAAGCAATCGTGAACATCTGCCTTGGGGGTCATCGCCAAGCTCCACCTCCCGAGAATGTCTTGTCTCAAACCCCCACAGGGCAGCCCACGCCTTTCATACCTGTGACTTGACCAAGCCAGCAAGGGCACCTGCCCTGTCTGCGCGGCCACCAACCAAAGGCCCAGCAGCGAAATAGCCGCTACCTCTTGCAACGCCATCTTCCTTCCTGCTCTTTCCGCAAAGCTCCCGTTCTCCCTGCATTCCCGGCGCGCCGCAGCCAATCAAAATGCTAGAAGGAAAACAAGCAGCTCGCGGGCTGGGCAAGGCAGCCTATGAGCACACGAGGCAGAGACAGTACGAACCAATCAAAACCTCCTTCAGCTTGGCTCAGCTTGCCTTCCTCTTTCATCAGAGATTCTTTCCCGGAATTTCATAAAATCGAAAGGGGCTGCCTATTACATGTTTATATGAGTAGAAGTCTCGCTGTTTGATCAAGCTTACTCAGAGTCGGAGTGTATTGGATTTATGCCCTAGGCCCGAGCACCGCTGCTAGAAGCCGTGGAATTTTGTGATCATGAGAATTCACTGTGTCATCGCTAGTCATGAGTTTTGCCAGGAAAGGAGATTTTGTGGCTGGAAGAAGGTATGAGTGTTTAGTGGGTAGTGTTTTCCGTTGCTGGATGTTAATCTTAGCCAGGGTGCATATTCTTCCAGGAAGGACTTGCAGTATGCAGAAGATAGATGTGAATTCAGTGGTTTCAGCATCTTCCTAAGATCTTAGACATAACTTTGGAATACCCTGCATCTATAATGCTCAGTAGGTGACCTTCAGCCAGTCACCAGCTTAACCTACCTTTCAGCTTTGTTGCAAAAATAAAAGGGTGTGTCGCAGTTTGGGGGAAAAAAGACCATCTGCCCCATAAGCTCTCTGGATATACTCAATAGCTGTGCTAAGACTATTGGCTATTTTCATGTATGCTTCATGGGTCTCCTCTTAACTGAGGCCACAACTCTTAATTGCAGGAACAGTGAGCTAGACATGTACAGTAACAGAGCTAGGGGTGGGAAGCCTAGTATTGCTGTGCAGATGGCAGGTAACTATTTTTCTGACCAGAACATCTAGCCTGAGGAGGAAACCTAGAGCACACAAAAGTCTAAGGGAGCAATCCTGCATGGAGGAAATTTTTCTGTCTAAACAAGTCCCAGGGACATTGAAGTTTTTTCTGTCTAAACGTGCATATGATCGCACATTCATCTTGGAATTTCTTTTGGACTAACACATTTTACCATTTTAAGAGTGTTGTACCTAAAAGATTTGTAATGACATATTGAGCAACAGCCTTCTTTGTAGTTTTCTAATATAGAATTATTCCCTATAATTATTGATGTACATTTACCTTTATTACAGAGTGTTTTCTGTCATCACCTCCGTTTCTTTTAGTAGCTAAGTGAACTATTTATTTAAGGTTAGCTGCTCAGCATTTGTGTTCACTTTTGTCCTCATAGCATTCATTACTCTAGGGAAATCATGCTTAGGATGAGGACGGCACAGGCATAGCTAATTGATAAGAGTGTGCTGCTCTTAAAGATGCCTATAGCTGGTGCGTGATGCAGCAGCTAGAATGCTTGTGGTAGTTTGGAATGTCGGTCACGTTCCATCCATTCTGCATCAGTTATACTGACTGCCTATTCCTTTCCAGGCCCAGCTAAAGGTGCTAGTATTAGCTTTTAAAGCTTGTAATGGCTTGAAACTAGGCCTTCTGAAGGACCACTTCTACCATTATGAACCTGCATCTGCCTAACCTTTCTGATCAGCTTCTGAGGCTCTGCTGTCTGGTCAACCAGTGAGAGAAACAAACAGAGCCTTTCCTTCAGTGGCCTCTTATTTTTGAAATGTACTCCTCCATGAAATGTGACCTTTGCTGATCTTCAATAAAACACTAAAGACTTACTTTTCCCAGTATGCAGTTTGCTAATTTTAGCATACTGCAAAACAAAACCAAATCATTCCACTGAGGCTTGCACAACACCACGGTCCATTTCTGTCTATTTCTCATTCTACCACCCTTAAAGTCACCTTAACTCTATCCCTTAAAAGGGCAATCTCACTCGGCAGGACTTTTGGTTAGGATGCCATCCACCTAGCACGACTGCTTTGAGCAAGAATTATGGCAGGCCATTCTCATCACTTCCTGAATATAGGAAAGGCCATGGCCAACCTGGGTGACATTTTCAGAACAACCTTCCATCAGCCTCTAACAGTTGTAATTCAAGCAACTTCACATTGGGAATGTTCTCTGTGTGGTGTTCAGCTTCTTCTGGTGTGGAGAGATGCAGAGGTAAAGTACAGGGTGACCTGTCTCCTTTTCAACACCATGTCTTCTCAACTGACTGGAAGAGAGAGGGCCTTTTCCATCAACAGAGGTGTGTTGCCGAAAAAGGGGTGTGTTGCCCCTTTTGCACATGTACTTCTCTGCACAGAGCCCAAATGTGTACAGAAAGCCATCCTCAGTCCTAACCCTTCCTTCTCACCATGTCACCATAGAACTCAGGACAGGCTGCAGCACGGTTTGGAATAATTTACTGGAAAAAGGCCAAGTATAAAAGTCACCTACAGACCAATATTCTACAAAAGGGGAGAAACTTGCAGAACCCATCACCTATTTCCTCCAGCCCCCACTGCACTGAACAAGGGAAGCTGGTGCAGAGCAGGATCACTGCAAGGAGGGATACAGCTTGCCTTACTCCTCTCCCCACCACAACTCCTCTCTCTGCTCCTGTGCATGCATCGTCAACATCCACTAACTGGAAGCCCCAGCAGCACCTCGGGTTTCTGGCAACAGGAATGCCTGCATACAACAGCAGTTCTGAGACCCACTGTTCAGGAGACAGGCACAAGACACGGCTCAGCAACTTGCATCCAATCCTCTGTATGCACCACCAGTCCGCTTGTGGCACAGGCAGCAGGTGTGGGAACATTTCACGCCAAAGTGAAGGACAGAGGTAGTTCGTGCAGGGTCCGCCCTTCCTATCGTGCTCAGGATTCCACAATCCACACTTCAGTGGAAGGGCCTCCTGTGCTCATCCTAGCGCTATGGCTAGCCTTGCAGCTTGAAAGTCTGATGCAGTCTCTCGGCCTGCTCCTTCAGCATCTGGATCTCTTCCTGAATGAAGTCAGTCAATGCTTTGCGCATCTCCATCTGCAGGGAGAAATGGCCGTGGTCAGCAAGCCTGGGCAACCAGTGCTGGAGAGGTGCCTACGCGAGGATGTGTAGTATGGCAAGAAAGAGGGCGGCAATGCAAGAACTCTGCCCCACCTCCAGTCCACAGAAGTCTATTGGCCTGGTTCACATGTATATATTTGCTTGTTTGTTCATTTTTTACCGCCCAGCAGCCAAGGCTGTCCAGGCAGTTAACAAAAGTTAAACAAAGGTTTAAAAAGATACACACACACTTAATTTAAAACAACGAAACCATAAAAAGACTACCCAGCAATCCACTGGGTAACTAACTAGCTATGGTGGGTTGATGCATTATGCAAACACAGACCACTTACAAAGGATAGCTTGTTTTTTGTGTCCCCCCCCCAAAAAAAACCCCACCCTGACAATTCAAGGGCTTTTTAAGGGATGTTCGGTCTACAACAGATTGTTGTGCCATCTGAACCCAGGAATCTAAACCTACTGTGGGTTGCAGGAAGCAGGAAGCGAGGCGTTCAGCAAGAGTGGCAACAGTCCCTTGCTATTCTTGCCAAGCTCTTCCAAGCCACTGCCAGTGACAACCATTCCATGAGCAACCAGGAGGCACCTTGGGGCAACTGTCATTGATTCAGTGCATCCTGCAGTAATTGCAAGCCTCCTTTTTGCTTGTCACAGCCTTTTTCTCCATTTAGCCTCCCCCAGAGAGCACTAACAGCAAGCTCTGAATTGATAGCAGTGACAGAGTATGCATGTGGCACACTGGAATGGCTGTCACGATTTGCCTCGTAAAATAAAAATGCACCCTAAATATACACACTTCTTTTGTTTGGACCTGTGCAACTGCAAAGGCACACAGTTCCATTTGACTGGAAATGGGAAGCCCGACTGCTCAATATCCTGGGGCATACTTACTGTTAAAGTGCAGCAGGTACCGATACTGGCTTCTGACCCAGAGAAGCCTCCAAATTATTGTGAGTTTACTTTGCTTCAACATGACAGCTATCAAAGGGCAAGCTGTTCAGTAAAGCAAAGGTACAAGTGATCTTTGCTTTTGAAAGGGGGTAGGTAACATTTCCTCTTTACAGCAGGATCTTCAGAGTTTGACTGTCCTTTCCAAATTTTCTACCTGTCACTAAGATCCTGGGTTTCCAGGAACACTTGGCGTTCACCTGTAATACTAGATTTTGACAGCTGAAAATAAGAATTTAGGTAAGGCTAAATAGGATACTTAGGACAGGGCAATATATGGATTTCATCTATATTATATGTCCATATTATCCTGTCTAGCAAACTAGCCTATCATAGCATAGGGTGGATTAGCATGACACACAAATCTACCCATTGACAGAAATAGCTCTATGAATGGACCTGGGTTTATGCCGGAACATAATTTTGACCCACAAATAGTGATTTTTACTAATTCACAAAGGAAAGTAGACAAAATTTTTATTTCCCCAGTTCCCATCCATTCCAGCCTGAACTCATTATCTTCCCATGCAAAGACACTCTTCAGCTTCTCTTACAGGTAAGTCTTATTCTTACAATCTTTCCCCATCTAAGAACATGGCTGTAGGTTCCCAATAGAGGGCAAACAGTTCCACTTCTCAGAAAAATGGAGTGGCCAGCACAGGGAAAAGGTTGGACACACAATCTTCATCCAGTGGGGGAAATCTGACAGTTACCTATCTCAGCAAAAGTCCCTGCTTTGCCAGAGCCATTTGCTGCAGAGCAAGGGCAGGGAGCCTCAGACCCAGGAGCTAAATCTGGCCCTCTTTGGGGTCCTCAGATGGTCATGCCCCTTCCCTTCCATCAATTTGCTGATGGCATTGCAGCTTCTGTGCAGTTAATTACCACTCCAAAAAGGATGAAATGCCTCTTCTGAGACTTACTTTATGGCAATTAAATCTTTAAGGTACAATATGTTAGGCTGGGGGTGTTTTTGGAACCAGGAACTTATCTGAAATGGAATTTGGCTCTCCAACTGTTGGAGGCTGCTGCAAGGTACATGGCCTGAATGTTTATCCAACTCAAGACTCCCAAGCCCTGCAGTGCTTCAAGCGCTTAACAAAGCAGGCGGACACCTAGTGCTCCTCCTCCACACTCACCGCTGACTTGTTCTCTGCCCGCAGCCGCTCTACCAAGGGCCGAGCACTGAATGGCTTCCCAATTAACACAGTGATTTTCTGTAATGAGGAAAAGAGCGTTAGCAAATGGAATGCAAAATCTCTTCCCTTTAAAAGTAATTGGGTCCTTTGCTGCATGGAGTCGACCTGGCCACTCCTTTCTGCAATGCTAGTAGCACCTCCTTCTGCACATCTGAAAACACTCACCTGTCCAATGCGGGGCACATAAGGGGGTGCATTGGGGAGGACGTCGTTCATTCCTAGGGAGAGTGGAAGACAACATAAAACAACCATGCTTGATCCTAGTCCACCCCTTGCAAAGAGATCAGCAGTGTTTTCAAAAGTTAGAGAGGGAATAATTTTGGCAGGGGCTGAGAGAAGAGCTTGAGTCCTAGTGTGTCTGTGTGATCTTCTTGTGCTGATTGCAGGAGTTGGTTGCACATATGCACATTTTCATGTTCCAATGACAGCAAAGAAGCTTCTCAGAAGCTCTTCACTGATGTTAACATGTCATATTCAACAGAGGGGTAATGGGGAACATCTCTGCCCCCACCCTACATCCATGCTGAGAGGAACACTGGTGCTTACAATGAACTCTTTCTGCTGCACAGAATGAAAGTGACACCAAAATCATCATCCTAGAACCAGAAGAGGTGGTCTGTAACTTTCCTGGTTAAACTGGCCTTCCGCTAGCTCCTGCCTGTTGTGCTGGACTACAAATCCCATCATCCCCAGCAGAATTTGGGGGAGGCCGCACTGACCTGAGTTAAAAAGATAGATGGGGGCCATGGGATAGGCCTGAGCAGAGCTGGGGCCTAAGAAAACAGACTTGTCAGGGAGTCCTACTTTCCCAGTGGAGGCATGACAGAGTGTAAGCTCTCTTTGGGTGGCTCCTTGGTTTCCAAAGCCACTGTTTTGGCAAGAAGAAGTGGCCCCTGCCAAAATTATCCTTTTCCACACAGCTGTGAAAGAATCTGAAAGGAGCAGGCATCCTGAACACAGAATCCAGCAATCCTAATGCACATCCACCACCAATGGTCTGCCAATTACACCGTGTTCCTTTCTTCTCCCACTCGTCTGATTCAGGTCTCACCTACATGCCAGAGGGGCAGAATAATGGGATGCAGGTGGCACTCAGCCAGAAGGCGTCCAATACCTGAAAGAAATAAGAGGAAGGAAAGTCAGAACAGACAAATTGCCCCAATGCTCTCTTCTTCCTCCTCCTCCTCCAAAAGGTACTTACCCCATTTGAAGCGCATGAACTCTTGAGTCATGTTCACCTTGCCTGAAAGAGGAAGATGGAAGAAATTCAGGACAAGTAGGAGCACAGGAAGAAGCCCTCAGAAGCACCTCTGGAGGAAGGCTGCACCCAAACATGTTCAGACGGCCAGGTATTACTTACCTTCTGGGAACACATGTACCCAGTCTCCATGGTTGAGCTTCTCAAGTATGTAGTCCATGCCTTTCTGATAGACACCGTCTCCTGCAAAGAGAACAGACGGGTCAGTGAAGGCTCCGTCCTAAATGAAGGGCCAGCACTTTTCCCACACTGTGCATTCCTAAGCCCTCAGACTGCTCCAACCTGACCATCCTGAAGATTAAATCACAGCCACATTTTTGCCTGTAAGTCACTCTTTTCTTTTTTTTGCAGAGTGACTGACACTCTTTCTCTTCAAAGTCAAGACTGCTATTTTCCTCATGTGACAAATGGCAGATGGAAAACTGAGGCAGAGAAAAGGACATTGAGGAAATCCTACTTCTCAGGTCCAGATTTGGATGCCACTACCCATGGTCCTGGTCTTATGTAGACAGCCATTCTATTTTTACCCAAGGGGTTGCTTGCCCTGGCTACCTGCATCTACCAAGCAAGCCATCTGCTTACCTCGACAGATAGGGACACATCGCCCAAGGCTAAAGAAACGAGAATGTAGCTCCTTGGTGAAACAGATGTCTGCAGCTGTTGGGGTCCTTGAAGAGCAGAGAGAGAGTCATAAACATGGTCAGTCAAAATTTCACTTGTACTCTTAGAAATCCTAGGAACCCAGAATGGATATGATGGGCAGTGTGTCAGAGATCTAAGAACTTAAAGGAGTCCCTTTTCTATTTTATTAGGAACAGCTGCCCCTTCCCATTCTTACCAGCGCATCTTCTGCAAATTCCAGACATGTCGTAATTTCAGGATACCTGCAGAAGAAACAGTGGCCTTAACAATGGGAACAATCCAAACCAAATCACTGCCAACCTTCTGTGTGTACAAGAAAAAGTGCTGCAAACACAGAAGTCAGCCTTAGGGCTTACCTTTCTAGCCCTAAATAATAGCGAATAAAGCTTCTGTGATAGAATTCCTAAGTGGTGGGGAAGCATCTTATTTCTTTAATTTCTGTACTGCCCAAAGCTAAAGCTCTGTGGAGGGCTAACAGTCCACTGGGCTCCAAAATCCAGGAAGGCAATTGGCCTAACCAATCAAAGGGAAGACAAGTGCAAACCCCTTCCTATCCACAAGGTGGCAGCACTTTCTTTCCAGTACCATACCCCACAGGTGCGGATCATCCATGCAGGACTGGTGGTTGCAGACAGTGAGGAGCGGGGTGCCTGGCTGGCGCTTCTCAATTAGCTCATATAGTACTTCTTCGTTATGGACATTCAGCTGATTCATATACCCTGAAGGGAGGACAGCAAGTTGAGAGCTTGGTAATCGGAACAGGAACTGAGAAGATGAGTTCCTAAGAGAGATGGAATCTGTCTAGAATCCCAGTGCTTCCATTCAGGAGAATACTTAGCATTCAAAAGGAACTCTGGAGAATTTGAAGCAATTTGCAAGTCTACATCTACCTCCCAAGCTGCCCTCTACTGCATCAGATCACCAGTAGATAGTAATGTTGCCCGGCTGCCACTCTCCCAGTTTTCAGGCAGGTGGCTTTCCCAGCCCTGCTTGGAGATGCCGGGATAGAATCTGGGACCTGCTGCATGCAAAGTCTGTGCTCTGTCACTGTGCTATGTAAGAAGAGTATGCAGCGGCCAACCAGCTGCCTATGGGAAGCCCACAAGCACATTATCCTATTAAACCTCTTTAAACAATTCTTTAGAGTAGGTCATTATTAATACGTCCAGATTTGGCAGTGGGGGGTGGGGCAGAGGAGCAGAGAGAGTAGCTTGGCAAGGAATGCCTGCACCAGTTCTCACTGCAGAAGGGAAGGTAGGCAGGTAGGGGAGAAAATGGGGGGAAAGGGCTTCCGAAGGCCAAGGCTTATCCCAGACCTCGCTCCAGGGCTTTGGTGGCCCTCGGACAAGACTTCTCAGCCTGTGAAGTGGCACAGAAGACAGGAACATGATCCAGTGGGACATGTTGCTAGACCCCTCTCAAGATCCCTTTTTGCCCTATTTCCATTGTCCTTGCTAATCTAGTCCTGATTCCAAGAGCTTCTCTCTCCCAATTTTGCTGCTCAAAGAAGGGAGAGATCTTCTTGTGTCGTCCTGTGCCCTGAAAGCAGCACCCATCCCAGCCACTTTGCTCCAGTCACCCAACTGCATGGTAATGCAGCTGGCTCAAGGGAAGCCCCTCTGGGCCTCTGGCTCCCAGCGTGTTCTTGAACTCGAGCGCCAGCCTTGCAGGGAGTGGAGGCTGCACATACTCACTGGTCCAGAAGCAGCTGTAGGTGCCCACCAATCCCATGACCAGCCTGCTGGCCAAATTCCAGGGCAGATGTGGGGCCCGGGGAAAGGGCCATTTCACCTCAAGGGGCATCTTGCCATCCCTGGCAATCCTCTTGAGGCACCAATGTCAGCTGTCCCTGCCAGAGAGGAAACAGCAAAGTGCCTTTAGCTGTGCTGTTCCCATGACTCTTAGCTCAAAGTACTCTGTGCTACAGCCATCCCCCCCCCCCCACAAGAGATCTGCTTGAACTTGCAGCCAGCACCACACCCCGTGAGTCTCACCTGTCTGTAAGGGCTGTTGCAGTATGAAGAAAGAAAAAAAAAAAGATTGCCCTATATTTCTGCCAGGAGCCAGTGCACCCACATAGCATAAGGCCAGAACCAGAAAGTCAGACATCACAATTGCTCTTTTTTGGTACCTCCCCTCTCCATAGATAAGATAACAAGTATCACTTTTCCTCTTCTTGAATTAAGTCAATCACCACAACAATTAAGTGGACTATACAGTATAACTGAAGGGGCTACAGTCACCCATGCATATGGTGCAATACTATATGACATAAAACATATGCCATGTTGAAACTGCTGCTTTTCATTCCACCTGTAACTAAATGATTACCTAATCACTTCAGTTGCCTTGATCCATCCTGGCCTCAGAAAAACTAGTTTGGGAAATGGAAGGGTAACAAAGACCATTAATAAGCAAACAAGCAAGAATTTTTGCTAATAAACATAAAGGAGAACTAGGAAATATTTTTGGGGAGCCCCCTAACCCCCATCATACCCGATTCACCTGTTCTTTTTTAGACTGGTCCTTCAACCTGGGAGCTTAAATACACACCCCTGTGAATGACCAAATTAATCTGTGAACCTCCTAAAGAACTTTAGCTACTAGGCAGTATAGAAATGGAATTAATAATAATTGATTTAGCTAATTTTTTAGGTAGCAGCTGGGAATTGGACAGCCACACTGAGTACAAGGATCAAGGTAATTTATTGTCTATTATTAAAATAATGACAAGGTACATTAGGGTTGTTGTTATCATCATCAGGTTGGAGCAATCAAACACGTTTTCAGGATGGTGAAACCAAACATAAACTTGCTCAGAGGTTTGGTTAAGGCAATAAATGAAGCAGAAGAACACCATTACAGTGCCTGTGATTTAGCACAGAAAAGCACATCTAGCTATAGAATAGTTGGGGGCAGGGGAGAAGATACATTTGGAGATGCTTGGCACTGGAGAGCAGCTGTCAGTGGATTTTCAGCATGAGAGATTTTTGAGCAGAAGCTATTTGTCCAAGAATTGAACTTGGAATTTTGCCAGCAGTCACCTTTAATGTTCACAATCTCTCTGCCAAGTCAAATTGGGGGGTGGGAGAGAAGCAGAAGCATGCAGAGACTGGCTGTTTTACTTAGTTCCAGCAATGCTGACCACAGGCAACCCAATCCTTTTCTGCACACCTGATCTCTGCATGCCTCTGCTGCCCTGCTTGCCACTTTTACCATCAGCCAAGTGCTTCCTCCTAGGTGTTAAGATGACAGAAGGGAACTGGGGGCAGCATACAGCTGCCACTTGCTCCCCTCCCTACAGGCAAGCCTCACACCCTACCCTAGTTATTCCCAAACACATCTCATCACTTCACAGTGTCACCAAATATATCGCTATATTGAATCACAAGGGATAAGCATCCTATGCTAACATAACCCGTCTGCTTTGCCATCCCCAGAGCTCAACTTCTGTTGGTTACTACATTGCCTCTGCAAGGCCTCCTACCTACTGAAACAAATGTGAAAGATTCAACAGGTGCAGCATCCCCCATCTTCATGTGGGGGAATATGGTACCTATTGAACTTCCTGCTGCTACACGTTACAGGCCTCCAAATCCCATGCACACAGCAGGAGGGGAAAAAAGATGCCGAATCGATCTATCACCCAATTTCTTTTCCTCCTTCCCTAGTCGGACACTTGCGCTCCCTGTCCCACTTCATCCCTTTCGCTCATCCCTTTCAGCCCACTCACCTCTTCTTCCTCGCTGCTGCCGTCAAAGGCGGCTGCTCTCAAGCGCCTTCTGCGGTGGAAAAATAGCAGCTATCCACTTATCAGCCGAAAAGGGAGCCCCACTTTTTCAGCCTCTCTGCCCACACAGGCATATTTTAAGGCACTGGGTGGGCTGGAAGAAAGAAAGCGGACCGCGAAGCGCTCTCACGGAATCACGACCCGGAGCCGCTGCGAGGGCTCCCGAATGACGCATCTTCGGGCAAGCCCGTGGATGTAGCAAAAGGGTAGAGGGACGCGGGGACTGAACTTCCGGTAAAAAAAAAGTGAAGACTGCGAGCGGCGTCGCTCTATCCGTTCACATCACTATGGCAAAACCTCTTCGGGTCGGGAAGTTACATTGCGGAAAGTCAAGTTTTCGGAATGATTCTGTTTTAATACAGCCTGAGATACCGTGTGACTCTAGATAAATGGTTAGAATAAGAATAATGCTTATTCTTTCAGCATTAAGAATAAGTTAGAATGAGCAATATTTAGGCTGTATAGGGCTTTCCTCCCGCTGTATAAATATGCACAGGATTGCACCTTTATATCGCCGACATTCTCTGAGTTCTGTATTATACATTCAAAAAATAAAATGTAAGCATTAAAACAAAAATAAACGCGACAATGAATCAAGCCAAGTTTTTTAGGCTAGGAACCTTGTGCGTCCAAATAGCGCCAGCTGAAGGCACAAAAACGTTCTGCTTCTCTTTTATGCGTGTGTACATATAAATATATGCATATTCATTAGTTCTTTGAGGCTGCATCCTCTCTACTACTGGCAGGAGAACCGGTGGTTTTCCTGATGTTGCTGGGCTGCTGTTCCAACAGCCCCAGGGAGAACGGCCAATAGACAGGAAAATGAAAGTTGGAGTCCAATAGCATCTGGCAGACCTCAGGTTCCACACCTCTACCATACACACCTGGGAGTAAGTCCTATTGAACTTTATAGGAGTCCTGAGTAAGGATGTATAGGACTCCACAGTGAGGTGTGAACAGGCATAAGAGTAAACATAAACATTCACTGTCCGGGACAGTATTAAGCACATTAAACCTATTGGGTTCAACCATGTCTGTGCTGTATTGCATCTACAACATTTAAGTTTGCTGTTCACAATTTTTGATATAATGGATGCTGGGGTTTTGTATGTGATCTGGGTGACATTTTGCTGTTGGAAGTGGGAGACTGAATGATGCTCCTTGTCCTCACATTGCCCCCTAAGGAACCCAGACCAACTAACTGATTTTTGCACAAGAGGCAGAAAATCCTGCCTCCCCATTCCTGGAGGTAAAAATACTACAGTAATAAATTAAATGCCAGGTTGGTGCCCTTTCAGGACAGCCAAACTGTTCTGCCTCAACTTTCACTACCTAATGGTACAGCAGGCCCTGGATATACCAATCCTACATGCAGCTTTCTTGCACGTTGCTATGTAGGAAGATGATATTTTGTAAGGCGGGAAGAGCTACTTTGACACCGGGTTTCAGCGCTCAGTTTCCTTCCAACTGAACATGGCCAGACGTGCTGGCTTAGTAGGACTCGGGCTGTGCTCGGGCTGACACCGGGGCCTGGTGGAGGTGGTAGGCAGCAGACTGGCAAGCTGGCAGTGCTTCTTCAGTCATGCCCCGGGTGCTCTCTGCACATGCTCGCGTAAACCCCCAGCAGGGGCTTCTCTTTCCCGCGGCCTCGCTGGCCAAGGCTGAGCCCCGCCGCGTCCTGCCTGCCTGCCTGCCGCCCTTGCCGGGCTGCGGGCGGCAGGGGCGGGCCGGCGGCAGCTCCCCTCCCTTGCCTGGATATGGGCTTGGATTCTGCGAGCGAGCCCGCCCTGCCTGCTGCCGCTGCGGCGAGGGAGGAACAGCAAGAAATGCGCCTCGTCTTTTTCCGATCGCGATGCGAGTGAGTGCTGGGAGAGAGGCGAGCGGGGGACGGGGTGGGGGGCTTGGACAAGAACGGCCGAAGGTTGTCGGGAAGGGAAAGGGACAGCCAGAGCAGCCGCCACAGCGTCCGTTTCCTTCCCACCTGTGTGGCAAGCGATCCTCACTCGCGGGAATCCACCCTGAGTTTAGGTATCGACCTCCGAGTGTTCCTGCTGCGAGGGAAGCTGGACCCCCATGGAGTCCCGCAGGATCAGGCCCATTTCACCCACCCAGCTAGTGGGTTGAATAATCGTCCTAAGCACTTTATGCTTCGTGCTTCCTGGAAAATATTTGCTGCCTGCAAAGCGACCGTCAGCCTTATTCTCGAACTCCACACTCTTAAGGGATCGGGGCATAAGTCTTCCTGAAATCGACCAGGATTACTTCTAGGTAGATATGTTTAGTCACGAGCTGTTACAGAGATTTCAACGAGGCTGGAAGGCTGGTCTATCAATAGACGTTGGCAAGTATCCTTAGGCTCCATGAAGTGCTGAGCAAAAGGGCGGAGCTGTCAAAACAGGTGGCCGTCTGGTCTTACTTTCGACACAGCAGCTTCCGAACGTTTTCTTAATGGCTGTGAATTGAAACTGAAATAAAACAGGTTGGGGACTGTGTTGCCAATACTGTATAATACAATAATCATAAGAGGGAGGGTTTCTGGCGCAATCGTGAAATGCAGTTTCTGTAGAAAGATACTTCAGTTTTGCTCTGCCTACAGCAGGAGCTTATGCTTCCCATTGAGTTCAGCTGGTCTTATTTCTGGGTAAGGATGCAGATTCTGGGTAAGTGATCCTTCATGGATCACTGCCTTGTTGTGGTGAAGGGGCTTGTGTAGCTCAATGAAGCTATGAGCTATGCCATGCAGGGCCTCCCAAGACGGGCAGGTCATAGCAGAGAGCTCTGACAAAACGTGATCCACTGGAGAAGGAAATGGCAACCCACTCCAGTACCCTTGCCATGAAAACCCCATGGACAGTACCAAAAGGCAAAAAGATATGACGCCGGAAGATGAGCCCCTCAGGTCAGAAGGTGACCAATATGCTACTGGGGAAGAGCGGAGGGTTAGTACTAGTAGCGCCAGAAAGAATGAAGCGACTGGGTCAAAGCCGAAAGGACACTCAGTTGCACATATATCTGGTGGTGAAAGGAAAGTCTGATGCTGCAAAGATCTATACTCCATAGGAACCTGGAATGTAAGATCCATGAATCAAGGCAAGCTGGATGTGGTCAAACAAGAGATGACAAGACTGAACATCGACCTCTTAGGAATCAGTGAACTAAAATGGACAGGAATGGGTGAATTTAATTCAGATGACCATCAGGTATACTACTGCGGGCAAGAATCCTTCAGAGGAAATGGAGTAGCCTTCATAGTCAATAAAAGAGTAGGAAAAGCAGTACTGGGATACAATCTCCAAAATGACAGAATGATCTCAGTTTGAATCCAAGAAAAACCATTCAACATCACAATAGTCCAAGTCTATGCTGCAACCACTGGTGCTGAAGAGGCTGAAGTTGACCAGACAACACCTTCTAGAATTAACACCAAAAAATGATGTCCTTATCATCATGGGGGATTGGATGCTAAAGTAAGAAGCCAAAAGATTACAGAAATAACAGGCAAGTTTGGCCTTGGAGTACAAAATGAAGCAGGGCACAGACTGGTACAATTTTGTCAAGAGAATACGATGGTCATAGCAAACACTCTTTTCCAACAACCCAAGAGACAATCTACCAGACAGTCAACACAGAAATCAGACTGACTATGTGCTCTGCAGCCAAAGATGGAGAAGCTCTATACAGTCAGTAAAAACTAGACCAGGAGCTGACTGTGGCTCAGATCATGAACTTCTTGTTGCAAAATTTAGGCTTGAATTGAAGAAAGTAGGGAAAAGCACTAGGCCACTCAGGTATGACCTAATCCATATCCCTGATGAATATACAGTAGAGGTGACAAATAGATTTAAGGAATTAGATCTGATAGACAGAGTGCCTGAAGAACTATGGACGGAGGTTCACAACATTGTACAAGAGGTAGCAACTAAAGCCATTCCAAAGTAAAAGAAATGCAAGAAAGTAAAATGGCTGTCTGAGGAAGCTTTACAAATAGCTGAGGAAAGAAGGGAAGCGAAAGGGAGAATGAAGGGAAGCGAAAGGGAGAAAGAGAAAGATACACCCAATTGAATGCAGAATTCCAGAGAATAGCTAGAAGAGATAAGAATGCCTTCTTAAATGAACAGTGCAAAGAAATAGAAGAAAACAATAGAATAGGGAGGACCAGAGATCTCTTCAAGAAAACTGGAGATATGAAGGGAATGTTTCATACAAAGATGGGCATGATAAAGGACCAAAATGGCAGGGACCTAACAGAGGCAGAAGAGATTAAGAAGAGGTGGCAAGATTACACAGAAGAACTATACGAGATATACAAGATACATCCCTGATAACCACGATGGGGTGGTCACTGACCTTGAGGCAGACATCCTGAAATGTGAAGTCAAATGGGCCTTAGGAAGTCTGAGCTAGTGGAGGTGACAGTATTCCAGCTGAGCTATTCAAAATCTTAAAAGATGATGCAGTAAAAGTGCTACACTCAAAAGGCCAGCAAATTTGGAAAACTCAACAGTGGCCACAGGATTGGAAAAGGTCAGTTTACATTCCAATCCCAAAGAAGGGCAATGCCAAAGAATGTTCAAACTACCGCACCATTGCACTCATTTCACATGCTAGCAAATTTATGCTCAAAATCCTACAAGCTAGGCTCCAGCAGTATGTGGACCGAGAACTACCAGAAGTACAGGCAGGATTTCGAAGAGGCAGAGGAACTAGAGATCAAATTGCCAACATACACTGGATCATGGAGAAAGCTAGGGAGTTCCAGAAAAACATCTACTCCTGCTTCATTGATTACGCTAAAGCCTTTGATTGTGTGAATCACAACAAATTGTGGCAAGTTGTTAAAGAGATGGGAGTACCTGACCATCTTATTTGTCTCTTGAGAAACCTATATGTGGGTCAAGAAGCAACAGTTAGAACTGGACACGGAACCACTGATTGGTTCAAAATTGAGAAAGGAGTTCAGCAAGGCTGTATACTGTCTCCCTGCCTATTTAACTTATATGCAGAGCACATCATGAGAAAGGCGGGCCTAGATGAATCACCAGTTGGAATTAAGATTGCTGGGAGAAATATCAACAACCTCAGATATGCAGATAATACCACTCTCATGGCAGAAAATGAAGAGGAACTAAAGAGCCTCTTGATGCGGGTGAAGGAGGAGAGTGCAAAAGTTGGCTTGAAACTCAACATTAAGAAAACTTAAGATCATGGCATCCGGTCCTCTCACTTCCTGGCAAATAGATGGGGAAGAAATGGAGGTAGTGACAGATTTTATTTTCCTGGGCTCTAAGATCACCGCAGATGGGTACTGCAGCCAAGAAGTTAAAAGATGCTTGCTCCTGGGGAGGAAAGCTATGGCAAATCTAGACAGCATACTAAAAAGCAGAGACATCACCCAGCCAACAAAAGTGCGTATAGTCAAGGCTATGGTTTTCCCAGTTGCAATGTATGGCTGTGAAAGCTGGATCATAAGGAAGGCTGAGCGCCGAAGAATTGAGGCTTTTGAATTGTGGTGCTGGAGGAGACTCCTGCGAGTCCCCTGGACCGCAAGGCGATCAAACCAGTCAGTCCTAGAGGAGATCAACCCTGGCTGCTCTTTAGAAGGCCAGATACTGAAGATGAAACTCAAATACTTTGGCCACCTAATGAGAAGGAAGGACTCCCTGGAGAAGAGCCTAATGCTGCAAACAATAGATGGCAAAAGAAGGGGATGGCAGAGGATGAGGTGGCTGGATAGAGTCACTGAAGCAGTTGGTATGAACTTAAGTGGACTCTGGGGGATGGTGGAGGACAGGAAGGCCTGGAGGAATGTTGTCCATGGGGTCGCGATGGGTTGGACATGACTTCGCGACTAACAACAACAACAAGGATGCAAAAGATTTCAGCCTCCATTTAATGGGAAGCTTACACAGCAGTGTTGTCCCTCCAGGTTTCCCAGACCCAAACCCCAAGTTTCTAGACCTCAGGATTGCAACAGAAAATAAAAATGTACCAACAGTTTCACAGTCACAATCAGCCTAGGGACAGTTGATCCCTTCAGTCCAGCAAGAAGGACCAGTACTGAGAGGTTCCAAGACCAAGTACCTTCTGGTGGCAACCCTACCCTGATAGTGGACCATGGCAGGCTTGTCTGGCTGCTGTAGAACCAAGCAGCACTGGGCCACTAGTATTATTTCCCCTGCTTTCAGGAAAATAAGCAACAGTGTGCTGCCAGAATTTGGTGATGTGACAACACAGCAATAAAGAAGACCCAGCCATAACATGCAGACTGGTGCCATCTCACTTCAGCACTGGTGAAAGAAGCCTGAGGGCAGCAGGCTGGCTTAGGGGGCTGAAAGGAAATGATAGGCACTTTCCTCCTGTTCCCTGAATCTGTGGTCTGAGCAGCTGCCTTACTCTGCCCAGCAGTAGGGCCAGCCCTGGAAGTTGCTGTTCTTTCTGAGAGGAAACTTGCTACTGATTGGGTTCAGATTACACAATAACTCACTCTTGAGGGTTGTGTGTTTGTTGTTGTTTAACTGCGGTTTGAAACACGGGTTATTGTGTTTCTAAACCCAGTCGTGATGACAAACCATGGTGAACAACCTTAGCTTGCAATCTAACAACAAACCATGAATTGTTTGTGGTTAACAAGTCATAGCTTGTTAGTGCAGCTTGGTTCAGACAACAAAATAAACCATGTTTCAAAAACAACATACACTTCAGCGGTATCCCACACGTAACCCTTGAATGTTGATTATCCTGTTGTCTGAATGTCAATGACCAGCTGCTGATGTCAATGACCAGGCTTGAACCATGCTTTGTCTAGTGTTCTGCTGACCCAGGAAGCCTTAGGTGTCATGCTTTTTGCTGCAGCCTTTGGCTCTTTCATTTGTGTTCTCCTTTATTTATTAGTACTTTTATCTTTAGCATAGTCAGATCTGCAGCCAAATAAAAGAGAAAACCTGAATATGGGCAACTGTTGTTTACGTGTGGCTTTTTTGTGGACACAATACTGATCCCACGGCCCTCTGACCGGCATGTCTATGGAGTGCACAGGTCTCACCACCAATTTCCAGGTCACTCTGCTTTTCCATCTTTGTCTCATCCATGGTTTCACACAGAATCTATCTATAGAAGAAGGAGCCAGGCTGAATTCGTCAAGATGGGACCCTTGTGCTTCTGGCGGCCCACCTTGCTCCTCTTTCTGTTATGCCCAGCTGGAGCCCCCTTGAAGATTTGTGCCTTCAACATGCAGCGCTTTGCCGAAGGAAAGACAGAGAAAGCCAGCGTCGTAGACACGCTTGTCAAGGTGGGGCATCAAGATGCAACCTGGGCAGATGTAGCAGCAACCATGGAAGGGAGGGAACTGGTTAGAAGAAGTAGCTCTCAGCTGCAGGATCCAGTTCAGCCTCTCTCTCTTTCTCTGAATGTCATTACAACGTTTTCATAGGACCAGGACTTCGTGTATTCTGTAGCAAGTATTGGGTGCAGAATCCAGTATTCAGAGGAATACTGTGTTTTAAAAGCAAGTTTCTAGTCTGTATGAGTGCAGCAGTAAGCATGAAAATACATGGGTAAATATTTGGGGAGAAACAAATAAGCAATGCAAAATAAGCAAATGCAAGAAAACTTGTTACATTTGCAAATAATTTAAACAGCTTTCAAAAATTCATTTTTATATGTTCAATACATATCCAGCTCTATCCAGAATACAGATGTACCTCAGAGTTGGCCTAAATGGTGCCTTTTTAGACTGTGGAGACAGGGGTTCTTTATCAAAATACTGCCCCTGTGGAAAAAAATCCTTAATCATATGAAAACTGCATAACATGGAGAAGGCTGGGATAAGATCTGTTGTCCCTTCATGTTCTCAGTGAGGTGGTCAATCCATGTCTGGATTATACCACTTTCTGATGGTAGATGAGGGTTTACAAGATGCAGTGCACCTTCATAGAAAAACAATTCCAGCACATAGAAAATGTCAGCTCGCGCTCTCTCTCTCTCTCTCTCTCTCTCTCTCCCTCTCCCTCTCCCTCTCCCTCTCCCTCTCTCCCCGGAGGAGTGTTCGGTCTAAAGTAGTACAGTCCAGGTACAAGTTTACTGCTTGTGAGAACTATACCCATAACATCTAGTTTCCTCTCTGCAGGGAGATGTTACGTTTTGTGGTAACAGTACAAAGGTTCATCTGTAGTACATTTCAGACCCCCACCTGAAGTATGAAGAATATTGCTGAGGAAGAGTCCTGGCATATGTTTTGCTGTTGCTGCAGACTAGACCTAAAGATACATTCTAGAACAGGTTCTTTGTTAAGCACAGCAAAATGTTACAGAGGCAGACCTGTGCCTTAGAACATGAGCCACCTTGAACAGTTGCCTAGGGAGGGAGGGAGGAGCTGCCTAGGTAGAAGGAAGGAGTGCTGAAGTCTTTCACTGTTCACAAAATCTGCTTCCCCAGTTTCACATGCAAACACCACCAGTTATTGATCTCTTATTTTCAGAAAGAGAAAAGCAATTGTAGGGGAGTGGTGGTTCAACTCCTTCCGTACTTGAAATCCTGTCCCCATCTTCTCGCTTTTCAGCTACTTAGCACAACCTGCATTTTAAAGACCATTTGGGATATGCTTCCGTTGACCAGGTTTGCATATACCAAGAAGTTGGCATACACAAATTTCTCCTTGGGGCTTCTTGTGGAGGTGGCTGCAATTTTGAACATTTAAGCCATGGCAAGCATATGATGCAGGTGCTGTTGCATGAGGGTGGGTTGCTGTTGAGGTGGTTGATAAGTCACCCAGAACTCCTCTAACAAACCACACTTGCTCGGTTTGCACACAATAAGAAGCTACAGATGCATCCTGAATATTCAGTATGCAGCCATCACCATGCCAAGAAGTCCCACAAAGAAATTCACCCATGCTAACTTCTTATCTGTGACCTGAGCCATCATCTATCACTAGCAGCTTAGTCAGGGCAGGTAGGCAAAAGGGGTGCTGAGGTAAATCTAAAGAGAAAAAGAAATTAGCCCAAATTTATAATGGACTCATGTGCTCCTTTCTGCCCCATCCCCTTCTGGCATGCCCCACAGATCCTGGCTCGTTATGATATCTCTGTCCTGCAAGAGGTGATGGATGTAAAAGAAAAGGCAATTCCTGCCTTGGTGGACGCTTTGAATCGGTGAGTCTGACAGGACAAACACAATAATAACTAGTTGATGGAAATGTGGACTAAAGGATGACTGACTTGTTTTTTTTTAATGTTTTTATATGCCTTTCTCATAATCAAAAGTGGCTCTATGAAAGCTTTACTGTTCTCTGGAAAGAATATGAAATGGGAAAGAGGTGAACAAGAGAGAAGTTGAACAGTGTGGATAAGGAAAGTAGGGCTAGCCCAGATAATTTCATGTACACAGTGGAAAAACCAGAAGGACAAGTGTTTTGTTTTGTTATTGTCGTGATTTTGTCTTTTCATGCATTTGTTTTATTACTGTTTTAATCAAGTTTTAGTTATGATTATAAGCTACCCTGAGTGCCCTTTTTCTTTCTTGGTGGAAAGGTGGTGCACAAATACATACCCCCTGTCCCCAATTACTTTGCTCACAATTCATCTGAGTTTTTTCCTGCTCAGGAATTAGTTCAGCAAATTTCTGGGGGTTGTATCTGAGTAGAGTAGATCCACAGAATTGCATGGCATTTAAGTTAGATGAATATGGCATATAACCCCCGTGGGTCTGCTCTGAGTACAGTCAGATTGGATTCAACCATGTGGGTTGCTTCTTTGCTGCCCATAATGCTCCAAAAACCTGTGGTTTGACTTTGTCTCATGATGCTGCTAGGTCAGAGTTATGTCTGTGGGTGGTGGTGAAATAGGATGGGAACACTTGTTAATTGCAGTGTAAATGAGACATAAAGGAGCCTGGGGGGCAGGGGAGTTGCTTTCCATAGCCATGAGGTCTAAGCACCTCCTGGAGGAGGTAGGTGTTCAAAGGCCATCAAATATTTCTGGTGGACCTAAGAGAGGCAAGAAGCACCAATGAATGCCCTCGCACAAAGACAAACTGCCCATACTGAGGGAGAACTGGAAACAGGCATTTTATAGCTCAGGCAGCACACAGGATTGGCTCTCCAGAGTCACCTGACTGACTCCCAAGAGAAGGGCATTCTAGACATGGTGATAAGTGTGAGTTTCTCATCAGGGATGCTGGCAGTTGTAGCCCAAACATCTGGAGGATTCTTGGCTGGGGAAGGCCACCTTACAGTCTTCTGTGCCAATTGATGCCTTTCTATACTGACATATGACTTGTTTTGCAAATATGCTCTCCTTAAATCCAGCTCCCTTCTCCTGTTAGGTTTGATGGTGGCTCTGGCACCTATAGCTACCACACCAGCCCTCTGCTTGGCCGGGGCAACTACCAGGAACGCTATGTGTTCGTATACAGGTAAGTATGGATAATTAAATGGATAATATAAGCGCCTCTCCCTTGTTATTAAAGTGATTTATTTATTAGTACTACTGGCATTGATGCATTACTTGTATATTTAAAATACATTCTCCTGCTTCTTGGTGAAAAAAATCTCCTGAAGCAGCAGGCACATAGTCACTTAAACAAGACGGTCCTTGCCTGCAGATTTACAATCTAAAAAGAAACAACACACAAGGTGATAGGTGTGAAAGGATGATTTGAAACATGGGAGTAAAGAGATTTGAAAAGGTAACAAAGAAAATTACTTAGCCCAAAGGAGGGGAGGGGCCAAAATCAGTTAGCACAAGGTATGGGGAAACAGGCACATAGGCAGGAGGGCCAAATACTTGCTGATTGTTTATTGACAAGCTGGGCAGAACAAAATGAGCCTCTTGTAGCCCACCAGGGGCAGGGCTGGATTGGGAAGAAGGGCCAGTGTTGGGGCAGCGTGGAGTAGGTGGGCGGAAAGAGTGTAACCTCTCAGTACCCTATTAGCCAATTAGGGAAAAGGAGGAGGGAACAAGCCGCTTTAAAAGGGGTGTGTGAACATGTGCTCAGGGGAATAGGAAAATGGAAAGGAAACCATTCCTTTCTGTTCCCTTCATTGCAATAAAGTTTTAAAAAGAACTGCATGCCTGGAATATTTTTCTCATCTGACGGAAAGGAAAGAGTGATTATAACAAAGGTAAAGGGAATGAAAGGGGAAGAAGAGAAATAAAATAGCTTTTCAGCATGGCTGGTGAAATAGTCTCATTTCTCTTCTCAGTCCTTATTTCCCTTTCCTCAGTATTTATGTAGAATGCTATACTGTTCAAAGCATTTCAGTACATTATCTCAGATACAGTATCTTTGAAAATATTGTAAGTGGTTAGTGTTACTACCTCCCTCCTCCGTATGTGTGACCAGGCATAAGAAGAATTGAATCTTAAAGGCTGGGTGGTCCATACGATATGTTACACTTTTAAAGGATTTTAAACCCCCTCCTCCTATTACATTTTGTTTCATTTTATTTAATAGACAGTCCTTTGTTGTAATTTTGGTTCCTGCTTCTCCCACTTGATGCATGACCAACAACTTAATTCAATACCATTGCTTGAAGTTGTGGGTTTGTGGCTGAAATATGGGAGATTTCTCACAGCCTGTATTTGTAGCCACAACAGGATGGGTGGCCAGAAGGTAGAACTGGATCTGCCAGGATCTCTGGGTGATTTGCAATAGATTGTCGAAGGTTTCTGATTGCTATCAAAATGACTTTTCTCGAGGGCTGCTGAAATGAAGAAAGCTTGGGGATGCTAGGAATGGACTTTTGAGTGACAGGATTGTGAGCTCAATTCAGTCAGGTACTGAAAACAAATTTGTAGGCTTGGAGAGCACTCCGGGCACCTGGTTCTTTAATTCCAAATGCATGTCTTTTGCACCTGGCTCTGGTGGGTGGCACTAGTAAAACAGCCTTACCTTTCTAAATGCCTTCAAGATACATTGGATTACAGCTCCTATTTTTTCAGCCCACAGTGCCCATAGCCATACTGGCTGGGCATGATGGGGAAGGTTGTCTGACACATTTGAAAGTGAGGAAGACTATTTTCTTCTGTTACAATGTGAGTTAACGGTGCACTGATCCTTTAAGTAAAGTCTTGCCTTACCTTGCCTCTTATTTTGACCTAGGCCACTGATGATTGTTGGATTTCAACTCCCATTAGCCACAGCCAACATGACCACATTGTTAGGGATGATGAGATTTGGAGGCCAACAACATCCAAAAAGGCTTGTGCTCTTCCCTGCTGGACTAAGATGGAGTGGTCCTCCAGATATTTTATCTAGCAACTCTTACAAACAGTAGCAACTGGTTATGCAGAGGCATATGATGTATAATACATTACAAACCTATATGCTGTCTGTTGAACATAGATTAGAGAATTCCCTCCAGATGTTTCGACCCTCAACTTTGGGAGCTGAAATCCAAACCATTCAGGAGAAAGAAGGCTCCACTGACAACACAACAACCACAGTGAAGGTGACTCCTATTTCAGCAAGGCTTCTCATCCATTGTAGCCTTCCTTTTCAGCTTTATAGGAGCTATCCACAGTGCTCCATGATGGCAAACTTATTCTGGGCATGGGGCACAGCCCCAGAGATAGTTCCCATAAACTGCAAAAGAGAAACTGCAGCAGCCCTGCTGACTGAGGAATCACCAGCTGCCGCCTCTCTCCCTCCCACCGTCCCAGAAGACAGGCTATTTCTGCTTGTCTTCACCTCCTGACACATTTCACAGCTTGTTCCTTCTTCCCCCTTTTGCTTCTTTAAAACATGCTAGAGAGACTGTAGTTTGGTATTGCGACACACCACATTAGACAGCATCCCAGCCTCAACACAATTTGACTCATGCTTCAACATGCAGTGGGTTCCCCCAGCACCTGCGTCTTGCTTGACCCACTTGTACAAACAAATGGAAAATGGATCACGCATCAATAAAAGAATGCCAACCCTCAATCTGGACACCTCTACATATGTTGTAGGTGCAGGTCCTCCCTCATTTATCCATGCCTTTCCTTTTCCATAGGCACCAGAGGATTCGGATGATAGACTCTTATAAATACGAGGACAACCATCCAGACCGGCCTGATGTCTTTGCACGGGAGCCCTTCATTGTCCGCTTCAGTGTTCCAAACAAAGGTGAGTACCCAGGAGATGCAGGATGGCTGTGGGAGGGGACAGCTTGAGCCTCTAAAGGAGAAAATCATGACCTCCATTACTCCTCGGCAGGGTTGTAGGAGAGCCAGCACTTTTGGATTAGCAGGGTTACAGTGGAGTGAGAGCCAGTGTGATGCAGTGGTTAAGAATGCAGGATCAGGACTCAGGCAATCTGGGTTCTTGCCCCTGCTCAGCCATGGAGCTGACTGGGTACTATGGGCCAGTCACAGATTCTCAGCCCAACCTACCTCACAGGGTTGTTGTTGTGGGGATAAGATGGAGAGCGGGAAGAGTTATACAAGCTGTGTTGAGAATTCTGTAAGCTGTGTTCTTTGGAAGGAAAATGGCGGGATAAAAATATTATACACACAGGCACACATGTATACACATTGGATCCCCATGGGCACATTTGGAAATGTGAGAAACTATAGTGGGCACTATCATGAAATGGCTGCTATGAGTGCTTGCCTAATTGTAAAGGGAAAGTAACATACCTGAGAAACTGAATACAAGGCAGACACAGGGTCTGGGCCCTAAATGCTATTCTCTGTCTTTGTGACGCCACTTAGAACAACAAAACATTCATTAGATTGTGTCTTTAGGCACTCAGGCCAAGTTCAGACCTAAGAGAAAGTATATTTTCTTGATACATAGAAGAACCACAGTGAACTTCAGGCTTGTGTACTCCTCTGGAAGCATCTCCTTTTTGAACAAGCCATAGATTGTCATTGCATTAAATGGCAGGGAACTGTGGTTTGCTTAAACTATGTTCAGTGATAATAAGCCAGGAGAAAACGTTAGTTTCAGAATTTGATGTGATCTGGAACCATACATGGTTGGGTTGGGTTTAGCATCCAGTGTGGCTTGGTTCTTCCATTCTTTGTGGTTATTTGCTCCTTTTCCACTCTCCAAGAGCTTCCTGAACTGATGTTGATACCACTGCACACGGCACCTACACACGCAGAGGCTGAAATCGATGCTCTCTATGATGTTTTCCTGAATGTAAAGTCACGCTGGGGCATGGAGGTATGGGTAGGGTGCAGAAAGGCATGGCATGGATGCTGCCATTGAAGAGAAAATGTAGGGGGGGTGCTGTGTTATGGTGCATCTGAACAGATGTTGGTCTTGCTGCTTCAAACACCAGGACCACAATAGGTTATATCTGAGCCATTGCTGACTCTGCAATGTTGACCGTTGTTAACTGTGTATAATGCTGCTTAAAGGTGGCTTTCCCGTCTTGGTGCCCTCCAGATGTTTTGGGCCACACCTCCCCATGTTCCTGGTCATTGGCTGTGTTAGCAAAGGCCCAGGAAGTTTCAGGAATGGGGTGGGGCATGGAGGGGAATTAGTCATGGGAGTAAGCAGGGAACGTGAGGGCCCTCACCTGGATGTTAGTGCTCCTGCATGCTGCAAAGCTCTGCCTTTTGCCCCCACCCTCTTTTCCATTTTCCCCAACCTGGTGCCTGCCAGATGATTGTGTCTTCAGTGTTCATCAGGCCCAGCCAGTATCATCAAGAAAGCTGGGAGCTGTATTCTAGCCAGTCATGAAAGACCAATTATCCCAGACCTTTTCCCCATCCTCTTCTTTCATCAGCTTTAGCCAGCTGAGCGGGACTCCTTCTCAGCACATAGAAAGACAGGCAAGGATACCAGAGAGGAGATGGATTGGGTGCTGGGTGGCTGCTTGAGGCATTTGAGAACTGTTCTAATGGAGTCGCTAACAGGGCAGCTGTACTGGGAAATAAGTTTCAGGAACTGGTGTGTTCTCCTAGGTAAGTACAACACAGGATTGCTGCCTAAGAAATTACGCTGTGAACCAGGCATTCTAACTAATTAATTAATACATATGTTAATATTTCTGCCATACCTACTGGTTTGTCGAACTTTAGAAAGACTGCATTACTATTATTATTTGATTGATTGGTTTTAAAAATGTATATCCTGCCTTGCTTTACAAGAACATGAATTGATTACTAAAAAATGAACAACAATAAATGTAGAGGAGAACATTGTAATTTGTCTTGGTTTCCTCATAACGGGAAGAAAGGTGAGATTTAAGTGCAATATCATCATCATCAGGCACCCACACAGAGTCAAATGCTCCATTATCAGTAGCAAAAAAAGATTCTTAAACAGCCATCAATCACCACAAAAAGCTTCCCCTGAAGCCACTTTTTTTTTTTTACCAAATAGTGGCCAAGTGGACTTTCCTAGTGGGTGAAGGGTTCTGCACAATAGTTTCACAATTTAAAATGTTCTGTTTTTCAAGTCTGCTGGAAGAAAACAAAAGAGGGTGGTGTGAGGCAATGTAAGATCTTCAATGTTGATTCAAGTATATGGGAAGAAGCATATAGGAGAAGCCAGTCCTTAAAGTAACAAGTTCCCTAGAGTAAGAATCAATGCCCTGAACTGGGATCAAAACCAAAAAAGTGACCAGCAAAGACGAAACAACACTTGAGATATGTATGATGTGTTCATAATATTCTACTAGTGGTATTTCAGTCATGTGCTACGTTTCGGGGGATTTCAAAGTTGGGCCTGCATGACGCATATTGCAGAAGTCCAGTCTGGAGGTGTGAATGACTGAGGCAAGGATCTCAATAAAATTTATTATTATTATTTCCAGTTCATTTCTCACCTCTGCAGCCAAGGTACTAAGTGGCTTTAGGTAAGCTGCTGTCTCTCAGCCTCAGCCACCCCATCTGCAATAGGTGGGTATAATACTGAACCACACTGTGGAGTTGTTATATGGACTGCAAGATAACAAAAACGAAGTGCTTGGAATATACAAACAGCAGCTCATATGTACTAAGTTGTTGCTGGTGCTCTTAAGAGCATAGCCACCAACTTTGAGATTAGGCACCGGCAATTTTATATGTATTATTTGTTTGTTTATCATTCCACCCTTTTTCCTCCATGGAATCCAAGGCAGCTTACATGGTCTCCTCTGCATTTTGCCCTCATAGCAGCAACCCTGCAAGGCAGGTTAGGCCAAGGCCTCCCGAGGTCCAGTCGAGCACTCTTAACCACCACACCAGCCCACCACTTGATAGAACATAGTTGGCTGATGTAGGATTTCTGCATCCCATGTAATTCTTAAAGAGCCTAGAAGACCTAATAGGTTTTTTGCCACCCACCCCCTCTACAGGATATGATTTTCTTGGGTGATTTCAATGCTGACTGTGGCTACGTGGCAAAGAAGCGTTGGAAAGAAATCCGCCTGCGCCAGAAGCCTGACTTTCATTGGCTCATTGGGGACAAAGCTGACACCACCGTTCGAGAGAACACCCGCTGTGCCTATGACAGGTGGGATCAGGGTTGGGCTTTGGGTATTATCTCTAGGGCCCTGCTCAATAGCATGGGTGGGAGGGTCTCCAAGTACTGCAAGGCTGGCTTGCCCTCTAAAGAGGGGGCCCTGTCAGTCCATTGCGTTTATTGTCTAAAGTACCTGTTTGCATTACTGGCTGGGATCCAGGAACCCTGGAGTGGCTTGGGTGAAATCCTGTATAATCTACTCTACTTTAACCCATGTTTCATTCTCCTTTACCTCTAAACAGGATTGTAGTACATGGGCAGCGCTGCTTGGATGCAGTTGTGCCTGGATCAGCTCAGGCATTTGACTTCTCCAAGGAATTTGGGCTCTCGGAAGAAGAGGTACCAAACAGGTCTTTGGGGCATGTAGAAATCCCATGGTTACTATGACCTGGTTCACACATAGCAACCAATCATAGCTGTTTAACCCATAGTTAGTCGGGGCCACCCAGGAGTAAAGGAGCAAGTGAGCATGTTGTTTCCTAACTGATTGCCACTTCTGTTACGTTTCCTAGTTACATAACAATCCAGTATCCCTTTCTTTGGTTATATTCTGTGACATGTGAACCTGAAATGCTGGGTTGCTGAGGAAGAAACAGCCCAGAGTTTTAGCCTAACAATGTGCAAAATACCATCATTTAAACAAGGGCTAAATTTATTTTTATTTAAAAATATGTTTTGCTTATAAAATAAATTCAAAGTGGCTAACTGAAAAAATAACAACATGCATGAAACACAGCAACCCCCACCCTCAACAACAAAAATCCAGATTACTAAAACCAATTTCATGCCATCAAACCAAGAGCAGAGTAATGCACCTTGGCATTAAAAGATGATGAAATTTCAACCCATGCTTAGCAAAATAAAAAGTCTGAACAATGAGAGAAGGAACCAACTAAACCCTTGAAGCTTATGAGGGAACCAACTAAACCTTTCTAGTGAGGCTATTTTGCTGGCTGGAGACCATAATAGGAAAGGCCTATTAATGCTTGTGAAAGTGGTGGGATGCATATCAGGGTCTCCAATGTGGAATTCCAGGAGCACATAGGATTGTATGGGAAGAAGTACTTTTGCAGTTATCTTGGTCCCAAAGCTAACAGTCTGAATTGCAAGTGGAAACTGGAAGCCAGTGAAGAATTATGGGCCAATATTTACTAGATCAAGTTAGCCCCCAGAGAGAGAATTTGACCTGGTTCATACATCACAATAAGCCAGGCCAAAACCAAGTTGTGGTGACTGGTCAATCACTTGCCAAGCCACTCTACTGCTGGCAGATGATCGGGCACTTGCCACAGTTTGTCTCCCCTGCCTGCTTCTCAGAATGTCTCCCAGGAGTTTTTGTAGCAGAACTTGTCTGTAGTCCCACTGTGATGAGGCTTACCTTACTTTTAGGGTGCAGCAGCCTAGGGTTAGGGTTCTGTCTCCTTTCTTTAATACAGTACTTGGGGAAAAACCACACACCATTAGGTGCTCCTTGCAGCCTGTTCTTCTACCTAACACAGGCATGTATGTATGACTGACTTACCACTGTCTAAGCACTTGCACCTCCAGTTCAGAACTGTGGCAATCCAGGAGGTGAATTTAAGCTTCCTCCTCCTATTTTCACTCTGAAATTCCTCTCCCTCTTTCAGGGATGGTTAAAAAGGTGGGGACATACTCTTTTTTTCCTTTCCTCTCTCCCCCCTCAGCAATATTTTGAAAGGAAATTTTCCTTTCCCAAATTGCCACAGTCCCACATGGGGGCACAAGCACTTACTTAGAAGTCAGTCAGTCACACAAACATATATAGCTGTGCACATGTGGCTCTGAAAGGAATAATAGCAGTCAGCTGAAATGCTGAGCTGGAGGAGGAGGGGTGGAAAGCACTGCAAGAAGTTCCTGGCATTCATCAGGCGAATCAATACCCTTTCTGACAATGCAAGCACAAGTCACCGTGCCGGGTGTGGATGTCACAACAAACTATATGAACAATCCCAGAAATAAGGCAGATGCTCCCAGGATGGCTTGTGCATAGTTAACAACCCATGCTGAGGAAAGCACACCATGTTTGGACATCCTGACAAGCCACCCTGAAACGATCAAGGGTGTCATGTCATCCTAACCAGAGTTGTCAAGGAACCCATGTTACATGTGGATTGTCATGTCATGTACACCAAGTTGCTGTCAGGTGCTATGGAACTCAAGTACAGGTTCCTTACACCCTGCAGCATGGATTGGGGAAACAAACTTTTGAAATTCAAGCCATTGTGCTAAAATCACAGCTTAGAGATCAGGTATTGGAGATCAGGTGATCGGAGTGGTATAGAAAGACTGCCAACCCTAAGTGAGTACATCCTTGTGAAACAAGCCCTTGCAATGTCCTGCTCTAGCTTCAAGGGCACTGACCAATTCCCTCAGTTGGGGCAACTTCATGGCTTTATTTACTAATATACAAACAAAGAATACGGAGACAGAGGCAAACAGCACACACATGCTTGCAGGTGCACCCACACAAGGCCGCAGATCTACTATTTCCTGTATCAGATCCTTGAAAGAAAGAGAACACCCATGTGTTGTACTTTCAGTCAATTCACATCCTTCTCCCTCTGTCCACTCAGGGACTCTCTGCATAGGGATCAAATGCGTCTTTGGAGGTCAGGATCAGCTGCCCATGAAGTTCCCACAGGAGGGGTTCCCCTAGGGTGGTGAGCTGCAGAAGAGGATGGGGTACCTGACTCCTGAAATAGCTACACAGCAGAGGGGGCTTCAGTAGGTATGGCTTGCATGGCTGCACCTGGACACCTTCGGTACCCCTAGAAGAAACCTTGCATGGAAGCTTTAAAATCTGCTGCTTGGAAACACACTTTTCTCATATTAACAGCAAGGAACAGAAATGCTACCAAGCGCCTCATCCTGTTTCTCTCTCCACTGTTCCAGGCTTTGGAGGTCAGTGACCATTACCCTGTAGAGGTGGAGCTGTACTCAGCCTGCCAGGGGCTCCAGCCCATCCATCCAGCTGGCCTCGTGTTGCTGGCCGCGACCGTACTGTCTACCTCCGGGCATGGCTTCTGAAGCTCCCTGGACTTGACTGTGCTGCCTCTACAGTATTCGAGGTGTGCAGGATATGTTTCCCTGGAAAAAAACACTGGTCTAGAAGATGCTGTGAGAAGTTGTTGGATCTCAGGACTTGCTGAGTCTGTCTGCGCCTCCCCTGTATGGTAAACAATAGACTGCAGGTTGCACAGTGAACAACCATCGGGCCCTGGGCTGACTCTGCCAACCCAGGTTGACCCTCCTGGCCAAGAAGGAGTATCAAAAGTTCAGCTGTGCCCAAGCATCAAGGTCTTTTTGTATTCTGGCTTGTGCCAGAATAATTTTTGCGTATTCTTTGGTCCTTCTTGACTCCCAGCTCGCTGCTCTGTCTTGCTCAGTGCTGCCTCCAGGTTTTTGAGGGTGCTTGAGCAAGACACACTCAGTGGGCTCCTCCCTCAGTGAATCTGCTTTCTCACTTCTCCACCACCACCATCTGTAGCTGCTCTTTCCCTTCCTCTTTTCTCTCATCATTGCCTTTGCTCAGTTGCTGGACAGGAAAGAGTCATTGAGCAAGGAGGCAAGGCTGTCTCCTCCTCTGTTGCTGGGCCCAAGTGAGAGGCAGCTGAGGAGCAAGTCCAGGGCCCTATTGGGATGTGGGCCACTGGGGACTGCTCTGGTCCTGCCTCTTGGTAGTCCTGCTGCTTTGACCTTTCAGGGCTTCCTACTGGCTGACCACATGGCTCCTGCCCATGGTGAAGCCTCAGGACTGGCTCTGTCCTTAGATTAGTGAGGGGACTGCCTGAGGAAGCAAGTGCTGGGGAAGCAGCCATGCCACCCACCCACAGAGGCAACAGTGAAATCCAGTTGATGAGGAACAGCCCCACCCAGCTTGTCTTCCTCTCTCACCAACCCAGAGTTCCCCTGCATGTGGGGATGGGTGTACATTCTGCTCTCCAGTGTGTGCAGGATGCTGCTTCCTCACTGGTCAAATCCACACAGGCATTCAGAATCTCTTCCCTCATCTTGCTACATTAATGCAGTATTTCAGCTGTGTGGAAATCCCACTCTGCTTCTGCATGAAGCAGAGTTCTAAGGAAGGCACCCCAGTGGCAAAACCTCTCTTGGTGAGAAAAGCCAACACGTTAGTTTTCTAGGTAGGGGGCATGCAGCATCCACTGCCAGCATTTTGAAGCTGTGCTTCACTCCCAGGAAGGTTTGGGGAACTGACTTTGGGGATCTAAGTGTGGAGGGATGCTTTTTTTCTGACTGTAAATCTTCCTTCCTGGAACTTGATGCCCTCCAGATATTTTGGGACTACAACGCCCAGCATTCCTCATCAGCTGAGACTGATGGGAAATGACATTCAAAGCATAGAGGTTCCCAGGTTAGGGAAGGCTGGTGTAGATCTTCTTTAGATCAGGACTTCCCCATTCCTAACACAACTCTCTAAGATGTTTTTCAGTGTAAATCAAAAAGTATCTTCACAGCTTCCCTATTGCTGTTAGGAAGAACTATTTAGCAAATTTAACTTACATTGACCTCTGTGTTTTCTCCTGTCCTCCCTGAACAGAGTGGATTAACTAGATCTTCTACAAATATACTTACTGATCATGATCTGTAGGGTTAATTTAAAAAGAACTGATCATGTGTATCAGTCTTTCTGAAGAAAAGAGGTCAAGGTCAAAGAGAACTTTATAAAGGGCATAAAAGTAAAAACTATATTCTGAGATCAGGAAGTGGTATTCAAACTTCTTGTTTGTCTTCGCTCAGAGAAGAACTGGGGATGTAGAAGAAATCCACAACAAATAAATTCAGATTTCTCTGAATTCCATCTGCAGATCCTACTGCACCTCAGCTTTTTCAAGTCATTCTGGGTTTTTTTTAAACATTTCTGCCAATGAGAGGATGGTGGAACATAAAATATCTGACAATCTGTAAAACTCAGAACAGATTTATTAAAATCTGTACATCCCTAGGAAAAACCTACTCAACTTCTCGATGACAAATTTGTTTGTTATTCCACCCTCTTATACTGCATAATCAGTGTAGACTTGTGTCTACACTATTAGGAAGTGCATACAGTATAAGCAGCAGCCCAAACCTGATGCAATCTGAAATGCCTTTGAAATTGGTAAATTCAGATATCCAATTTAAAAAGCAATAGGGTAAATCATTATAAGCACTGTGGAGCTTTTATATTGTTTTGTCCTTCAGCTGAAGTTTTGTTCTCTCTTTAGCTATGAAAAAGGTGAATATGGATTGTGTATGTTATTGGCATTTCCATAATGTTTTATGAGAAGGCTTTTAAAAGACAGTGATAAATACAGAGGAAGTGCCTTTTCTGAAGGTCTTCTGTTTTTTCTGTACGCCTTACCTGTTCTTTATCTTCCTATATTCACTGCTGCCTATAAAAGCTTTGGACATTGTTGTGCCATAGTGAAATACTTTTAAAGAGCATTGATTTGAATGGAGAGCATGTAGACCTCAATAGAATGATGCACTGTTGATTAAACCATCCACAGGCATAATTCCTGGTTTGTAATGAAGGGCACAGGAACATCTGCAAAATGTATTGTTTTGTGCTCTCTCCCATTTACTTTCACCTCCTGTTATTTGTGAGGTAGCACAGTCAAGTGTCTGTGTGTTTTGTTTGATCAATTGTATTTCCTGTCCCTTGTTGGCACTAATCTTCCTTGAGATGCTTTAGAATTTTTTTAAAAATACTATCAGCAGAGCACAGAAAATGCACATTTTGATGCAACATTTCTTGAAAGGATCCTGTATGACTTGATAAAAACACACCCCATAATACTATCCATAATACTATCCATGCACATTCACTTGGACAGAAACAGGGAAAACCAACAGGAGAACCAGAAAAATATCAATAAAAGAAGGAATGAATAAACTGGCTTGTGTGGTTTAATTAGATTTTCAACTAACCTGACAAAGAGGTGCTCCCAGGAAATTCCTGAGCCTTCATCACAAGAAATTGCCTCATTCAAAAAGATGATTTATGAATGCTTCTGGGTAAAGAGGAGAAAGTAAAGATCTTGTTTCTGGGGTTCCATTCTTGCTCAGCAAGTGATATCCTGCTGGCGTGGCCCAGCACTTTCTCTGCTCGATCAGGTCATCACATGTCAAACTCAACCGCTAGCACAAAGGCCCATGTCCTTCCCTGCCCAGCAGGTTGCTGATGCTGCTGAATAGCTCCTCTGGACCAACATTCTCCTCTTGGACAGCTTGATAATTTGCATCCAGGGCATGGCACAAGCCTTCACCCTCCTGTTTACCTTCCTAGGTGTGCAGTTTGTGCTTGCAACCTTCAAAATCTGCGCTTTCAATATACGCAGCTTTGGGAGAGCCAAAGCGGCAAACCCAAGGGTCATGGCAGCTCTTGTTCAGGTGAGTTTGTGACTGGTTCAGGTGAAGCCAATGCTGGTGGCTGTGCTACATTTCTTTCAGGAGGGGGCCAGCTCCCGGCGCTACTAGAAACTATGCCCCGCTCCCCCAGCCAAGAAGACTAGAGACCAATGCAGCGATGCAGAGGCAAAATCCTAACGCACAACCAGCCCTTTGGAAAGGCTGCAAATGCAGCTCGCCGGCGGCTGAGCACCTGGGGCCCTCTGGTGGTTTTGGTGCGCGAATCCCGGCATGCCGGGCCACTGGCGGGCTGAGCCGGCCGGCCGCGGAAGGCTCAATTAGTGAGTACGCATTAGCAAGGAAAGAATCCCAGCCGATGGCATGCTTGTTCCGTAGTTATTTTAATTAGGTGAACGCTTGATTGTCACTGATGTTTTAACCTTATTTTTTATGTTATTAGGTGCTGCCGCCAATATGTTTTAAACCCTAGATTTTGATACAACTAAACTAATGGGTTTTGTCTTATTTCTGGGTTTTTATACACACACACACTATTATTTTTATTATGTTTATTTGGTTATTGAACTCTGATAGCTTATTTATGATTTCATTGTTATTGGTCCTTTGTAATTGTGTATTGTCATGTGTTTTGGACTGTTTTCTGTGGTCTGTGGATTTTAATATGTCAGAGGGGCTATATGGGGGGCAGCATATAAATCAAATAAATAGATAGATAGATCTATTTGGAACTTGCAACAAACGGATCTTGGGAACAGAGGCATCATCTTGGGTCAGGCACAGCCCTGATTCCCAGTACGATGTGAAGACCTGCTCTTGGACATATTAAATGTAAGCTTCACATGCAAATATGTAACACATCCTGAGAGTATAAGTGCTACTTTAAAGTCTCTCAGCTTGGTGTGCAGACCCTTGGCAACTCAGCCAGGGCTGGGAATGGGAAAGCCCTGGTTTGCCAGAACGCTGTGTGTCCCAGTAGGCAACCTCGTGGCATCCAGATGCCCCCTCAGCCCCAACCAGCATGGCTACTGGTCAGTGAATTATGGGAGCCATCTGGAAAGCAGCAGGTTTCCTACTGTATTTGATGGTATCCAGCTGTCTCCACCTATGATTAGAATGGAAGCTGCAGGCAGAATGGGTTCCCCCTTCCCTTTGTGCCCCCCTGGAAACCTTCCACAGCAGATGCAGGGGGAGGGAAGTCAGAGAGCAATTTTATTAAGCCTGTGTAAGTCTGATCACGTGATGTTGGATGTCTCCCGCTAAGCTGTGTAGACCAATGATTGGACAGCACCCAGGTGAACACGCATTCAAGCAAAGGGCTTCTGAATTCTTTCTCATGGTCACTCAGGACAGAGAACCCATGAACTGCATCTGAGGAATAATCAAATATGGAATGGGGAAGAGGATGGTTGGGCAGGGTTGGCTTAAGGCACTTTGCACCTGTGTGAACTAAGGGGTGCACCGTTCAGGTTCCTTTGCAGTGCTGCAGAGGTTGCTGGGGTGAACATCGTAGAGCAGTTGTACTTAGTGCTGGGTTTGCACTCCTCCATCACCTGCGAAGCAGAAAAGGAGCCAGGGCTGTAGCCCTCTGCAGGGACACGCTGCTTCCTGGGCATGGCTAAAAGTATGGCAGTCCTCAAGAGGTTTGCATGTGGGGGGAGTGGAGGGCAAAGGCCTGTCTGCAGTGACACTCCTGATCACACTGAGCGCTAGAGTCAGGCTGCCACCGCCTTGTCACTTGATCTTGCCCTTGCGCCTTTGGCAGCAGTTTGATCAGAAACAGCAAGCCAGCCAAGCTCTTCCTCAGCTGGAGATAAAGGTGTGTGTGTGTGTGGGGGGGGTGGGTTGGCCCTGTAAATATCCATGTGCCAGGCTGTTTGCTTAAGGCCCAAGGGCAGGGCCTGCAAAAACAAACCATGCTGACAGTCCTAATGTTACAGAGCAAAGGCCAGCAGGGGCCAAGGAGAAATAAGGCTCAGTGTTCCCTGTGACTACAGGGTTTTAATGGGATTAAGCCTTCCAAAAAAGTTTTCAACACTGTTCCCAATTAACTGGGCAGCAGATGCATAAAAGTTACTATTTTTTGACGCAAATACCTCTGAAAATGGGAGTGTGTGGCATCCAAAGTGGACCATCGCTCCCTTTTGTCTCTCACAGAAGGAAATACCTCTCCTAAAGCAATCCCTGCATTGCTCTGATGTGTGCATTATTGAAAAGCAAAGGGAGTGTGCCTCTTGCTTCAGAAAGTGTTTTTGTCAAATATTTAAATGCGTGCATCTAAAGGACAGCACCATCCTGGGAGCAGGGAAGAAAGTGCAGCAGGTGATTCACCGCTTCCTCAGCTCTGATGAGTGCATGCTGGACAGAGCGGAAGGAGAGGGGAGTGGCTTTTTTATCCCCCATTCCTGACTGGTTTCATAGTTGATCATCATTATTTCTCTTTCCATTGCCTTCTTGAATCTATATTGAAAGAACTGGGTGATACATATCACAGGCACGGTTGTAAGGACACTTGTGTTGCATGGTGCCCTGGAAACATAGGACAGTGTACACGTCTGTCTCCATGAATGGATTTCCTTTGTGGATGGTGGGGGGCCATCTGCCGGCTGTGATCCTCTCGGGGCAGTGGTGAAGCCTTCTGCCACTGTGTCCACAATGCTCTGCCATCAATGAGAGAGCCAGTGTGCAGTGGTTAAGAGTGTGGGACAGGGACTCAGGAGACCTGGGTCATAGTCCTTGCTCAGCCATGGAGCCAACCAGGTGACTTTGGGTCCGTCACAGACTCTCAGCCCAGCTACCTCACAGGGTTGTTGTTGTGGGGATAAGACTGAGAGGAGGACGGGGGAGGAAGAGAATGATGTAACTTCTTTAAAAAAAGAAAAAAGGTGGGATATAAATCTAATAAATGAAAACAAAGGCTGGGGAGCATTCCAGGGATGAACTGAGGAACACTTTGCTTCTGCCAAAGGCCCTGTTTTCCTTGGAAGCACCCCTGCAACAGGGAAACAATTCATGGCAGCCCTGTGGTTCACTAGCCAGGAACCCATTACATGGCCAGTCATATTTTCCATGGAAGCCATTTTGTATTGGTGCCCAGAGCAGTTTCTTGAATTCCCAAATGTGATCTCAGGTCTAACAAGGTTGGGGACCCTTGTTTTCACAAAAATAATAGATTGAAATGCATTCAATTGTTCCTGGGCAGTTCGAGATACAAAGGAATTACCCAAATGTGAAGAGAAAGCAGATCTAAAATACTATTTGCTTGTCTTCCTTGTTGCCTTTGCATTACCAGCAATGTTCAAGCCCACTAGGTGGCATGGCTGGGCAACAGCCAAACCCCCAGACCAGCATGAGGCTTGCTGATCACAGAGAATGGCCGGGAGAGCAGCCAGCTTCCTGGCATTACTCCCAGGAGCCCAACAGACCCCTCACAGCCTGTGGCTCCCTGCGGTGCACACCTGAGAGAGCTTTAAAGCAACTGCAGTGATAAGGCCAAGAGAGAATGAGCAAGGCCATGGACAGCTGGTGGCCATCTAAATGTTCTTTCCTCTAATGGCCATGATCCCACCCCATCAGCTAGGCTGCCTAGGCCTGATGGGAGTTGTAGGCCAAACCATCTGGAGGACCACAATTTGCTCAACCCTGATCCAGAGCAAACAACTATCCAAGTCTCCATGGCCCCTTGACTGTGATGGCCAGGGCATCATCACCATCTTAATTTGTACGCTGCTTTCCCACAAAAGGTGCTCAAAGTTGCTCACAATGCATTGAACTCTGCATTTATATCCCACCTTTCTTCCTATTCCAAAGACCCAAGCTGGCTTACAAGGTTCTCCTCCTCTACATTTTCTCCTCCCAACAACAACCCTGTGAGGTAGGTTGGGCCAAGAGTCTGTGAGTGTTCCAAAGTGCCTCAGTCGGCTCCATGGCTGAGTGGGGATTCACACCTGGATCTTCTGAGTCCCAGCCCAGCACTCTTAACCACCACATACACTTGTTTTTATATTTAAAAATGACAAATGTGTCTCAATATTCAGCTGCAATGATACAATAAGAAACACCCCAATGATTCATTTCACAAGTACCAACACCATTTCAAATTCATCACAAAATAGATAATATCCATAACCAAAATATTATACCATTATTATTTATCACAAATGCATCAGGTAGAACCAAATACAGCAATCCTCTCCACTGCACTGAAGCACCAACAATGCACACAGGGGTCCCTCAGGTGTGTCAGGTGAGGAAACAGTGACCGGGGCTCTTACAGCCAGCAGCAGCTGATCTGCCCCATGTTCGCTGGTGCAGTTCCCGAGCAGGCTTTCCCCATGGGCTCCAGAGAGCCTCTGGAAACTGCAGACAGGGCTGACACTACTTTAAGCAGAGTGAGGCTCCCACCTCAGGCCTTGCAGGAGAGAAGCTGCATCCCTAAGCTAGCCTGATGCCCTCAGGCATTGTGTGCTGTTCCTTCACCAACACAGGAGAAGGATTTACCTGCCAGTCCAGTGGGCTCTTGTGCCTGGGATGGGACTGGAGCCATCTTGGACTTCGCCTCAGGAGGCAAAAGGTCTTGGGCCAGCCCTGGCTGCAGAAATAGAGCCAGCCACTCTGGGACCCATTTTGCTAAGCCAGCACTCACCATGTCGCAGCTGATCTCCCCATGCCAAGGGGGATGGAGTCTTGCCTCTTCCCCTACATGCTGGATCAGTGCATGCTCTGGGGTTTGAGGAGCCTTGGGCAGGACTCCCTCAGTGGGCCTCTCTCTCAGCAAGCCTATCTTCTGAGGAGCTCCTCTGTCTTCTCCTCAGTCGCAGGCAGTCAATGGGGAGTGCCATCTTCTGCTCCTCCTTCCTTCACAATACCAGTTTTCCGGGCCAGAGCGAGAGGCAGGCGAGCAAGCGGGTTGCAGTGGGGCAGAAGAGGAGGAGCCGGGCTGGTGGGCTCTTGTCACTGGGCCCCTGTAGGGGCACAGACCTTGGCAGGGGCCCAGGCACACTTCCCCTTGACACTGCTCTGCATGTTCCAGATGCTGCCTGCCAGCATGCTGATTTCTCAGCCCATGTGGTTACTCCCACATAACAATGGACTTAGTTCTTAGCTTGACGGAAAGGGCAGGCAGCAGCTGCAGGACGGTAACGCAGGAAGGATCTCTGTCTCTGCTTCTTCAGTGGCATGTGATCCACAGCCTCTCCTTGGGCATTAGGATGGCCTCCCTGTTGGCTCTGAGAGCCAATACCCACAGTGCTTCAGCAGCAGAGGGGACACTGCGACATGTTTTTTTCTGACCCACCACTGTTCCTCCCCCTCCGCCAGATCCTCTCTCGCTGTGATATCTCTGCTGTACAAGAGGTGCGTGACTCCAAGGGCTTGGCCATTCGGATGCTGCTACAGGAGCTGAACAGGTATCAGCTGATGCTTCCTCCAGTCGTGATCCTCACATGTACCAGAACGAGGCGTATCATGGCCAGCCTTCCCTGCCCTAATAGCACAGAAGGCTGGGTTGAGGAAGACTCTTTATCCCAGATGTGCTGGCGTGTTTTTACAATGCTGCAAGTCAGATGCGGAGCAACCCTGTTCTGTCATTTTGTCCCTCATTAGCAAAAGCCAGCCATGCCACTGGGGAGAGCAGGGACAGGTGGCCACTTTGGGCAGCTGAGCTTGGGTGGCACAAAAGGGCAGCACATTGTTTTGGGGCAATCCTAAAGCATATTTAGTGAGAAGAAACAACCCTACAGTTGTTCCCTATGACCCATGTCAGCTTGGGAATACCAGGAAGGGCAGGACGTTTTCCTGTCTAAACATGCATGCAATTGTGCATTTATTTATTGTTTGGTTGGTTCTGATCTATTTTTACTGCCAGGGAGAGGGGCTTCTGGGATTTTCTGCATCAGGTGCCTGATGTAAAAGTAACCATTGGCTGCTCTGCCTCAGGTAGCAACATGTCCTGGGCCAGCCCTGCTCATCCCTTGGTTGTGTCCCGCTGTGGCATCTCACATGTCTGCCTGCTCCATCGTCAAGCCCAGTCCTGCTACCCAGCTGATTTTGGATTCCTCGAGGCATTATATGTGGGGTGCTTTTGAAAGCAGTGGGACTGTTGGCAGGCACTACATGCCATGGTCTTGTTATGCCAGTGCTGCACCCATGGATGGCAAGATGGCGGGGCAGACAGCCCCTGGAGATTGGAAGCATCAAATGAAAAATTTGGGGCTCTGTCCCAACTGGGACTGCTTCCTGCACCGCCTCTGGTAATGTAGAGCAGCAACCATCATCATACCGTGCAAGAGGAGGGAGAAGGGAAAGCGCATGCAACTCCTGACTGCAGTTCCTGTTCTGGGAGAGTAGGCAGGGCAGCAACATGGCACCACGGCTCTCTTGTGTGCAGGTGTGACCCTTCTCATCACTACAGCCACCTGGAGAGCAAGAGGCTGGGGCAGGGCAGCTACAAGGAGCAGAATGTCTTTGTGTACCGGTAATTCCTTTTTTTTTTTTGGGTAGGGGGCAGTTTTGCAAAGCCCTTTCCCCAGTTTCTTCTGAGAGTGAGACAAGTGCTGCAAGACTCTGATATTTCAAGCCCCACCCAATGAACTTCTTGGCTGCACAGTGATACAAACCTGGATTTCAAATATGGCAGAGGTCCAGCTTTTTGTCCACCACATCACACTTGCGCATTATGGTTAGGCCCCACAATGCAGATGGGGATCTGAGACCTAGTTCTCACTGAGGTTGGAAACCAGTGTTTGAACTGAGCCACTTCACACTGACCGAATCATACATAAAGAGATGGATCCCTCTATGCAGAAAACTGGCATGGCAGGGTAAGGACTAGGCTAGTTTTTATGTAAATATATACAGATAAAGCAAGCTGTATCTACCTATGTGTGGGAATTCAGTCGAGACAGCCCACCCACCCAGTAATCTCCAAAGTAGTATAGACCCAGACACAAATGGAACCCTCTCAGTAAGAACCAGTTTGAATGGCTCACTTAAGAGCATGCAAGCAGCCTGCAACAAACCTGTCTCCTAAATCCAACTGCAGCTTCGTATACAGTGAGCCAGACTATGCAAGCTAATATGCAGGGGGAAGCTCCCATTCTGGAAACTTGTGAACTACAAAGCTTCCTTGGACACCTCCTCTTTCTGTTACCTGTTTTTCTGATTGACAGGATGGATGTTGTGTCAATCACAGATTGGTGCCAGTTTGGGGAGGAGGATGTCACCGACTCCAAGGCCTTTGCCAGGGGACCCTTTGCTGCACGTTTCCATTCTCCACATACAGGTAATGCCCAGTTTCTCCTAGTGGAGCCCAAGAGAGTTCTGGACATAATGACCACAGATTCCGAGACATAATTCTGGACTAAAAAATGCTCCATTTAGCATCCAGTATACATTATGCAAGTTAACACATTTCTATAATTTTGTGAGCTGATTTTACTGTTTTGCAAAATTTGTTCTGCTGTGTTAAGGATGGGAACATCAAAATATGCACGAAACTGTAGCCTTGTCCCTGACCACTCCTTCTTGAAACCCATCCCACTTTTGAAATTTCAGCTGGCATTTCAAGTGTATCTTTGCTGCCATAAGGTTTAGAAGCATGCGCTTTAAAAAGAGAAAAAACTCAAATGCCACACCTCTGGTATCACTTTTATGTTGGGATTGGTTTCCTTTTCAGCCCCAGAGGACTAAATGGTGTTCAGAGGTGAGGAAAGAAAGGGCGGGGGGGGGGGGAATACAAATGTATCTAGAAACTAGGATGAGAAAAGCAGCTGGTATGTTTTGGGATAGTGGAAGAGAGTTAGAGGCGCACATTCTACCATCCTCCCCTATTACCTGAACCACTATCATTCACCTGCAGCCATAGAGGACTTTGTACTACTCTTGCACCACGCTAGTCCTCGAGAAGCTGCCCATGAGCTTGACCTGCTCTTTGGAGTGTGCCTGGAACTGATGCAGCGGTGGAAAACTGAAGTATGTTATATGGGGTGTGGGTGGAGAATGTTGCTCAGATGAGCCAGTGATTCCTCACATCCTTCCCCTGCCACAATCCAAGCAGAATGTGATGGTGCTAGGAGACCTAAATGCTGCCGGTGCCTACATCCCAGCAAGCGCTTGGGCTAGGATCCGCCTGCGCACTCACCATGCCTTCCACTGGCTCATCGGGGACAAAGAGGACACCACAGTCAGCCACCGGACATGCTATGCCTACGACAGGTACCAAATCCGTATTTCCAGCTCCAGCCATCTCCATTCTTTAAAGGAATTTCTTGTCATTCACAAAAGCAACCCATAGCCGCCAGCCTTTTGGGCAAGCATGGCATAAATTATCTGCAGCATATTGTAGAATGATTTCTCAAAATGGCTTGCAACAATAGACACCAGCATTACAAACTAAAATGACAAGACACACAATAGAAAGGGTGCAAGATATTAATTTTTCAGGGCCAAAACAATGTGGTGAGCTATAACTAGGCATTTAAATGCACTTTGGGCCAGGCTGATTTTATTTATTTAAAACATTTGTATGCCACCTATTGTGCCTTAGCATCTCTAGGCAGCTCACAATCAAATTAAAAACCATTATAAAAACTAATTATGCAACTAAAGCCCCCTGAAATCCATAATCAATTAAAGTCAAATAAAATACAAATAAAGGTCCGTGGCATCCCCGAGATGTTTGTAGGGGACAGGATAGAAAAGCTTTTAATTAATAAAATATAAAAATGTTTTTTTTTTAAAGGTAGGTCTTTGTCTGGTGCTGAAAGGAGTATAAAGAGGGCACCAGGCGAATCTCCTTGGGGAGAGTATTCCAGATATGGGGAGCAGCAGCAGCAAAGGCCCTCTTCCTACTCCTAGCAGCCCTCCCTCTCACTTCCCCAAGGGATGGCTCACACAGGAGGGCCTCCTACATAGATCTCGAAAGCCATATATGAGTGTAGGCGCTCCTTAAGGTGACCGGGGCCTAAGCCGTTTAGGGCTTATATATCAGTACAAGCACCCTAAATTGGGCCTGGGCTGATTCCCTTTCTACTGTTCATGCTTGAAGAGGATTCTTCTACCTTAGGACAATTGATGGGTTCAGGACATTCTTTGCCCTTACTTGTACAGTGGACTATGGTACATACACAGTTCCTCTTAGACATACCAGACTCTTACTACTGCAACAGATTGCTCTGTTTGCTCAAGTTATGCACTCACTTCATGGGGTCCTGGGAACGAAGCCTGCCCAGTTCCTTCTCACACTGTTGTGCTCTTCCCTGCTAGAATCATAGTCCACGGAGAAGAGCTATTCCGTGCTGTTGTGCCCAGGTCAGCCAAGCCCTTCAACTTCACAAGAGCGCTTGGACTCTCTGAAGATGAGGTGAGTAGTCAGTTCATCCCTCTTCGATACCCACCGCAAAAGCTGCTATCATAAACAGAAGAGTTCTGGAAAACCCACACCCATCTATTATTTCTACAGGCTCTAGAAATCAGTGACCACTATCCTGTGGAAGTGAACCTGCGGCTTACCCCCAGGACCCAGGAAGAGCTTTAAGTCTTTGGTCAGCCTCCTGTTCCTTGAGGCTAAATGCAAAACAAGAGGAATATGGAAGAAAAGAACCACTAAGGTAGCACCTACATTTAGGCACCAGATAAACACACATTAAGCAAAACTCTGTTCCTGAGATGTTTATGGCTATGGCAATAGACTTTTAAGAGTGGAGGAGTCTAATTTATTGTACGCGTTTTAAGTTGCATTTTCTGCCACCAAGTTGAAGTTTCAGAAACAGACATGGCTAAAATCTTTCCAACGGCTGGAGCATCAGGCCCAATCAAAAACCTTGCTCCTCCCCACATTCAAAGGTAGGTGAACACAAAACCATCATGTAGTCATTTAAGTTTTGAGATTTAGTACAAATGTGCTTCCTATTTGTGTATGATTTCCCATTTGTAGTTGTGTATCTTACACTTCCTCAGTCCAACTTGCTTTCTATACCTTTTTAGTTTCAGCTGAAATGCAATCAGTTCCAAGACACCACACTAGTGAAACCAACAGCTGAGCTAAAGCAACTGTATGCCTTTACAGTGTAAAAGGTGTTTGAATTTGGAACTTAAGGGGTGAATGACAGGGTCAAGCACCTTGTGGTCCTCCCAGTTTTGACCTATAACTCCCATTATAGGGAGTTCACCTTTAGCTATAGGGCTATAGTATAGGGCTTCACGTTTAGCTATGTTAACTAGGGTTGCTGAGAATTTGCAGCTAAAGCATCTGGGGGGCCATACTGCCCACTCCTTTATACACCCTTATTCTGCCTTAAAAAGTCAACAGACATGTTTATTAAACCAAGAGGAAAAAATGGTTTTCTACCCTAGATTTTAGATCCAGGGAGCATCATCTCCCTGCATCAGGCATTGGCAGCCATACAGACAAAAATAGTGACGGAGGCGTGGCAGGCTACTTCCTGGGTTGAGAGGATCTGCTTCTACCATTTCTGTGATCAAAAAGGGGTGGGTGCCTCCAGGGAGCTTTTTCTACATATAAAGATCACAAACACAAATATTGTGAGAGATGCTTGCCACTCACCTCCCCAACAAACACTGCACAAATAGTTTAGCAGGAGCAAGCAACTTGCTGCTCACCAGAGGGTTGGCCTACAAAACTGTCTTCCTCTCTTACTTTAGTCTATGCCAGCTAACCAGATGGGAGTTGTAGGCCAAAGCATCAGAAGGGCCACACGTTTCCCATTCTGGATTATAGCCATGTATCCAACTTTAGCTATGTATTGCAGGGCTAGGATTGGTAATGGAAGATAAATTGCTTGAAAAGTAACTTTCCCAAAATGACCAGTCTTACCTAAAAGAAGCCAGTACTCTAAAGCATTGGTACACTGGTACATCCTAATTATGTTCTCCTGCAAGTTTTCTGGCTTTTCTCCTTTTTCAGGTGCACACATAACATACCAAGGGGGTCAACACTGTGGAAACTGCCTTGAGCCATTGACAGGATTACAAATTCTCCCATCAGTTCAGAGGTACCTTAATTTTGGTTGTAAAGAGAAAGCAAATCATACCATGTTAGGTTATATGAATTCCAATCTTGCCCACACATTAATGATCACACAGCAGCTAGATAGAACTGTTTATTCTCATGAAAGTTTGCTCAAGTAAAGAACTGAGTAACACAGCCTAGGAATGCATCAGGCACTCATGCTGCATGAAGCACACGCCACTTGTCCAAAGGGCCCCTGTTGGGGATGTACTTAACTCCACAGCCATCAGGGATAAGGCGCTTCTCAGCCACCATTTCCTCAAATGCATCAGCATTGAATTTAGTGAAGCCCCATTTCTTGGAAATGTGGATCTGGAGGAGAGGGATGAGAACAGAAAAGTAACTCAGCATTTCTAAATTGCCTCCAAGTACTTTTCTTTAAAGGGCTGGACAAATGAACCAACATCCCCACCCCAGCTACCACTGCCTCTAATGAAGCAATACAGATCATAAGCAAGCTACAGTCAAGTTGTGTTATGAAGAAAGAAGATTTCACATACACCCTTCCACAAACAACTGATATCAGTTGGTGGAGACTGACACATCTGTCTTGGCTTTAAAAAGAACCCAAAGGCCTCACTAGTCAGCTGAGAGATTAACCCTTCTTCAGCATCTTATACTGAAGCACCACAATGCCTTTACATCTACATGTCCCAAAGACAAGTCACAGCAAAGTAGGGTTCCAACCATAAATTACCTTCTGCCGGCCAGGAAACTTGAACTTGGCCCTGCGTAGCGCTTCAATCACATGCTCCTTGTTCTGCACCTTGGTGCGAATGGACATGATGACCTGGCCAATGTGCACGCGGGCCACAGTGCCCTGAGGCTTGCCAAAGGCTCCACGCATTCCAGTCTGGAGCCTAATGGGAAACCAAAGCATAAGGTTTTAGTCTATGGCTTGACTGAAAGCCAAAGGTGTTCCCAAGGTCCCTTAAGGTGCTCTGTACAAGGAACAGAGCACGTACACAACCAAGGGACTTGCTGTGCGCAGTCAGTGCACACCATCCACTGACAGCAACAGGGGCTGGTCGGCTTAATTGACTGCAGGCTCAACTCCATCACTTCCTTGCAAGTTTAATGTCCGAATCAGATCTATTAACCATTCCTCACCTGTCAGCTCCAGCGCATGATAACATCTTGTTGATACGGATGACATGGAAAGGGTGAAGGCGCACACGGATGTGAAAGCCATCCTTGCCACAACTCTTCACCATGTATTTGTTGGCACAGATGCGGGCAGCCTCTAGAGCTGTGGGGAGAAGCATGTGGTGAATGGGGCAAGTGATACAGCCACAGAAACATCAAGGGCTAGTTACATGACCCGCTTGTGGCCAGTCCTTACCTTCTGATGACAACTGTTCATATTCATCTGATACCATGTGCCCACAGAGTGGGAATTCATCAACCTTAGCCTTCTTCCTGCCCAGGTCAAAGATTCTGATCTTAGGATCTGGAAGAAAAAAAAGCAGCCATTACATGAGGACACAGAAAAATAAAGATAATTCTCTGACACTGCCAGTCAAATGTGGGTAAACCACTGGCCAAATTAGGTGCCATCCATTTTGAACAAGCTGCTTGAGTCTTATCAAGAAAGCCTTCCTCAGGTTGAGTCTATTGCTCTTTTCCCAAAGCACAAATATGCATTTATAATTCATCTTATGCAAAAACAGAAATAATCTAGTTCACCATCACCTTACTTACCAGGAACACCTCTGCAGAAGCGGGACTTGGGGTAAGGCTTGTTCTTGCAATATCGATAGCTGCAGTAAAACAACATGATGGTGAGGAGCATGTCTTAACAGTGATTGCAACAGCTAAACATTTAAGTAGGTCAAGTTCTGGCATCCCCATCTCCTGGCCTGGTAAGTTAAGTGACACCCTTAATTCCTAAACATCTCCCAAATGGCCAAAGTGATTCCTCTAGGAAACACTGTCCCTTGTACCAAAGGCAGTGATCAACTAAGCAATCAAGAATGGTTGGAGACTCAGATATTTACTAGAGTTGTAAACTTGTATGTAAACCCTAAGTTTACCTGCCTGCAAAAAGTTTACTAGCCTACTGGGTCTGCAACAGAAGTGTTGGGCAGAGAGACATTCTACTCAATTGTCTCCATGAAATTACATGCACTCACCCTGCACACAATTTCTTATCTCCTATGGCTACAAGGCAAATAATTAAGTTATTAACAAGGGTTCACAAACACTTGACTTTATTTACTGGAGAAAGAGGCATGGCAACAGACTGGAAGTCTGCAGTTCATTTTTATTTCCCTATGAATTCACTAGGTGGTCTTAAGCAACACCACTTTCGGCCTTAACTCTTCTTCAGCGGGGGGGGGGGGATGTTAGCCTAAATTTACAGTGTTGTCCTAAGCATATCAATATATACTTAAAATGTTCTGCACATTTGTAAGCACGATGTACACTCTGTACCTGCATAAGTCACATACTAGACTGTAGGAAGCATCACAACATCCATTCCCTGCTTGTGGACCTTCCAGGGTTTTGTGGCTGGCCACTGTCAGAAACAGGATGCTGGCCTAGTCTGGGCTGTTCAATATGAATCTCCCAGCATGATAGCTGGCAGCCACCACATAAAAGCTACCTTGCTAATCAGATAAATTATGATATAAACATAATTTAGCGTTCCCCAACCTAGTGTTCTCCAGATCTATGTTCTACAATGAGATTATGGCAATTGCAGCCCAGCACATCTGGAGGGTCCCAGACTGTGAAAGACTTCTTTAATACAATATTCTGGCTCCCACCAAGAGGCCAACTAGATGCAGTCAGTAACTCCTAAACACATCAACCACCAGCAAAATTTAAGCTTGTCGCAGTTAGTGTCTGTTGATAGGTTTTATCCTCGAGAATCACGATTCGTATCCTGGAAGAGTGGAAACTAGAAATCAAGGAGGTCTCCCGAATAACAGCGCATTGCCTCCTCTTCCCTTCTCTTTTTCCCATCAGTCCTCAATACAGCCAGCCACCTCCACTCGCCTGCTTCGCTGTCTACCCCGGGGCGGACAGAACACTCACCATCGCGCGGGTCGGCGGCCCATGGTGACGGCTCTGAAAGAAAGACAGAAACAGAGAGTCAGGCACAGGCCACAAAGGGGCAGTGGAAACGGGTCTGGGGCCTACTGCGCCTCCGCCGACCAGAGCAGCGACGCAGCCACCTCACACTCACCTCGCCGAACGGAAAGAGAGTGGAGACGCGCGTGCGCGCCGTTTATGAATGGTGCCACTCTAGGACTGCTAAAAACCATAGATGTGGAGCCATGTGGTCGCCTGTAATAGACCGCGGAGTCATAGAGTCTACATTATAGGCTAGAGTGGCATTAGGCTCTCCCTGGCTTCCCGATTGATTTGCGAGGGTGTGTTTTAAATTCTTGGAAGCGGAAAGAATTATGAGGGGTTTCTATATGTAGGGTATGATCTTGTCTGTTTCGACAGGGTCAAATAGTGGCTAGGCAATGCTGGGAATTGTAGGAATTTATTCTGCGTAAATATATGGAAGGTTGAGCTTTTAATTGGGGAAACGAAGGCAGATGGAAGTGCGATTATAGTCAGCTGCAGTGCAGGTTGAGTTCCTTGTGGCCTATCGTTTGCTTTCAACATTTGCTTGCTTTGTAAGCCGTCCAGAGACGCAAGTAATGGACGGCGTACAAATTAAACAAACAAACATAATGTGAATGTGTACCTTTTAAGGGTGCAATCCTATGCTTGTTTAGACAGAAGTCTTACAGCTCCCAACATGTCCCCGCCAGATATGTCTATTGGGTAAGCCATTTAACAAAACTCTGACTTACATCATTAAAAATACTGAATCAAGCAGTAATCGAATGCCCATTTAAACAGAAAAAGTCCTACAGTTCCCAATATTCTCTAGTCAGCCATGCTGTTTAGGGACTGCTGGGAGGTATGGCTTTTTTAAGTTGTAGGGCATAGCTGTCAATGACAGGACATTTTGGAGAGCACTCATTCATAGGATCATCATAACTCGGAAATAATGACAAGTGGCAGCAACAAATCTTCATGAAAGTACAATCTCATCCTGGTTGGGAAATGCTGGGAATCATACGACTTTTTATTGGGGCACAATCCCATTCTTGTTGGGGAATGTTGAGAGTTTATTTCTTAATTAGATTACTATTCTGCTTTCTTCTTACAAACTCAAAGTGGCTTACATCATTCTCTTTATCCTCCTACTCTCAATCTTATCCCCACAACAACAACCCTACGAGGTAGGTTGGGCTGAGTCTGTGACTGGCCCAAAGACACCCAGATGGCTCCATGGCACAGTGGGGACTAGAACCCAAGTCCCAGGCCTGCATTGTTAACCACACTGGCTGTAGGTGTAGACTTTTTTTGTCTAAGCATGGATAGGATTCTGTTCTAATTCTGCAGAGCAAGAACGAGACGCACTCCCGATAAAGGTTTGCTAGGGATTTCAGACTCCCACTTTTCCCCTATCTGAAATGGGGGTAACAGGAAGTCAGAGAACCTTTTCTGCCCATGCGCTGTTTCTACTATTCGCGCGGGGAAGCTGTCATTCTCTCTCGCGGGATTTTATGGCAACTCTCGCTGTGAAGGTTTCTTCAATAGTACATCCGGACCGCCACCCCCAAAGGAGACTCAAGGATGGCAGCTTCGGTAGTTTTGAATACCACTAAGCATCTCTGGAGACCGGTCTTGCTGACACCTCGTTCGGTGAGAGGACGACTAGCTTACGGTTGTGACATTGACCTTGTGGGAAGCGAAGGCAACTCAGGACCACTCTGTTTTGTCCACGGGGGTGGGAAGAGGCACTGCGGCATTTCTGATTTGTTAGAGAACAAATAGTAGGCGGGACAAAAGGAGAACTTGGCTCTGCCATTGGGTAGATGCTCTGAATGAGGCGTTCCCAGAAAGATACCTTGGTGCGGTCTATTCTCCAGAGGGGTGAGAGTAGTTGCTTTAAGGATTGGACTACGCAGATACAGTAGACGAGAATTAAAGGGCTGTGTTGAGTCTTCTACAGATCAGGAATGGGGATATGTCAAGTTTTGCTTTCTAATTATTTTCGAAGTTAGTATTTTTAAAAACCCCGAGATGCACCAACAAGATCTAGGTAGAAACGACTTGCATTTCGAATGAAAGAATGGAATGCCATTGAATGATTGTATTTGAATGCCGTCCTATAGTCCATTTTAGAACATTCTGAGTCTGGGAATCTGTTTTCTGTCCTTCAACTGAGCTGTCTTCATTTCAGCAACTGAGTGTAGGTGGGAGAAGTAATTGTGTCGTTGGTATTACCAAATATCTGGGATACAGAAAGAAGCTGATCTCTTGCAGAACGTGCACAAATCTGCCAGTAGATACACAATTACAAGTACCCATTTTCTAGAAGGCAAACTGGTGAGGCTAAAAAAAACAAACCCATGTCCAAGAAGCTAAGTAGAAGACAGAAATGGTGACTGCATTCTGAGATGCTTTTGAATGCTCCACTTCCTACTCTAGTACCTATTTCACATGTCAGACTTGTGATTCTCTCAGAGGAACTCGTGCTCAGCATGGGCAAAACACCTTGTCTCTCTTCCTTCTGTTCTCCCCAAATGTTTTGTACCATCCTTGAGTTTTCCTTTTTTACTTCTATGAATGGGCGGGGGCATGCATCAAAACAAAGCACTATGCTACAACCACCCAACATTTTTATTTTCTGAATCCTGAGAATATTCATGGAAATAAACATTGCTGCTGGAATTCAGCACTTTTATCTTGCAGTATATTAGGCTCTCAGTTTAAAATAAAATGCATTATTTAAATCAGAAACATGTTTGGGGACCAATGCAAGTGTCTGTGGAAACCACCCTGAGAACACCAAATGTGTAAAGCTGCAGCATTGACAAGGATGTGACTATAACTAGGAGCAGCAAAGGAATTACAGGATTGTGCTTCCCTGTGTCCTGCCCACGGACATGCTCCATTTAAGTCTATCTGCCAGTATATCTTAGCTTACAGAATAGCACTGTTGGCATATCTGAAATGTTCCACTATTGTATTTTTTTTCTTTTTGTGGTGATGGCATATCCAGCATCATGTGAGCATTACAGGGCTTCTGCTGAATTCTGATGCTTCTCAACTAGTGGATCTTGGATAAAGGAATGTGCTTTCAAACATGTATTTGTTGTGTGTAGTTTGATTTTGATCAACATGTGCAACTGTCAGTTTATTAAAAAACTGCTTGACTGTGAATTAATTTGGGTGTTTGTGCTTAGCATAAGGTTTTGCACAGTTCTACAAAATGGTGGCTTTAAAAATGCAATCAAATCAGCTGATCAGAATACTGTTCAAAAGATCAGGTGCTGAACCCCATGCTTGGCAAAGAGAAATGACAAAGTCTCATTCAAGGCCAGAATTCTCTGGGGCCAAGCAGGGTGCTTAACCCCAGCTAAGTCCTATTCCCCTCTTGTAAGAATTTATACCCTTCTAGATTCCCAAATCTTGTTCCTTAGTCTGTCCTATTTTTCACCTCTTCCTCACAGGTGCAGGCTGTAACAGATGGCAGTCGCAGGAACGTGGCCTCGGTGTGTATAGCTTGCGTGTGAGCATTCAGTATCTTTTAGCCTGAGGGCTGAAGGCAAAAGGAGTGCAGCCAAACACAGCACGCCATTTTACTTTAAAGTTCTTACTGCCAATAAGTAAACCCTATGAATGGCATTTTAGTCAGTCAGATTGGGGGAAAACTGCAAATGCCTGGAACCCAAGAGATGATTGCTGGTTGTGGTGGCAGGGGGGTGGCCATCTATGGTCCCAGGTAGCATGATTAAGCTGCCAGGCCTAAGGTTCTGCACTTCTGCTATGCAGCCTTAGTTTCAGAGAGATGCTGAAGTGAGTGGGGCAGTCATGTGTTGTTGGCTGTCACTTCCCCCTTGCCGAGGCAGGTTCATTTACAGCTGTTTTAGATGCCTGGACTACTGTAAGGACATAAGAGATGGTGAAACACCAGGCTAACAAAATAGTCAAGATGCCTTTTAGTTAAGGTTGCATTTTCTAACTGCTGCCTAAATACATCTTTTTCTTTCCCCAATATCTGTTCCTGTCATGCCTCCTACAGCAAACAACCATTGTAAGTATTTTTCCTACCTTGTCAATACTAAATCTAACTTTCTAGCCAATATGCAGAGGCCTCAACTGCACCTATCAAATATTCAGGGGCTGGAAGAGACCTGAGCTGGATGGTGATGGGCAAGGGGTGATGGCTGATTGTGTGCTTCTCTTAAAAGTGAATGGTGAGAAATAGGTATGGTTCTGAGGTTGTAGGATCTGCATATGCAACAGAGAATGTGCTTTGCTTGTATACAGTGTACAGTCATAAAAACAATGGAAACACCTGTGCTGTATCAGACCACAAGCACATCTAGTAAATAAGGAAACAAATGAATACTCCTGTTTTTCTCAGTGGTTGGGTGGATCATCCAAGGGCCTGAAGGCAGTAGTCCTGCCCCTACTGTACTCCCGAGCCTTGGTGTTCAGGACTGGCCATGATGCCTTTAGTTGCTGCATGAATTTTTCTGATCCCCCTTTCCAAGCCAGTTTGTGTTCCATCAGTTATGTGTTGTGTGAAGACATGCTTTCCTTGAACCTGTTGCCATTATATTTATTGTTCTTTATATTATATTATATTATACATTATATTGTAGGGTGAGCCCCCCAAGTTCTAGTTTCATGGAGCCATCAGTGGCAACCAGTCTTGATGGCTATATGCTGTATGTATCAAAAGCAGCATGCTCATGTGTGCCAGTTCCTGGGGAACATGGACAGCAGGGTGCTGCTGCTCTTCTGCCCTGCTTGTTTGCCTTGTGGACAGCTGGGTGGCTAGTGTGTGAACAGAATGTGTGCTAGATAGACCCTGGGTCTGATCTAGCAAGGCTCTTAGGCTCTTACAGGAGAAAGATTGCAGAAAATTATCTCCCCATTCCCATCACACTATGCATAATTTTATAAAATTCTGTCATGTCCCTCCTTACCTCTGTTTCCCAGCCTTTCTAAACTATAAGGAAGATCCCAAATGTTTTTTTCCCTAATATAGAACATACCCCAGCCGCTAAATCAGTGTCTTTGGCCTTCCCTTTGTTTTTCTCTTCGCAACATTCTTCTCAATATTCTCTAGCGATCCAGATTAGTCCAAACTGTTTTGTTTATTCAATAGTCCTGCCGCATTAGCTAAGGACTCTCCCTGAGTGTTCCAGGTGTATAGGTTATATCATGCCTTTAGGATAATGACTGGTTTATTTTTAATCCTGTTCTTTAATATAATAATTCCGGGCATGGAATTGTTCTTATCTGACGCTACAACACATGCATTACACAAAAGTAAATCTCAGAAATTCATGGGACTAACTCCCAGGTAGGTGCGCATGCAATTGGAGATATAGTTGATGTTTTCAGAGGCCATGCAACTCTGAGATCTCTTTCCTGGCTCGTTTAGCAGTGGTTATGTGTAGACAAGATTCTTTTGCCCCAGTGTGCATTACTTTACATTCATTGCTGTTTAAATGTCCACTCTTCCAACCTTGGCAACTTCTTTTGTGGTCTTATTCCTTGTATCACCAGTCCAAGGAATTTGGACCAGAAGCACGGGAAAGTTTCTTTCTAGAAAGGGGCAAATTAGGATTGATGTTACTAGCCATTTTTCTGTGCATTGTGCAGTCCTGGGGATATCTGGGGCTAATTGGAGATGATGAGAAATGTCTGGATTTTGTTCTAGTCTCCCTGTACCTATTTCTCTTTTTTTACAGCCTCCACCTGCCAAATATGGGGGACGTCACACTGTCACCATGATTCCCGGAGATGGCATTGGGCCAGAACTCATGCTTCATGTCAAGGAGTTGTTCAGGTATCAGCTCCCTCCCTCTCCCCAGTTTCCAAGCCTGTGCATCAATGGAGACCTCTTATGCCCCACAGAGCCATGATCAGGTTCCCAGTGACTGCCCCAGACTTCTCTTATCCCTCCACCAGGCATGCTAGTGTTCCTGTGGATTTTGAAGAAGTTCTGGTGAGCTCAGAGGCATCTGAAGAGGACATCAAGAATGCCCTCATGGCCATCCGTCGGAACCGTGTGGCCTTGAAAGGTAATGGTGGTCTTTTCACAGTGGACATAGTCATGCAAGTAGAGTCATTCTGCTAAAAGGAGGCTGAAAAGATGAAGTACCTGGAGTGTCCTGTGTATCAGCTAACTGTGGGTGGGGAGCTGCAAGGGCCTGTTGAGCAGAAGACAGTCTGGCCTAGACCCGGGGTACTGTACCACATGGGCTAGAGGGCTTGCTAAAAGCCAGAGGAGAGGGGTGGGGGACTCTTGTTGGGTCATGGGTTCTTTAAGCAGAAGCAGGCGCCACACTTGTTTTCTCAGCTCAGTGTTTGTGGGGCATAACTGCAAAATGGGGTGGCGGGGAGCTTGCAACCTCAGTGGTGGATTGGCTTGTAGCAGGCATGGGGAACAGGTAGTCACTGGTGGACTGAAACTCCCATCAGCCCTAGCCAGCAGAATCAGTGGTTAAGAGTGATGGGAATTACAGTCCAACAACAACTGGAGAAACACCTGTTCCGATGTCTGTGTTCTGTTGGTCCTGTGGAATGGTGCCCTTTTTGTCTCCTGCTTTCTGCGATGGGGTCTTAATTCCAAAGTGGCTGGCTTAATTCTAAGGTGAGCTGGTGCATGTGACTGATGGTGGTTGGGACTGATGGCTATCTTGCCCGTTAGGCTGAGAGATATTATTGTATTATGCCATATATAGGCATTACTACTAGGAATAATAATGCACAGCCCCTTGATACTATGGATGGTGCATTCCTCATGGTAGACCATGGGGTGACTTTTTATTTCCAAATGCTTTTTGGATGACAGACATTTTTTAGTTCTTTCCTTTTCATCATCTAGAACGAGCCCATTCTGGTTTTGCTGTAACAATATGTGAAAAGACGAGCTTGAGGAGCCTCTGCTATTACTCATGCCTTAAAGCAATTTTCCCTGGAGGATTGGTGCCACTCATTCCCATTTAATGGATAGAGAGACAGAAGCTGACAAACTGTGTATTTTCTCCAGAATCTCAGAATATTTGTTGACAGTTTGGAATTCTGAATATCCAGATTTCTAAGCTCTGGTGGTTTATCCACATCTATGTGCATCATGGGTTCCTATCCCTAGACTTAAGACAAGGATTAGCACAGACACTGTTATTAGGCTGGCCCATCTTATTGCATCTTGCTTACCAGGGCCAGAAATGGGTCCCGTTTTCTAACTGGTTCTTTCTTCCTGGCTTTATAGGAAACATCGAGACAAACCATAATCTACCACCTTCCCACAAGTCCCGGAACAACATATTGCGGTAAGATGAGAGAAGGTTAACCAAATGGCAGGCAGAGCTTTGGAGTTTCTTTCACTGGGCTCTGCACAGCTTGAGCTAACCAGTCACAGAGAGTGGCTCACCAGGAGCTCCATGAACCAGACTGGTTCTTGTGTTGACTGCCTTGGACTGCAAAAACAAGGGGCTGATGTCAGACATCTGGCAGGCAACAACCCATGTCTGTCAGACCACACTGCTTAGAAGGTGAGGTCGGGGTTGGACAAGGGGCTGGGCTTGAGGGGCAGGGTCATATGCTGATTCTTGTACATTGCATTTCTCCCTGTGCATTTGATTTCTCATGAGGCTTGATGTCCCATGCTGTCTTTTCTGCTTTCTCCACCATCTCTTCAAGGATTAGGAGGGTCCTGGACAATGCTTTTCTTCATGTTGCATCACCTGTACCCGGTTCTGCTGGCAAGCAACTGATAGGCCAGAATAATGGCCCTTGCCATGCTAACGCCGTGGCTGGAGTTGGGAGTACCAAGCTGGGTGGTGCTTCATTTCTTACAGAGGCCCTTGGATAGCTTCTAGGAAAGATTTGAATCCTTTTCCTAGTATCTTTTCCCCAAAGTTTTTAGTACTCATTAGGGTGCAGCTTATGGCACCTCCAGGGACCTCAGTTTGCTTTTCTGCAAAAGTAGGGGAGTGCTTGACTGCATGATGCTATATTTGATAAGGTCATTGGAGTGAAACTGGGTCTGGGCAGCCCACACAGTTTGGGCTGGGAAAGAAGCTGCAAAACCTTAAGCAACAGCTTAGTAGTCCTTCCCAGGAGCTCTTTCCCAGTCTCTCTGCCTCTCTCCAGAATCTTAAAAATTAACAGCCAAAAGTATGAATCTTGGAACTGGATGGAAGATGTTATGCTAAAATGTATGTGCCTGTGTCCTTCATTTCTGTGTGGCTTGCGTGGCAGTGCTGCCTGTCCTAAGAGCGAGGCTTGTGTGTCCTCCCATGCACATTCTGTGTAGCAGCATGGCGAGGCTTTCCTCCTCGTTGCTGAGCAGAGCGCCATGCAGCACAAGAGGGGCAGGTGGGTGTGCAGGCCTGTATTCCCGTGCCCGCTTCTCCAGCTCCTGTCCAGGCATGTCGGAAAAGCCTGCTTCCTGTGGCACAGGTTGTCCTCCCGCAGCAGGGCAGGACTATTGGTAGCAACACAACCCTCTTATTGAGGCTACCGGTGGGGAAGAGTGGGTCGAGTGCCCTCCAAAATGCCTTGTGCGTGAAGTCTGTGCTGCTGACCTGCTCCTTGGCATTTCTGCCTCCACAGCACCAACCTGGACCTCTTTGCCAACGTGATCCATTGCAAGAGCCTTCCACGAGTGGCAACCAGGCACCGTGACATCGACATCCTGATAGTCCGGGAAAACACGGAGGGGGAATACAGCAGCCTGGAGCACGAGGTGCCCGTTTGCAGAGGAAGCTAAGCTCGCCTTTGGCATCCCCCGGCCACCCTCACCCGGGGCTCGACCGTCTTTGCATGAGGGCTCATGAGTGCCTCCTGTGGCACGCCTGCTCCCAGCTTATGACAGCTCTGCAGTGGGTGTTGAAGGATGGGAATGGGAGGGTGCGTCACCGTACAGCAGGTGACCTTCCACTGTTCATAATATTCTGCATAGGGGCTGGCAGCTGGCAGTGCGGGAGCTCAGTCTGGCCTCGGTCGCTCCTCCTCCCGGTCTCCAGGGTGCCTCTCCTTATGGTGCACCTCCAAGTGCTTTCTCCTACCCAAGTCAAGAAGCTGATCTTTAACAGTGTGAACAGCCACGCAGTTTCCCCATGCACCTCTTAGAAGCAGCTGCCAAAGCAAGGCAAACGAGTGAGCACTTGTGCTTCAGTGCATGAGGGTTCTGCTCATGAAGGCAAGAGCCGTTTGATTTTTGCCTTGCTGCATGGGGCTGAGAGATGGGCAGGTGCAGAGCCCACAGCTCCGGCTGCATTAAATCTAGGTCCTCCCTTGGAAATTACATATGGCAGATATTTTGGAGGGGAAAGACACAAGCAAAGAGTTTGGTGTCTAAAGACAGTGGTCCTCTCTGGCCAGCTTTGCAGAGGTCATGCCTAGTAGGTACCCCGTCCTGCCTAGCCTCCGGTTCTTCAGTCCTGGGGCTGGAGGGAGCTCCAGGGATGCTGATGATGGCACTCTCCACAGAGTGTATCTGGTGTAGTGGAGAGCCTGAAGATCATCACCAAGACCAAGTCACTGCGCATTGCTGAGTACGCCTTCAAGCTGGCGCATGAGACCGGTCGCAAGAAGGTGACTGCCGTCCACAAGGCCAACATCATGTAGGTCATGGACACATGTAGTGGGTTTTTTTACATTTCTTAGTATCTGGGGATGCGAAGCAATTGTGTGGGAAAGGAATGGGAATTCTCTAGCTCAGCTGAAGATGCTTCCAGTTCTGATGCCTGTGTGATATGGGCTACTGGGTCTTGGGAGCATTTTCCTCCTAGGCCATGCGGTCAGGAGCAGGCAGGGAAACTGGCTCAGTTCTGTGCTTTGAGCAGCTCTGCTGAGCTTCCTGCACTTGTCCAGGACCCCACAGGGCTTCCTCTGCTGCGGGTGGCAACTCTACAGCAGGCTGGCCATCTTCTTTGCTGACACCCCTTCTTTGTCCTCCTGTAAAGGAAGCTGGGGGATGGTCTCTTCCTGCAGTGCTGCAAAGAGGTTGCGGCCAGCTACCCAAACATCACCTTCGACAGCATGATTGTTGACAACACCACAATGCAGGTACTGTGACGCTGGCCTGGTTTCATGCCCATCTGCAGTCTCGTAAGCCTTATATGAAGAAAATCCAACCTTGGTTTTCATTTGCTCTGACAGTACAGAATTGCCCTTCAAATTTCTCCAGTAGCCTCTCCCAATTTTCCAGTTTTTCCCAAATCCACAAACCTTATGTGCAGAGCCCAGAAAATGAGCACAGGTGTTGGTCCCACTGGTCTGTGCCCACAGACCATTGGTATTATCCTCTCTGCAGTCAGTAGGACTGACTGTTGCATTTTCTTGTGATCAAAGCAATATAGAATTCCTTGGAGATAAAGGAGATTGAAGTAACATTCACTGGAATGATTTAAATTCAGAGAGCCTTTATGCATGATATTGGGTAGACCTGAAACACATTTATTTCTGACTGGGTTGGCTGAGAGAGGACTTTCATAGCAGCCATCCACGTTGCTCTCACTACTTTCTTTGAATCTCTAGCTGGTGTCCCGCCCGCAGCAGTTTGATGTTATGGTTATGCCTAATCTCTATGGCAACATTGTGAACAATGTCTGTGCTGGACTGGTTGGGGGCCCAGGCCTAGTACCAGGAGCAAACTATGGACGCGACTATGCAGTTTTTGAAACGGTGAGGACTAGAATGACGTTGAGATTTTGAGAGGGATAGATATCAAATGTTCTGGTAAAGTGTGGGGTGGGTGATGACACGGGCAGGAACATGTAGTTGCCAACTGACCAAATGTTTTCCTTATGGGCTTGTGCAAACTTAATTGTGTGGGGTGTTCTTTACTGTAATTAAGAGATTGAAAGCAGGCAACAGGACTACATTCTTTGCTCTGGACCATTTTCCACACCTGTCTTAACTATGGTGAGATACAAGATTAGCACCAGCCTTAAGTAGGGTTAAGGCCAAGCAGGATTCCATCTTCAACAGGATTGGAAACCAGCTCGGGTGTGTGCAGTGATAGGGCCAGATACACAATGTAGTGGAGAGGAGGACAGTTCGAAGCTGAGGTTTGCAAGCTGGACACAGGATCCTGAGGATATTTGCAATTTCACTTGCAACTCTTCTTGTTGCCAGTGGCATCATTGCAATGCAGAACTGTTTATGCAGCAAAGGCAGGCAACATGCCCTGTGTAGCCTTTGACTGCTCTTGGCAGCCTGCCAGCTCAGGGAGCCCATCTCTCTTCCCTGCAGCCCAGTGGGCACCTGGCACCCCATGGGATCTGCCAGGTAGAAAAGGTTGCTCACCTCTTCTTTACAGCATGGAGTGGGACAGCAATAGGCCTCTGTCCCAAGGATCCTGCAATATAAGATTTGACCATGGGCAAAGAAGCTTAAAAAGTGGAGGTGGAAGTCAGTTACCTAGACATAAAATTTAGATGTCCTCAGAATTGGCACCTGAGTTGTAGAAGCAGGTGGGGTGCTCGATTGTTCTGGGCCCCATGTTTTGGGGGGGGAGGGCAGCCCTGAGCATCTCCTCTCAGCTGGACCCTCAAATTGCGATTGGCAGCCATGTAACTGGAGAAGGGATCTCTCAGTGAGGCTGTGATGACGGGTGAGGCTGGCATCCTAGCATCTTTTTAGCATTGTCTGGAAGCAGTGGAGAGCAGATGAGTTTGAAAAAATGTAGCACGAGAGAGTCTCTTGAGTTTTGGAAACAGCCTTGTTCCACGGCTCATGTAGTTCAGTGGCTAACACATCGCCTCTGTTTCTCCCCGCTTCTCTCTCCAGGCCACACGCAATACTGGCAAGAGCATTGCGGGCAAGAACATCGCCAACCCTACAGCCATGTTGCTTGCCAGCTGTATGATGCTGGATCACCTCAAGTATGTGTCTGAGCCCTCTCTCCCCATCCCGGCTGCAGCCGTGTGCTTCCCTTCAAGGCCCAATTAGTTCAGCTCCTAGCTGCAACAGCTGGCTTCACATTTCATTTTGGTGGCAACATTTCCTGGGTGACATTGGAGTGGGAGGTGGTGAAAGACCGATGTACCCTACAAGGCTGTTCTGAGGAGAAAATGTGAGCATTCCCTATTCTGCCCAGAGCTCCTTAGAAGACAGGCGGGCTAAACATGGGTTAGAACATATATCCCAGCTAACGTAAGAATGCAGGTGGCAGTGGGGCAGCATACTGTATTTGGGCACGCCAGACACCCCTTGGGTTTGTTGTTCATTACAGATTGCACAGCTACGCATCTGTGATCCGCAAAGCAGTCCTGGCCTCCATGGATGATGCAGATGTAAGTTGCTCCAGTCTCCTAATAATAAATGAAACACTGGGAATATGAGGAGTTTCTCAGATATAGAGTGACTGGGCGCCTCTCCCTTGGGCCTTTACATATCAGCAGAGGGCTTGAAATCCACTGTAGAACTTCTTATGCTAGTTTGCTATTCAGTCTGGAGGGGAACCCAAAACCTGTGTGGTCATTGCTGTGTATGTTTGAGATGCTCTTAAAACACAAGTTGTAACCATTCCCCAAGAACTAGCAAATGCAATGAGAAAATCTGTGCCTCTCCCCATCTTCTGCTCAGCTCAGGAGAGCAGGCAGGGCAAAGGAAAAGGCAGCTTTTCTGCCTCAAGTCCTCGCTCCCCATAGGATAGCTATGCCTGGACCTTGAAGAGAAGCCCCACTTCAGGAGGAATAGGCTGCTGCTTCTGACACTTGGCATGAGGGGCAGTGGTGGCACAAAGCTGATGGGGCTACTCTGAGGAGGCTGGGCCAGCAGCCACGCGGACTGGCAAATGCACACACACACAAATCTGGGGAAGTCAAGACCTTGTCGCTTAGCAATTGCATTCTAACTGGCCTTGCCGTAGGGGTACACAGCCTGTTTATACCACAAACCTGTGGTGGCTTTATAAATATTTCTTTTGCAGAAGTTATGATGGTTAATGATTTTTTAAACCAGGTGAGATCTTAGTGCACACACATCCCTCGACCTTTAGTTCTGTGGGTTTCCAAGAGCATGGAAACATAGGATAACTTTAGCTGGTTCACAGTAGCAGCACTTTCACCATACAAATATATGGTAAAATAATTGAGAAGGGAATCTCCAACTGTATTTTTAGGCTAAAGGTCGAGCCGGATTCTGAAAATGCTGGAGACAATTATTTGATTGGAGCAAGAGTGGTTGGAACTGTTTCTCATGGAACTTTTTTCTTTCTTGTCTCCAGACTCATACACCAGATATTGGGGGCCAGGGAACAACTTCAGCAGCTGTACAGTCAATTCTGAAGCAGATCATCAATGCCAGCCCTAGCGTGGCACAGGTGAAGAAGGCAGCAGCATTCCACTCTTGGGGTGGGGAGGGGGAAATGTGGTTTGTGGTAGGTATTGAGGAAGAGAAGCCTTCCTGCATTGAGCACAGCGAAAGCCACTTTTATGATGGGAATTTGAGTAGGGAGATAAGTGTGAGTATAAGTGTGATTAAGAATTATAAGTGTGATTAGACAGAATGAGAGGAAAAATGATCTTATTTCCAAACTGCTCATGCTGGTCAATGGATTGTTCTTTTGTTTTCTCTATTAGTGATATCCTGAATCATAAGGGCAGCAACAAAGGAGTTTTCCCACACCAGCCGCAATGAAACCAATTCCCTGCTGCCACGTCCACGAAAGAGAGTGGAGTGACCCTTCTTTTAGCAAATGGAGCTGTCCCTTCCATTACAAGTTATTAAAGCACAATCTCCATCTTTTGTACATAGTGTGCAAATTGACAGTTTCTCCCCACCTCCCCATAGGAAATAAATGTCATAGTGAGGTCTCTCATGTTTATGCCTGTCTCTTGCTTTTAGGCTGACTCGTGTTGGAAAATGGATTGTCAGGATGAGGGAAAAAAGCAGAAGGGTTTGGGGTACGATTTGTGTGGGGGGGGGGGCAACTAGTGAGTTTTACTGAACGAATCTGCAAGCAAGGGCAGAATAGCAACAATTAAAAAATTAGGAATACCTGGTTTTGTAAGGAAGCAGTTGCTTAATTTCAAGGTACCCGAGTGTGTTAAAAACGCTAGTTTTTTGATGGCTATGCTTTGCCCAATCAACTACAAAAAGGCACGCTTACTTTTCAGGCTTAACTTTCATAACACAAGCCATGTCCCATGCCTTTGATGCATGTAAGCCTCTAAGCATGGAGGTTTACATGCATCCTGTGCATGGAATAAGATGCACCTGCCACATCCTGCCACCTAGATGGCCTTCTGGGTAAGAGTTAGAGAGGGAAGTAGGTTGGGACGCGACCAGGAATGTGCATACAGCCTGTCAGGCAGCACACCCCTTTCTGCCCTGTGTGAGGCCCAGTTGCAGATGGAGCAGGGCTTGGAATAATGCTTTGGCCTCCCAGATGATGTCAGGTAACCATCTCTTAATGAAACTATGCAGTTAATAGTTTCAGTGTGGAAGGAAGGAAGTTTTGCTCTAAGGGAGTGGATATTTTTCAAGAGGCAGAAGATTTCTCAGTGTGCCTGGTCTTGCACTTCTGTTAGCAGTGGAGAGCACCAAGGAACTGCAGGATACGAAAGCTGTACCCCATTCCTTATAGCCATAAGGCCTAGAAATTTGCCCTTCTATTTAGCAACCGAAAACAGGCACTGTGCAGGGCACAGCACCCATATACATGTGATGCACAGAGACCACAATGAAGAATTATGCCTGCAGCAAACTTGTGCATCTATAAGTGGTGCATTTTGTTGCTCATCTGGGCCCTGTTGAACTGAGTGGTTCTTTAAAAGAAGCATGAATTCTCTTTTCAATGGCAAAATGGACAGCTTCAGGCTGCTGAATTCTAAGATTCCACTGTCCTTTTCCAGCACTGCTCACAGATCTGCTTTACTTCCACAGCAATGCATTAAAATGTAATACCAGAATAACCACAGTACTTCACTTCAGAGAAAGAGTAAAAAGCTCCATCCCTTTACCCTCACAAGAGTTAAGAACCTGTTCCTGACTGGGTTCTTCCCTGCCATGGTATTCTTAAACATAACTTGGCCTTAGAAAAGAAGAGGCAAAGGCTACTGCAAATGTTTTAATGAAAATTCTTGAATTTAATCCCTGCAACAGCACGGGGAGGGGGTGGGTTCAAAACAGCCACACGCGCACACACTCTTTCTCCCTGGACATGAGCACACACAGGCCACACCCAACACCAAGGCTATGGCTTTGCATGAAAGAGACTGAAGTGCAAGGAAAAAGTCTTGTCTCCCTTTCCTTAGGCCTGGTTTCCTGCAACCCAACTTTGGTTTAAAGACACTCCTCTTAAATAACATTGTACCCAGATGGCTCCATACCCATGAACAGCCTTCCTCACCCTGCTGCCCTCCAAAGGTGTTTGCATTGCAATCAGCCTGGGAATGATGGGAACTGTGGGGGGCACCAGGTCGGGGAAGGCTGTCCGAGAAGCTCCAGATCTACTTCTGCTGAAATATTATTCCTTGGTTCCAGTACTACAGATTGGATTCTGGTTAACTTAGTTGACCCTATTTTGTACTGAAATCAATGGGACTTAAGTTTAGTTAAATTGTGTTGGATCCGACCAGATGTCCCCCTGGTAGAAGAGACTGGAACCTTGGGTTTATGCCTGCCACTAAGTATTTTTAGCCCTCTGTGTCTTTCCTTTAGTCATAGTTCTTTTTTGAGTCCAAACTATTTTAGGGAATGGCCAAGGAGCCCTCTCATCCTCACTCAGTCCTTCATCACAAACAGTAGATAGGCTCCTTCTTGAAGGCACAAAGTAGCCTGAACATTTTGCTCATCCTGAGCTAAGCTTTCTGGAGCAGCTGTTCTCTCTGCCTTAAAAAATAATTAAAAGCTGACCACATGTAGCAAAAGTGTCAAAAATATTAATGGGGTGGTTGTAGCAGCCACTTGAAATGGTAACAGTTCTGCCTTTCCTGTACATCCACAGGGAAGGAGGGAGTTAGAGGGTAACCACACAAGCTCAAACAATATACAGCTAATATCCTCCTTTTTCCAGCTAGGGATAAGGCTTGAAATACATTCTGCAAATAGCTTGGCTATGAGCATTGTTGCTCCCCACCAGTCGCAAAAAGTGGGGCAACAACTGTACTGATGAAGGAAATGGGCAGCACAGGAATAAAAGTTAACCAGAGACAACCTTACTTCTCCAAGGTACAAAAAGTTCGGCTTGGTTGAAAAGAAAAAAAAATCACTTACCAATTTGCAAAAATGTATTTTTCATAATGAGGGCTGGCAACTTGTTTTTAAAGTTGTGATGGTTGGAATATCAGCTTTTGCATGGCTGCTTACAACTCAGCCTTTGGCTAATGTAAAACATACGTATTAGGGACTGCAGCATTATTTATGATTTATATGTCTAGGCAGTGGGAAACAGGACTCAAATATCTGTGGAATAGAAAAGGGTTGATCACCACTCTGGGGAGTCTTCCAGCAAATGCATGTACGTACAGTTAGATCCAGTCTCTGGGCGAGAGTCAGCTTGGAACAGGAATCCCTCCCCCGTCCCACTTTGCTACCTACCCACTGCTGCCCTTTTTTGCCCCTCCCACTGCTTCTACCATAGAGATCCTATCCCAAGGCCTTATCAGGTTGCGCAAATTCAACTGCTTGCAAAACAGTTTTGGTTCAAGAATGCCCCAAGCCTCCTTGGTATGGAAGTTTGGAGGGCACCCACCAGAACTACATGGCGCCTGTGCCATTTCAGGCTGGGGACTCAAACTTAAGAGGTCACACCATCACCTCCAACTTCTTGCTCAAACACTCAGGAACATCTTCCAGTTCACCTTCCAAACTGTATCCATGTATTTAACCTGCACCTCACAGACACCTGCTGCAATCTTTTCCTTCCCTACCACTTCTCACTAGCATGCCAACAGGGGTTAGGAAAGGCAGGAGCCTTTGTTCCTTCTGCCCTAAAAGGGGGGATGCACATGCGTGCACACGCACACACACACTCTTGCGAGGAGTTCCCAGACTAATTAAAAACTATTGGCGTCAGTCAAGGGCACCTGGCAAGATGACCGTTGAAAGCACCAAGAAGGCAACTTCTCTGAAAAGAAGTGGTGAGGGGTTGGGAAAACTTCTGGCTGTGCTTCAGAAATGGGTTCTGGGGTTCCATGTCCAGCCCTCCAGCCCCTCCCTGCCATGAAACCAGCCTCCTGCCCCCTATCCTGGAATGGCCTCCGCTTAGTGGCAGGAACCGTGGAAAGAACAAGGCCTCCTCCCTTCACGCCAGGGACAGCACGAGGTGCTGCGCCAAGGTGATCCACAAGGGCTAGAGGCCCTTACTTCACCAAGCACTTGGTCTGGACAGTTAGTCCTAGGAGTGGAGCCATGGATGCTCCAGACACTGGGCCGCCGTGGCACGCTCTTCGGGGATGTACTCCATCATGGGCAGCAGGAAATCTGTGAACTGGGCAGCCTGCTCAAGGGGCCACTCATATTTCTCCACCAGGACCTCATAGAGGCCCCAGTGCTTCAGGTTCTTAATGTGGCGCAGTTCCCCTGGGGAAGAAAGGCAACAGAGAGTCAAAGACTGGGGACAGCCAAAGATGAGAGCTTTTTGTACGAGGGTTCTTCAAAACGTTTCCACACTTTCTTTTAACTCTGTATGTTAAGAATTTCAAAAACAAATTACATTACTTTTCTACATAGTCACCTTTCTTTGTGATGCATTTTCCCCACGTCATACCAACTTTTTAATGCCATCAGCAAAAAAATATAAAATATAAAAGTGCAGAAACTTTTTGAAGACCCCTCATATTTCATACTGAAAAATAACACTTTACAGCATGTGCATATTCAGCGAGTTTGCATGCCCTCTCTTATTGGGTATTTGATTGCAGCTTATGCTGGCTACAGGAAAGGGCAAAGACTTGTGCAGGACACTAAAGCATTAACTTCTGAACATGGGCCACTATTCAGCAGGCACTGCCCAGGCATTTTCAAGTGTCTCTTTTCAGACAAAAAGGCTGGAAACTTGCACTTTACAAAATAAAATAGACACTGGGGTCCTCAGGACGAAGGAAGTAGCAGCTTGGGCCTGACCACAGGAGGCCCTGTGATGATTCATGGTGCACTGGCCATACCGATCTAAGCTACTGTGTGCATCACTCTTCTACGCGCTCGAACAAGCAGGAGTTCTGCACAAGAGCACATCCTGCTGAATTGTGTTCCATATTGGAAGGGAAGGAATGGGCAGCAGAATGGTGCCAATTAATCCAGCAATTAATTGTGTGGTGGAACATAGATTGCTTGTTCATGAAATCAACTGGACTCTGGAATCCACCACCCTGAACTGTTGTAACCTTCAGGAAATTTACTGCTGGTGGGTACAGAAAGCCCACAGCAGACTCCGTGGTGTGCAACATTCATTCATTCATTCATTTGGAGAACTTATATGCCGCCCTACTCGCATAAGCCTCGGGCTTTAATGGCCCTTTCGTCCAGTACTTGGTTCTGCTGTACCCAGGGTCCTCTCTCACAACCTCACTCCCACAGAAAGGCTTGGAACATACAGGTCAGGAACATGCCTCCTCCAGATCAACAAAGAGACATGACATTTCCCAGCTCACCTCGCCGATTGAAGTACTCCCGTGAATAGCGTCCCGAAAGAGCAAAGTGGGGAGGGATATCTCCCAGTAACTCAACAATGTGCGCAATGTGATCTGAAAGAGGGAAAGTGTCAGAGCCATGGGGCCTTGAAGGGAAGGCTGCCCCACTGCTGCCACAGCATCACCCCCAATACTCCATCCATGGTACAGCTGATCAGCAGGGAAGAACTTGGGCTGTGGGGGTCACTCCTGGGGAAGGAGCGGGTTGGATAAAGGGATGGAACCCAGGCAGGGGAGGCAAATGCAGTTCCTCCTCATTAATGCAATGCCAACAGACATTGAGGGTTGACTAATGGATATGGTGATCTTGGAATAATGCCTTCTTAGAAATATCTGCTGGAGGAGAGCTTTGTGAATACTGGGCTGACAGAAAGACACACAAATGGGACCTGGATCAAAGCAATTCAAAACTTTCCCAGGAAGCAAGACTGACAAAAGTGAGGCTGCCATACTTTGGTACATGAGAAGGGAAAATTCCCTGCAGAAAGGCCATCGTGCTAGGGAAAGTCAAAGGCAGATGAAGAGAAGGAAGACCAAGGATGAGATGGCTTGACTCCATAAAGGAAGCCACAGCCTTGAACTTGGAAGAATGGAGCAGGGCTGCCGAGGACAAGACAGAGTCGGGGGCTTGCATTCACAGGGCTGCCCTAAGCTGGAAATGACATGATGGCACGTAACAAAGGGATGCGGACCCTCCTGGGACTGGCACTGAACGGAGGCATGGCTGGGAACCCTCCGAGGGCCCACAGCCCAGCACTGGCCCCATGCAGGTGCTCCTCCTCCTCATCACTGCAACCCGCCTGTTCGGCTGCCTCTTGCTCTGACCCAGACAGCAGCCCTGGGGAGGAGGAGCAGGTGCTGCGCCCTGCGGCCTCACTAGCCCTCAGCCTGCCAAGCAAGCAGGTGGTGGGGAGAAGAAGTCAGAGCACCGGGTGACAAGGGGAGACGCCATGCAAGGGAGAGGCCCTCCAGGGTGCCTTGCCCCAAAGCCTGGTGCCAGCACTGCACCTCCCTCAGGCTGAGGCCGGTTTCTCCCTCGCCCTCTCCCACCTTCCATGTGAGAGCTCCTTTTCTCCCTATTTTCCTTTCTGTAGTAGGACAGAAGGGCCAGGCGGGTCCATTCCCCTCCAACAGGCCCCTTCACTTCCCCTTCTGGCAGAACCCTGCAAATCAGCAGCAACATCACCAGTGCTCGGGGGGGGGGGTTGTTTTTTTTACAATTATGCCAGCCGGCAACCCCAGATTCAGTCCTCATCAACTCAAACAAGAGCTTCTTACCTTCATCCCTGGTGTAATCCTCGCCAGAGTGGGGTTCAAAGAGGTAATCGCCAGTTGCCAGTTCAAATGCCTGCCCAAGAAAGGTGGGAGGGAATTATTGGGGGGGGGGTTGTACCCACACTTGGGAGTAATAACATCTGTATTGTTAAGAGATCTCCCCTCTCCCTCCACAGTCAACCAGTGTTTCAGATGAACTGATGTCTGGATTTTGGCCCTCAGTGGGTCCTGGACCCTGCAGACTGCCACCAACCTCCAGGAAAAGGCAGAGAACTACATGAAGCTCCAGCCACTCGCCATAAGGATTCAGATGGGACTGTCTGGACTCCAGTGGGGCCAGGGACAGGTTTAGCCTCTAGTCCAAACAGCGAGGGAACTCTTCTGCTGGCACTGCCCCGTTCCCTGCAGAAGCCAGCTTGGCAGGAGCTGTGTTTGCTGTTGGAATAGGTGGCATCATATACCAAAATCAGATCTTGGGGACACACAGAGAGGTATTCTCCAGGCATGCTGGCACATTTTGTGAGCTGCTTCATGCAGCACACAGATGGCAGGCAATGTCTGCTTCAGCAATTGCTGTGTCATCACCAGATTAGGTATTTGTGCCGAGAAGTTGCAGAAAGGGGAAAACACCCACCCAGCCAGCCACAGCTCAGCTGCTGGGATGTGGAACGTGTGGCCCTCTAGCAGCTTTTGGACAGCCGCTCCCATCAGCCCCCACCATGAACTATGTAAGCTGGGGTTGATGGGACTTGCAGCCCAAAACACCCAGAAGGCTAAGCATTGCCCACCCCTGCTCCACAAGAATGAAATAAACAGATATGGTAACAGCATCATATGGCGCCATTACAAGCAGCCTTTGGGAGAAGGAGCTGCTGCATCTGCTAGGCCTGATTTCTGCTGGCTTGGATTAGGGCTTATTAAATGAGTGGGGTGTTTTTACAAGTTGTCCTTTTGTATGTTGTTTCAAAGGACATTTTAAATATGTGACAGTATTAACAGGACCGTCAATGAAGGAAGGGGATTTAATCTGTTCATCGTCTAGCTTATAAGTTATTTGGTTTAAAACACGGGCGGGAAACTTTTGGGGGGTTCATGGCCCTCCTCCAGAACCTACTAGGGGCTGCCCTCTCCCCCACCAATGAATTTGCTGCAGCAGAAAGAAAAGTGGAAATACTGTGAGGAAACCCAGGCATGCAGGAAGTACACAGCTGGGTGGCAAGCAGACTGGTGACCCTGGAAGGGCTCCTTGCACAAGGGCTGTTCGTTGTTGTTGCAGGAGTGGTGGCAGGAAACAACCATGTGAGGGGAAGCATGGTCACCCTGCCTAACTCCACACAAGCTTGCATGTTGCTCTGTCATGGCAGCACAAGACTCTGCCTGACTGCAGAGGAACTGCAGCATAACAGATGATTTAATAAACTGAAGCTATCACACTGTGGTTAGAAGGGAAAGCCAACCTTTCCTATTTTCTTTACAATTAGAAAACTGCAGGGCTATTTCCACTGTTCTTCTATTGTGCTGGGAGCATATCTCTTCTGTGCTCAGCCTCCGAATGGCCAGGAAAGCTGCAAACCTTTCTGGAGCTCTGGAGGCCTACAAGCCCATATGTATGACATACAGAGACTATGAAAAAGAAGTAAGGCAACCTTCCAAAGCTTGTGTTGCCATCAAAAAAGAGTGGGAGACACACAAGAGATGATCTTTTAGAGAAAAGAGTAGCCCTGCTGGATCAGGCCCAACCCCAGAGGAGTCTGGCATCCTCTTGTCCGCAGGAGCTACCCAGATGGCTCTGGGAAGGTCACTAGCAGGAGCCAAAGACAATGATAACTTTTTTCTGTTGCCCTTCTCCGGATATGTGCATGTATTTAGTGACACATAAATAAATATGTGCATTTATTTAGTGGCACATTAAACCTGGAACTACACCCAGCAGCCATGGATAGTGTGTCTCAGAGCAGGTTAGCAAGAGTCTCCCCGGCCCTACCCAGTCCTCCAGGCCCTGCAAGAGCAGAGGGTAATTCTTGTCAGAATTTAGACACCCTTCCCAGGGCTCTGCTTCCAACCATATATGCTGCTGCCTTCATCTAAAAACTGCAGCCCTGAGTAATGCCAACAAAGCCACCCACCACCACCAGAACTGAACACGGAAGGGAGTGAGTAGCCGTTGGGAAGGGGGCCCTTAGCATACCATACATGCTGTACTCCAGATATCGGCTGGAGTGCTGTAGTTGGCACCAATCAGGACCTCCAGGGCTCGGTACTGTCGGGTCTGAATATCTTCGGTAAAATGTTTGTGCTGAGGAAATTAAGGATATGATCAATATCTCTCTCCCTCTCTGCACGCACATGCACACACACACACACACACACACACACACACACACAGAGGGGGAGGCAGGGAACACAACACAGATGCCACATGCTGTGCCATAACAAGTTAACTGAAAGGTAAATGTGCACATAATTCAAGAGCCTGTGGTGGGCAGCTCCTTCAAAGAGCCACCCCCAGAGACCAAAGCAAATGTCCCTTCCACAATGACATGCTTGGTTCAGTTCAGACGGGCCTGGGAGCAGCACCCTGTTTCATCCCACCTCCCCAAAGGCAACAAAGCTCCCCGTTCCTGACAGCACACGAGTCTCACTACTTCCCCATGCAAGCCTGGCCACTTCCCAACTTCCTCTGAGATAATCATCAAAGCACTCTCTGCAGTGTTATTTAAAATTCTACACGGTGTTCTCTACCAGTATGTTTTAGCAAACTGCATCCCACCGGAGGAGCCACTGTGGTACAGTGGTGAGAGTGCTGGACTCTTGCCAGGGAGGTCAGAGTTTAACCCCGCCCTCACCATGAAGCCCATTAGGCAACCTTGCTGACAAGCACTTCTTTGCAGCCTATCCTACCTCACAGGATTCTCATGAGAATGCAGTGGCGGTAAACTACCTGGAACTTATTAGAAGACAGGTGGGCTATACATCAGTTACCACTTATTTAATTATTTGTAAGATGGGAAAAACTGACATTTTCCACTTAAGTATTTGTGATGCATTCTCTTCTTTTGTTGAGGGTGATTATTCCTCTATGTGCCTTCCAGGCCTGCTGCAAACACCTTACTTATTAAGAATTCTATCCACAGTGATTTAGACTGCTTCCAACCTGTTTCCCCAATTCCCTAGAGAACAAGCCCTTAAACAACCCACATGCACTCCAGCCTCTGCAAAACCACCCCCATCTCCCCATGGCCAACCCGACCAAAGCAACTTGTCCTGTCTGGCAGATGGTGGGGGCACTCACCACCCAGCAGGCATTGCCCAGATCTGCTATCTTCACTTGGATCTTGTCTGCATTTTGGGGCTCCAAGGGGTTCACCAGGTATTCAGAGGTACCTAAAGCTGCTCAGGCAGTCAAAGATGGGGAACAGAATTAAAAAAAAAAAAAAGAAACCAACAAGCCACTGCATGAAGCAGTAATCTGTACATCCACCTTACCTCTCCCTGCTAAAAATGAAGCATCTTAATCTGTCCACGTATTGTTTCAGAGGCACTAGCTCACAACATTATCAGTGTCTAAAATGGAAAATCCAAAATGGCACTCCCTCTCAACCTCCGTTTGATATAATAATTAACTGTCATTTCGCTACCCCTCATATGGGATTGCTTTATTCCCTGATGCAAAATGGCCGCCAAGGTGAAGAGCAACAGCTGGACAAAGGTTTGAGTGTCTCCCGTGAGGCAGGGAAAAGCCTGGCCAGAGTTCTGTGGGACACCAAGGGGTTGACTGAACCCCTGCTTCAGCCAGGCCAGGGCTCGGTCCCAGAGCCAGTCCTGGCACACGATGGCTGCTCCCTGAGGGGCTTCCAGAGCACCACCAACCTGCTCTGTTTGCAGGTTATTACTTAGGGCCAGTGGCATCACCTCTCCTGGGTTTTTCCACCGCTGCTTCTGTCTTTCCTCTTACTGGAGAAAAACCATGAAGAAAGGCAGAACAGCTGCAGAAAGCTTGTTGGCTGGTACTGCTAGGAATCCCTCGCCTGAAAGCACCCCTGGCATCACCATTAAGAAAAGGTTGCCTCTGACCACATAAGAAACATTTTTACCCTTATCACCAAGAAGATACAAGCAGCCTCCCTTCCCCACAGCATCTGAGATCAGGTCGCAACGCACCATTTCCAGGCAGGCTGAAGCCTCAGCACCTCCCTTTCCAGAGGTTAACTATTCAGCCATTCTGCTGGCATGTGGTACTGAGTCACCAAAACCCCAAATTCATTCAAAAATGAAAACTCCCCTGCGATCCCCAAACAGGGGCTGCCTGCCAGGCAGGGGCTGCCTGCTAGGCCTCTCTAATCAGGCTTGCTGGGGACAGACAATTCTGCCAGTTCTCTGCCTCTGTTGAGACTGAATTTTTCAAAATCAGAATCATCACAGTGGAACGACACCCTGAAAGAGCTGGGGAGCAGAACATAAGGCCCTTCAGCTGTTGTTAGACTGTAATTCCCATCACACTCTACTGGCTAAGGCTGGGACTGATGGGAGGTGCAGCCACTAGGTCCCCACCCCTGCAACGCATGCAGAAATGTGTTCTCTTAAGAAAGCAGGTGATTCTGTCTCTGAAAACATTCAAAAATTGAATCTTCCGACCTGAAAAGAGGATGAATCTTTCCAGTTTTACCTCAGGGAGAAGGTGCTCCCATTGTGTCACAACTGTGGCCAAGGCCAAGGCTCAGCATCTGGTACCTGAGAAACTGTAGATACCCAGATGAAAGGTTAAGCTTGCTTAGAGTTTGCTCCCTGGACACCCTGCTCTGGGAGCCTCCAGGACTGGCAGGGGATACTCACTGCTGGGGGAGAGGAGCCCTCCACGCTCCCGCTGGTTAGAAAGACCTGACAAGGCTGAGCCGGAGAAGAGGGACCCTGAGAAGCCGGAGGTTGCCGAGTCAGGGCTGAAGTGGCGGCTGGCTGAGCCTGGTGGGGAGTGCCCGTTGCAGCTGTCGTAGGTGTTGTGTGTGTGGAAACCAGAAGACGATGTCAAGCTTTGGGGGCTGCAGGCCAGAGAGCCCCCCAAGGGCTCTGCTCCTTGAACAGCGGAGACTGAGATGGGGGTGCCACCATGCAGCTCTGCAGGCGAGGAAAGAAGAGGATTGGGGTTTCTCAGACACTTTCCCAATGCTGGGCAAAAGGGCGAAGCAGTCATCATTGTCACAAGAAAAAGCAACAGAGCTCCACAGAAGCCACATTATCTGAACAAGGTCATACTACCTGCCTGCTTTTTTAAAAAATAGTATTTTTACCTTGTTTTGGTATTACTGTACTGTATTTTTATTGTGAACTACTTAGTATATAAATGTTAATGTATTCAGTCAACTAAAAGAATTATATGTAAAAAAAACCCCAAATAGATCTATGAGCACTCAACAAGAATGATATGGGTAAAAAGACCTCTAAGAGACAGAGGCAGGCAGCCAAGAAGCACCCCATAAACACTTGGAATGAAAAAAATCAGAACCCAGGTATTACAACAAATAGTGCAGGGTGAATAAAAAGCAATGATTTTTTGAAAAATTAAAAATGAATTTTTAAATTTTAAATGAACATTTTTAATTTAAATTGGATTTTTAAAAACTAAAAACTTTTTGAGGAAAAATCTAGCTAAATATAGTTTTCTACTTAAGATGCAGTATAATCGAAAGGTTACTCATCATGAAATAAGGTTTAGGGGTTTTTTATGTAGCGTGAGGCTGTATGTTCATGAAATGTTTAAATTTTTGAGCAATGTCATGTTCTTCCAGAGGTTTCTGTAAGATCATTGGGCAATTTTTCTATCTAGATTATCACAAATGCTTGGTTTTACAGTTCTCAAAACTGAGAATTTGTCTCTGTGGAGATCACATGCCTCTTCTTCACAGCAAAATGTTATAAAATAAACATAAAGAGAGGAGAAAAAGACCTTAATCTTGTTGTCCCTTCGCAAATCTATGTACAGAGAATCAACCCCTTCCTTCTGAAGTGCTAAGTTTCAAAAAATGCAATGAACAGAAGGTTGTTAGGAGTGGAACAGTTCTGCACAAGAAGTTAAATGTGAAGAGGGAAGGCAAGCAGTAAAAATGAAAGTGAAACCTTTTGAGGAGAATTCTTCCCAAGTCTCTGGATCTTTTTGTGCATAGCCTGAGGTTTATATTATTCTCTCCCTCAAGGAGAAAAATATAATTACAGCAGGCTGTGAAAGAGACCCAGTTTGGGAATATTTTAATGAAGTACCTCTACCTACAGGTAAGACAGGCATGCATGCAAATTATGTAGAAACCCATGACTTAAATCTAATCTTACTGACTAGTGATTTAAATCTATCCACCCTGGAAAAGTGCTCACAAGACATATATTCTCCCTGAAGTGCTGCATCCACCTGTTCTGGGAGACTGTCCTACTTCAAGCTCTGAGGAACCCTCAGGGTGAAACATCCTACTGCAGTAAAAATAAAATTCGTTTCACTCCAAACTTCAAGACAAAGGGTAGGTTAGACTCCTTCTCACATCTAGTTTATGTGCAGTGGTGTCTTTATTGCAGTACGGAGAAGCATCTAGTCCCTTAAAGCCCCTCCTGCAGGTTGAAGTGGTGTAAAAAACTATGCATGATGTGTGAAAGGGGTTATCTCAAGAAGTAATTTCATGCCAGATGAAAGGATGCACGGTCAATTTAGAAAATTCACAATTGCAAGCTGGGGCAAAGGCTGCCAACCTGAACAGCTTTTAAAGGGGTAGACAAATAAATGGAGTGCGCAGCTATCAATGACAACTGGTCACAGATGTTTAAGCTGGGCAGAAGAGCAAGGCACAAATGGAGAATGTGCATGCAAGCGCGTGTTCATCTAAACCTTGCAGGCTTGACCACACAGAGGCAGAACCACAGGGGGTCCCCACCCACAACCTCACCTGGGGTCCACGAGGCATCACCGGCTGCCAGTTCCTCCAGCTGTTGAAGGTCCCGAAGGCGTTCAGCCAGGAGCTGACTCTGCCGTTTCTGCTTTCTCTTCAGTTTCTTCCTCTTGTTCTTCGAAAGCTTCCCATTCTGGGAGATGAAAGGGCCTCATGTCACAGCCCTGTCCACTCATAATTCTGGGGCTGCATGGGAAAGTGGGGTGGCAAGGGGTCGGGTGGAAGCATGCCAATAGCCATGTGCCTGCTCCTGATGCTTGGAGGCAGGCATGGGGGGATTAGAAGGAGCAAACCAAGGCAATCACCTGGAAGCAAACGGGACAGTCAGTGGGCAGGGGAAGCCCAGAACAACAGGGATTTTGGCCCACACCAAAACACAGCAAATGCAAGAGGGTAGCCATGTGCATACAACTGAGGGGGAAAGCATCAAAAAAGGCACTGCTGATCTGTACGGTGCACAAGGAAAAACCTGTCTATTAACAGTGCAAATGTTAAAAGTGAATGGCTGGAAACAAAGGCCTTAGTCTATTCTGCATTCGAGCTATTTCACATCAGATTGTCAGCTGAGGGCTCATCTAACTGAAAACTCTCCCAAAAAAATGCTTCCTCTGCAGAGAAAATAAGCATGTCAAGGAATGCTAAGTGAATGCTCCCTGCATCCTGACACACAGGTTTTCTATGTGCAGGATAGATTTACTTATTTTGGAACGGAGGAAAGTTTTCCCTCATGTCTGCTCCTGGCAAGAATCTAAACTGGCATAGCCCAGACACAGGTTGGCCACCTTGCATGTCCTGCGCCTAATAAAGGAAGAATATCCTATCAAGGAAGAGAAGCTGGAGTAAAGGCACAAATGAAATGTAACAGGAGAAGTTACAGCAGGATGGGGAAGGGGCGTATGAAGTAAGCTGGATGGGTCCAAAGGCAGAGCAGTTGCTCAAGCCAATCAAATGTTTGGCGTGCCGGGAAGACAGGGCAGGGTTTGAGAATGGAGCTTGTGCCCCCACTGAGCCTACAAAGCAGGGATGGGGGAACATGAGGCCTTGCAAGTGCTGCTGGAACGAAACTTCCATCATTCTTAACCATGCTGGCTACAGCTGATGGGCACTGCAGTCCAACCACACCTACCGAGCTACACGTTCCTCATCCCTGCAGTAAGGGGCCTGGCAGCCCATCTCTCAGGATGCAGAGTCACTCTTTAAGCTGGTAAAGCTCTTGGAGCCAGCCTTTGCTGGGCCAAAGCCAAAACGGGCAGAAGCAAATGAATCACGTACAGAGACAAAGGCGCACTTGGTGACAGAAGTGTGAACTCCGGAGAACAGGCACAAGGCATGAAAAGCATGCAACTGGGGATGAGAAGACAAATAAACCATAATGGGTGTGCAAGGGGGAACAATCTTGCACTTGCACAGGCAAAGGAGGATATAACCGTGTGTGTGTGTAGATGGAGATGTACAGATGTGGATACATGCACAGGTGTGTTTGAGATGGAAAAGTTAAATGGGCGTGTGTGAAAAGGTTGCGGTAAATGCATGTGAAATATGACCCTCTCGGTTTCCAGCACAGCAAGCAATGACAGGATCCATTGCCAATGCAGGAGAGCAGCTGGGACAACTGTGGGCATCAGCAGCAGGAATTAGGGGATCTTCGAAGGACATTTTCTATGCCACTTCCATCTACTTGCAAGTCCATGAACTGGTACCAGAGGTTCCCTTCATGTATGCACCTGGGAACTACATTACAAAATACGGGCATCTTGGTAATGAGCTGTGGGCTCGCATGCAGAGAAATGCCCAGGGCAGACTAACTGAAAGATGGAGGCTTCTGCCACGCGAGCCAAAGGACCTCCATCTTGGGCAGCCTGGTGTGTCATAAGGAAGCAGGTGGGAGAATCACACTTTCTCCAGCTGCAATTCTGGTGGGACGTGCAATTAAAGTCTCCCCCAAACCAGGGAAAGTCAATGGCAGAGAAAGAGAGGAAGCCCAACTAGGAGAGGGATCAATTCCACAAAGGAAGCCACAGCCTCAAACTGAGAAGAGCTGAGCAGGGCTGTCAAGCACAGGACATTTCAGTTGCAGTAAGTCAGAGATGACTTGACAGCACATGACAGCAAACAACCTCATGCCTTCCAGGGGTCTTGGACTACGACTCCCATGATCAAGTTGGCAGGGGCTAATGGGAATCCAAAGCCAGCAGGTTGGTGGAGGCTGTACAAAAATGAACTTGCCAGGATTATTTTTTCTACTGACAATTTTGTCCAGGTTGGAAGTAGTGCACTCAGTTTTTGCATCCAAGGAATGCAGAGCTCATCCTTGCAAAGTGCAATTTTGTAGTGCCAATGCCCAGATTTCAGAATACCTTCAGAATGGCCCCTCCTCTCGGATGAAAGTGAGGTTTGCATCTTGAGCGTTCTCTCACACAGCTGGGGCCTGCCAGGGTACTCTGCATGGGGTGGGAATGGGGCCTTTCTTAGGGCATCCTCCCCCTCACTTTGTGATACTTTACATCAGGGGTGGGTGCAAAGTAGATTGAGGTGCGATGGTAGAGCCCTGGGTGATCTGCACTACATGAACAAGGGCTTCTGACACCCCAAACCCACCACAACTGGCTTCTTTCCCCAAGCCTCCCTACACTGGGCCACTGAGCTGGTGGTGGGGAACCAGGTGTGAACATGTGGGTAGCAACAAGCATGGTTGTTGACCATGGTTTATCTAATCTCAGACATGACTACCCACATTTCAGTAACCCATGATTCAACAACAACCCAGACTCAACCCTTAAGTGTGGGTTACCATGCAGTAGGAACGAAGTCAATCTATGCCACATCATGGTTTATTCCACTTGGATATATGGCTCAGTGGAGGGTATGTATGTTAATACAGCCTAGCTGTGACAGTCGCACTAGCATGGCTTCTCAGCCCTTACTGTGGCACAGGCAGGATGGAAGGAAGCATGTTGCTGTCCAGAATTTGTGACACAGGATTTTGAAAAAATGCCTGAGCAAGGAAGGGAATTCAAGCACGTGGCGACAAGCAGAAGCTTGTGTGTGTTACTGGATGCGTGTGCACATGGAGGTGCAAGCTCAGGAAATGGCTGGGGGCCAACACGAAGATGGGGAGCTAGAGGGCTGCTTCACACTGAGTCCCACACTTGACAACAGCATCCATGGACAACTCACACACATCCATGAAGCAGCACTGATCAGGCATCACAAACAGCCCTTTCCCATCTTCCAGGATCCATGCCATGGTAGTTCCAACTAAGCCTCACTGATTCAGTGGGAATGAAGTCAAGTTACACTCATTCCATTGACTTCAACAGCCTTCTTCTAGAACAGCGATGGCGAACCTTTTAGAGACCAAGTGCCCAAACTGCAACCCAAAACCCACTTATTTATCGCAAAGTGCCAACACTACAATAAAACCTGAATACTGAGGTTTTAGTTTAGAAAAAACAACTCACAGCCAGTCCGAGCAAATATATGTCCTTGGCAGCACAATGACTGGCCATGCGAAAGCTCAGACAAGTTGCGGCTAATGAGTCACAGCCCATGATGTCATTGCCTGGGGCCTCTACTCCTTTCTGAGCATGTGCATGGCCCCTATGTGTGCTGTTATCCGATGCTCAGCTGCTGGGGTGACTTGGCTCATTTGCCGACAGAGAGGGCTCTGCATGCCTGCTGTGGCACGCATGCCATAGGTTTGCCACCACTGGTCTACAACCACCCTGATACATTGCAGCGGAGTCAGCTTGAATATTCGACCATGAGCCCTGCACAGAGGAGTGATGCATGAACTGGTCCTGGGAGCCCATACAAGGCTGGTGCTGCATCCACCACAGTGCAGAGTGTGGACATGCAAGCCAACAGCCTCATGAACTCAAAGGTGAAGGCAGGGGAGTGACACAGCAGCCCAACGCTGTAATGTATTGTGTGGCTCCAATTCATGGGAGCTCACAAAGCTGCAAGCAATGCTTATGGCAGACCAACTGGGGAATACACCTAGATCCAACATGCTGCTGCTCCATACATAATTCCTCATTCCTTCAGCCTCTTCACTTAACTGGGTAGCAAATGGGCCTGTCTACTGGCCAATTGTTTTTGTGAACTGGAAGGACTGGGCAGAGAGAGATGTAGGGCAGAAAATGGCAGGGCTTTGCTCTTCAGAGTCTCCTGCAGGACTTTCTGTCCTGCACTGCTGTTTGAGAGCCCATAACTGGGGAAAGTAGCTTGGGCATGAGCATTACAGCTGAGCATCCAGACACAACAATTCAATGCACGGCCACCCTGTGTTGTGTCTGCATTTCAGCCTGGAGGTAGGGACTTACATGGCTGGACCTTCCTTCACACAAGTACATCCTCAGGCAAAGAAAAGTAGCATGTCAAGGGGGTTAGCCTGGAAGCTTTCTCTCTCAATGCTAGTTTCCCATGTGTAAGGATTTTTAATTTTACTTTTTAGAACCAGCCTCTCTGAATCAGCCACCGCCACCGCTGCAGATCCCCCACCCGCCCGCTGACTCCACCGCTGCCCCAAAGGACGAACAGCGGCCACCGCGGGACCGGGGATTGGAACGCTGCCGGCCTGCGGGCCCTCCATCCTGCTGGCAAGTTCTCCGCGAGCCCTGCCCTTGCCCCTCCCACCCCGGCGTGGGTGGCAGCTGCACCAAATTGGGGGCGGGGCGCACGGAGGGGCCATGGCATTAACTCGCTGGCCACAGCCAAGGCCGATGGCATTGGGCCAGCAGCCCAAGGGCGACAGCCCAAGGGTGTCACTGCCGTTTGGGACCGTTTGGGACCGTGCAGGGGCTGGGCTTGCCAGAGACTCAGTTCGTGTGTGTGGGTGGGTGGGCTTTTGTAACTGGGTGGGTTGGAGGGTTTTAATTGTATTTTAATTGTATTTTATTGGATTGTTTTAATGGATTCACGCCTGGCTGCTACTATGGGGTTGCCTGGGGAGCGCGTGGGCGCCACCATTGGGGTGGTCTTGGGCAATGGTTGATATGGCGTTGGGGGTTTAACATGTCGGCACAAAAGGAGAGACAGATGGTTGACACCTGTTCCCCCTTCTGGTTATTCCCCCAACCAGAAGGTTCCAGGTATGCTTATCAACTGCCCTTTGGGCCTGACGGTGCTGTTGCTTAATGCCAGGTCAGTCCATAACAAAACATCCCTCACCCATGACTTAATTGTGGATGAGGGGGCCGACCTGGCTTGCATTACAGAGACCTGGGCGGGAGAGGGGGCAGGATGTGTCCCTCTCTCAACTGTGCCTGCCTGGGTATCTGGTCCAGCACCAGCCACGCCCGGAGGGGAGGGGAGGGGGGGTCGCTTTAATCCATCGAGCTTCAATTTCCCTTGCGAGGCTTCCTGTTCTCTCGAGACTGGGTCTAGAGTGCCTATACCTGGCGTTGGATGACTGAGACAGATTGGGGATTCTGCTGGTGTACCGTGCACCCTTCTGCCCATCAGACTCCCTGCCTGAGCTGAGGGAGATTGTCTCGGACCTGGTGTTGAGGACCCCCAGGATGTTGGTCCTGGGGGACTTCAATCTCCACGCCGAGACTGTTCTGATCGGGGCGGCTCAGGACTTCATGGCCTCCATGATGGCCATGGGGCTGTCTCAACATGTCATAGGCCCGACCCATGAATGTGGACACATGCTGGACCTGGTTTTCTCGACGGGGCAGGAAGAGGGTGATCTGAGGGTAAGAAATTTAGGTCTGACTCCCTTGTCATGGTCAGATCACTTCCTCGTGAGGTTTGAGCTCGATGCCAGCCTTTCCCTCTGTAAGGGTGCGGACCCTATTGTGTTTTTATTTAAATAAAAAATTTCAACCTAAAAAAAAAAAATTCAACCTATTGTGTTGGTCCACCCTTGGAGCCGGATGGATCCGGATGGATTCCTTAAGGCTCTGGAGGAGTTTCCGGTTGATAAAGCTGGCGCTCCTGTTGATGCTCTGGTTGAACTGTGGAATGGGGAAATGGCCAGAGCTATCGACATGATTGCTCCTAAGCGTCCTCTCCCATCCAGCAGAGCCCATTCATCCCCATGGTATACATCTGAACTATGGGCGATGAAGGGAGTTGGGAGACGTCTAGAGCGTAGGTGGAGGAAATCACGACATGAATCTGATCGAACACGCTTACGAGCTCATTATCGAGCCTATGCTGTGGCAGTGAGGTCGGCAAAAAAGAAATTCTTCTCCGCTTCCATTGCCTCCTCACAGTGCCGTCCAGCGGAGCTCTTTTGAGTGGTACATGAGCTGATACATCCTGGCCCTAAGAAAGATCCCATACCACCCTCGATAGCCCGCTGTGACGACTTTCTCACTTTAAGGAGAAAATTGCTCAGATTCGTCATGAGCTGGACTCCACAATTCAGATCCTCTAGGGGAGGTGCCAATGACTCCGTCCGGTCAGATATTATTGGATGAATTTCAGTTATTGCGGCCTGATGATGTGGACAAGGTGCTTGGACAAGTACGTCCCACCACCTGTTTACTTGACCCTTGCCCGTCGTGGTTGCTGACCAAAGCCAAACACAGGATTGGTGCCTGGATCCTGGAGGTCATTAACGCCTCTCTGAGGGACGGCCGGGTGCCTGCCCCTTTAAAGGAGGCAGTAGTCAGGCCAGTCCTAAGGAAGGCGACCCTGGATCCAGAGATGGCCGCCAATTGTAGACCGGTGGCCAACATCCTGTTTTTGGGCAAGGTGTTGGAACGGGTGGTGGCAGGACAACTCCCAACACTCTTGGATGAAACTGACTATCTGGACCCATTTCAGTCCGGCTTCAGACCCGAGTATGGTACTAAGTCTGCCTTGGTCACCCTGTATGATGACCTGTGCAGGGAGAGACACAGGGGAGTGCGTCCCTGTTGGTCCTCCTGGACTTCTCAGCGGCTTTCGATACCATCGACCATGGTATCCTTCTGGATAGGCTAGCGGGACTGGGAGTAGAAGGCACTGCTTGGCAGTGGTTCCGCTCCTACCTCGACAGTCGATTCCAGAAGGTGGTGCTGGGGGACTTTGGCTCTGCGCCATGGCAGCTATGCCATGGAGTACCGCAGGGGTCCATTTTGTCACCCTTGCTATTCAATAACTACATGAAACCGCTGGAAGAGGTCATCAGATTTGGGCTGCGGAGTCATCAGTATGCTGGTGACACTCAGCTCTACCTCTCTTTTTCAACCAATCCAGGTGAGGCAGTGGCTGTACTGAACCAGTGCCGGGCTGAGGTAATGGGCTGGATGAGGGCCAATAAACTGAAACTTTATTGAATAGCAAGGAGGTCCTGTTGGTGGGTGGTTCGAGCTCCTGGGTAGGTGACTTAGACCTTGCCCTGAATGGGGTTGCACTCCCTCTAAAGGACAGTGTCCACGCTTGGGAGTGCTCCTCGACCCAGAGCTGTCCCTGGAAGCTCAGGTGACTGCGGTGGCAAGGAGCACTTTCCTTCAGCTTCAGTTAATCCATCAGCTGCGTCCCTACCTGGAGGACAACTGCCTAGCAACAGTGACACATGCACTAGTTACTTCCCGGTTGGATTTCTGTAACGTGCTCTAGGTGGGGCTGCCCTTGAAGACAGTCCGGATACTTCAGATGGTGCAAAATAGAGCAGCCAGGTTGCTGACGGGGACTGGGCGTTATTCTCATATAACCCCAGTCAGTGGCTTCCCATCAAAGTCCGGGCTCAATTCAAGGTGCTGGTTATTACCTATAAAGCCCTAAACGGCTTGGGACCTGGATACCTAAAGGAATGCCTTCTTCCGTATTTGCCTTCCCGCCCCTTGAGATCGGCAGCAGAGGCCCTCCTCCGGGGATACTCCGTGAAAAATATTAGGAGGCAAAGTACCCAGAGGAGGGCTTTCTCTGCGGTGGCGTCCTGCCTATGGAATGCGCTCCCCAGAGAGGTCCACCTGGTGCCGTCGTTATTTGTTTTTCGGCACCAGGCTAAGACCTTTTTATTCCAACAATATTTTAATAACTTTTAATATTAGCTATATTTGTTTTAATCTGCAGCCAGGGTGGATCTGGAATTTTATTAGTATCATGTTTTATATTATTATTTTTATTTATTTATGTAAGTCATCCTGAGGCTCTGCGAAAGGACGGCATATAAATATTCTAAATAAATAAGTAAGTAAGTGAGCGAGCAGGAGCCAAGCAAGAACACTAGATCAGTGTGCTGTATTAACTGGGGCAGGGGTCGGCAACCTGCGGCTCCGGAGCCACATGAGGCTCTTGAATGCCTCTGCTGCGACTCCGTCGCTCGCGTCACAGCTGCCGCCGATCCGCAGCCCATGCCGGCCGATCCATGGCCCATGCCGGCACAGCAGCGCAGCCACCGCCAACCGGTCCACAGCCACTGCTGACCGGTCTGCGGTCCGTGCCGGCACAGCGCTTGGATAAATCGAAGAAAAGAAACGTTTCTGAAGAAAACCAAACGTTTAATGATACTTTGATAGATTCATTTGCTTTTACTGCTGACAAACTTATAGGGTTTGCTGTTTAATGCATGGAGCCCTTTAGCACTGACTTTGACTCTTCAGAAAGCTGTTCTCCTATTCAAAATATATGAAAGGAGTCCTACTAGTTTATAATGTAAGATTAAAAATAACAGTTTTTAGTGAATGAACAAGAGCTGCAGCTAAATCATAATGAAGATATATATAGCATTAAGGTTAAAAACGATATATGCAGTGTTATCTTCATTTTAGATGTCAAAAGGGTTTTATGGCTCCCGGTGTTTTCTTTTGTGTGAGAAACGGGTCCAAATGGCTCTTTGAGTGTTAAAGGCTGTCGACCCCTGAACTAGGGGAATGGCAACATTTTCCACAGAAGTCCTAAAATGTCTTGGGTGGCCTGATGTGAATGGGTCATAATACAGAGGTACAGAACTGGCTTTTTATTTTATTTGTATGTATTATATGGATACCCTGCCTTTTTGCTCCAAGGAACCCAAATCAGCTTACATATTGCTCCCCTCCATTCTACCCTCACAATAACCCTGCAAGGTAGATTAGACCAAGAGTCAATGACTGCCTAAAGTCACCGAGCGAGCTTCATGATCAAGCAGGGACTAGAACTGGGATCCCCCTACGTCCAGCCCAGCCCTCCAATCACTGTGCTGCATGTGCTTTGGCTAAAGGGCTGAAAATCAACCCTGGCACCTGCAGTTAAATGGGGCCGGCAGCACACAATGCAAGAGGCCTGTGTCTGGCAGCTTGCAGAGCTGCTACCAGTCAGAGTCAGGTGCACTCCTGGGGCTAGTATTCTGATCTGGCAGACTATGTACGTCTTCTCCTTCCTACAAAGAGAGCATCCAGGATTCTCTCTTTGAGAGTCCAACAACTTGCCCTGAGAAGAGCCCACGAGCAGCTGGGGTTGCTCTTCCTTTTTCTAGGGTTGGCTTTATGTAAGAAAATGTCCGCAGTAGGTAAATACAGGTGTGGCTCTAGAAGCAAACTGCCAAACCAGGGGGGCAGGGGGGAGGACGGCCCACCCATCCACGCAAGGAGAACAGCTGATGGGTCCTGGCCAGCTAGCTCCATGGAGCGAGTGAGCCCTAAAGACAGGCAATTAAAAACTTCATTTTCCCCACTGCCCCTGGAAGAGGGAGGACACCCAGAGTGGGGGGGACTTACCAGGCTTTCCTGGGGTGCAGAGCTGACTGAGGGAAGAGGTGCACAGATGGAGTGAGGAGAGAAAAGGGGGAGAGAGAAAGAGACAGAAATGATTCCCAGAATCACAGAGCCAGGAAATCCAAGGCAAATAAACTTCAGTCGCTAACACTAAGAAGGTGCAAGGTGCATGAGGAACAGGATCTGGGGGTCAAATTCCCAATGTGGCTGAGCTAACCTTGTAGGGTCAGACCTACCATTGTAGAGCCAGGGAGTGAAGCTGTAATTTATCCACATAACCCTAGCTTTCCCTACAGCCATGACTGACACAGTCTTGAACAGGGAACTGTCATCTTTGGCAACCCTTGAGGCCACCTGTGTGATCAAATAAGCCACTTTGCTACAACCTGGGGCCCTCCAGATGTGTGAGACTACAGCTCCCATCATTCCCAGCCAGCAAGTTTCTCTCTGGAATTGCAGTCCATCACATCTGGGAGGTCCCTAGTTGGGGATGGATGAAATAAATCTTGCAGAATGTCCAGACTGCAGGTTTCAGACTTGTCATCAAGCTCTGCTCCCTACAGATGTGTTCATTCATGCTGCTCCCCAGCAGCCAGGGCTTGAGTGTTCCCAGAAGGCAATGGTGCCTTCCAGAAGTGTTGGGCTGCAGTCCTCACAGAGCTGCCTGGGAGGTTATGGGAGTTCTCATCCAACACATTTGGAGGCAATCAGGCCAAGGCAAGGCTGGACTGCAGTAAAACAACTGTGAGCTCCTAATGGCAACAAAAGAAGAAGAATGGAGAAAGCTGCTCTACTTGTGTATGTGTGAAGGGGCAGACAGGCCAGGGGCAAGTCGATGCAGCTTTCCATCCTTTTTCCTTTCGCATTTTGTTGCCCTTTGCTGTGCTGCTTAGAACAGCATCTCAAGCTGCTTCCCAGCCTGTGTTCTAGTCTCTAGTCTGAGGATCGGCCACTGGGATCCCTGAGGTTCCCTCTGGCTCTGCAGCAGGAACCAGGTGGGCCCTTCTACTGCCATGGCAGAGGCACAAAAGGATGGGGAGTCAGGAGTCATCCTGGCACTTCAGTGCGTTGGCGTGGTCGGCTGTTGTGGGGGTTGCCTGCCAGCACATATTGTCAGGAACTCCATGTGCCTCCTGTGACTGAGCCGCCTGCAATGGTCCATTCTGTGAAGCTGAGCCTGGGAATATCCCTTGGGCCATCTGGATGTGCTCTCCCACGTTGTCCAGGGCCTCAGGAGCACTGCAGCAGCCTCCCCACCTGGGCTGAGGAAGTCCAGCCATGTCTGTAGCAGCTTTCTGACCCTGCCCTCTCCCCAAGAAAGCCTGAGAAGACAACTAGCTCCTGGCAACCTCTCCACTGTCCAATAACCAAAGCTCTCCAAGGGGTTCTCAGCAATTCATAAACACAGGTAAGGTGATGGTCTAACAAAAATCACCTTAGCATGACTAAATGTTTCTTGGTATAGAACCAGGGGCTACACCTGCCCATCATCTTCATTTTTGCCTGGCTTCATTTGGCCCTTTCCATTGGGACCACTGATTTCTGCAGTCCTGTTCTACTGAAGACCTGTGCCTTGGTACGAACAGGCAGATCTAGTTGGGTCTGCAGTTTTGCCTTGTAATTAAGTACACTTTACAAAAATTGTCAATTTACCACTGGTCATGGTTGGAAATGTGTACTTTAGTCCAATTAAGACATTAAGCCTTGGTACTAAGCCCAGGACATTCCTCTTGGTTATTGCTACAGCTGAAGTTTTCAGGCTTAGGGCTCTGAAATAGAGGGTGCGAATTTGGGCCATTGATTCATAAGCCTCAAGCATGCCCTGAAAATCCCCTTGCTCTGGCTGAGCTGGACATGGAGGGTCATGGAAACCTCCCTTGTTGGGCTGGCATTCAATCTACACTGCCAGGAGCTGGGCTGTGCACACACCTTCCTCCTTTCCCAGTAGCCTCCTGTAAAGATAGGCTAGTCCTGGGCAGCAGCTTTCACAAACCACCTGATTTTAACTTCCTTGTGCTTCTCACCAGTCACCTCTCCTCTGCCTCAGCATTCAGCTAATTTTTTTGTGTTATGCTTATGAAAGAGTCTCCTGACAATTCACTTTCCTCAGTATCACTGTCTTTGTGCTTTCTGCTCTCATTGTCCCACCCGCTTCTTTCCTACAAGTATAATATTAAACTATGTCCATCTATCTTGCGTATTCCATGGCTACCTAACACTGTTGCATTCACCAAGTGCTTCATACTGTAACATAAGCCACAGTTCTGCAAGCTGCTGCTGCATTCTTATTTCTAAGCTGCCCAAAAGCTATGCTTGCTAGCTACGACTTCTGAGTTTTTCACCTGTCCCACACATCTGCTTTCCTAACACAGAAGGGGGAGGGGGACAAAGCCAGGAATCACCCTGTTTTATATATAGTGTTTGCATAGGAAGACGATAAAGCACAGCTCGGACATGATTAGTTACCTGCAGAGCCCGAGGGTGGGGGCTCCCCAGCCTGCTGCCAGAGGGTGGCCTCAGCCGCTAAACGTCGCACGTAACTCTCATCTACACACAGCAGGATGTTCTCTGGTTTTATGTCTGTGTGGATTATTTTGCACTTCGTGTGGAGGTAGTCAAGGCCCTGCAACACCTGAGAAGCGAGAGGCACACTCAAATGGAGCAAGTGGTGGTGTTCTCAGGTACTCCTGACCCTGAGCGCCTTTGTGGGGAAGCTCCAGCCCCAGAGCCCTAAGGGGCATGCAGCATCGCCCCTTCTGATCAGCACATAGGACAAAGCCTTTGGATTGGCCAGGCCAGGCTTACTGTAAATACCAGATACTTGTCCTTGTGCTTTGATCAACAGACCAGTATCATAGTGAAGATAATACAAGATAGTATTGTAATCTAGATCAGGGCCGCCTTAAAAAGGAAAGGTATGGCCCTGACTGCACAAGCCAAACCTGCCCCCTCATCAATCGCCCCCACCCCCACCAGCAACATTACAATGAATTCTATTTTTACCTGCAGTAGGATACTCTTAACGCAGGGTATAGGAAGCCCTTGGTAGTTGGATTTAATGATCCATTTCAACAGCTGGTGCCCTAAAACTTCAAGGACCATGCAGACATCTGGGTACAGGCCAAGTCAAGGAGAGACAAGGGCTGTAAGAGTGACTTGCTTTGAATGTGTCAGAACAATGCTTCTTGAGCCCCCTTTTCCCAGAATATGATTAATTTAAAAACATGCCCTAAAGCAGATGTGGGGGGAAAGAGACACACGAAACTTTCCAGTGTTCTTGCAGTGGTAGTAGGTGGTGGTGGGAATGTTGAATACAGACCTTTTGAGGCACCGGATTGTTGATTATGGGCCACAGTGAACATCAAGAATCTTTCTAAACAACCAGAAGACCTGAATTCCTTTTCAGAGCCCCCCTCACACAACAGATGGGCAGACTTTCAGCAGCACAGCACTGGCCAATGGCCATTCTCTTCCACTGTTTTTATTAGACAGGCAGCAAAAGAAAAGGGAAGCACACAGCATGAGAGCTGTTCGCTAAATGGCAGGGAACTGACACAGCAGAGGGGGAGCCTGGCTGCTGTTTACCAGCTCCCCTGCCCTACCCTTCACCACATCTTTTCATTCTAAGATGCTATGAGAAAATGCTGGGAGGGACAGAAAAGCCAGGAGCACGGCCCTCACTGGCTCATACGATTGCCAGAACATTCCACTTCAGAGAGCAAGAGGAGGATTGCAGGGCTGGACACTCTCCACCACCCTAGGAAAATCACTGTCAAACAGATGTTGGAGAGAAGTGTCCTCAAGTCAGAACTTCCCTTGGCATGCTAGTTTTCTATCTGCCCGAAGAAGCTGGCACCAATTTTTGTTTTCTGGGGAAGCATTCAGGCTGCCTTGCACCTGAATGGAGAAGAAGAGTTTGGTCTAGATTAGGGCTTTGGCAACCAAGTCAGGCATTTTTAGAAGTAACATTTTTGGAACCAGAGCAGATCCTAATACAGTGGTGTCTCTGCTCACAAATGCCTTGGTTCACAACCAAATCAGGTCACGAACAAAAATTTCATGAAACATTTGACTTGGGTCATGAACTCCACATTGGATGGCAACCAAGATTGCAGCTATCTCCCCCACCCCCCCGAGTGGGGAGATGGCCACAATCGCAGTTGCGTTCGTGCAGGGAAGACGTGCGTGATCACAGGCGCACTCCTGCAGGAAAGATGGGCACAATCCCGGCCATCTCCCCCACACAACCAACACGATCACGGTCATCTTCCCCCCCATCCCCCGAGTGGGGAGATGGCCACAATCGCAGTTGCGTTCGTGCAGGGAAGACATAGAGGAGCTGACGACAGAAGAACTTGCTGAACTCCAGAGTGAGCAGCAGAAGGCACTTGCTGAGGAGGATTCCACTGAGGAAGAGGAAGACAGGGAGGAGTTAGCAGTGATGTGATACAATCCATTATGAAAAAATGGAATGAGTGCCAGGATTTCTTTGAGAAGCAGCACCCCAACGTAACTGTAATGAACAGAGTGTTGAATCTGATGAACGATAACGTGGTCTCTCATTTCCGGAGGGTTATGCAGCGCAGGAAAAAACAAGTGACTATAGACAGATTTTTCACCAAAATTGACCCTGCAGCTAAGAGACAAAGAGAGGAAACCCCTGAAAGAGATCTCCCCAGTGTCCTTATGGAGGGGGACTCTCCCTCAAAACAATAATCTTCCCCGCACCTAAGTTAGTGTTCTGTACTGTATAGTTCTTTGTTACTTTGTTGTTCTTTGTCACTTTGTTTCAATTTTTTTCTGATTAAAAGAGAATGGATTAACCTTAGAGAATGGATTAACCTTATTTACATTGAACCTTATGGGGAAATTTGACTTGGGTCACAACCAATTTGGGTCACAACCAGAGTCGTGAAACGGATTAAGTTCGTGAGCCAAGGTACCACTGTATTATTGAACAGGAAGAGGCATGATTTTTGTGGGTTACCCCTCAAAAGGATACGGACACCATTGATCCCTGAGATCTTGAAGTCATCAATCAGCTGGACAATGTTCTCACGCTTGGGGTCAGTGGGATCAGAGTCCCGCACCTGGGAGGATGGAAAGAGGTGCCAGGTAAAAGGAAGGGAAATGAACCATCCAGAGTCCAAATTGCTCCCCTCTAGCTGCCAGTGCAGAGCCAAGAGAAGTGGCATCCGTGGAAAGTAGCTTCCTGGCTGAACTTTTCAGAAGGTGGGGAAAGTAGGCTGTGGTCCACAAACCTACCTCAAACAGACCATCATGGAAAATGAGTTGCTGACCAGGCTTCTAATCATTTCTCAATCAGCTCCCACCACCACCCTTGGATGAAGAAGGGTTGGGCTTGTTAAAATGAACCTCAGCCCACACATTTATTAATATTGTGGTTGGAGGTGAAGGAGTGTGTGTCTAAAGGCACCCTGGAAATGTAAAAAACACTATATTTATACAACTGGCACCTCAGGGAACAGTTAGCCTAGAATTGTGCCACCATATGCCAGCTCTCTAAGTATAGTGAGCTTTTTTAATGTGAGGGAGCACTCCGTCACTTACCTGCAGGCTGAATCTGCATAATCTCCAGTGTATGGTGTGCACTGATTTATTTGCAGGATTGATATCCTGCTTTTCTAACAAATACTCAGACTTGCTTACAGTCAAATATAAAGGGGAAAAATCCACAAAGCCACAACAAAACTCCAGGAAAGCAATACAAGAATGGAAAGGCAGAAGCAGCATGAAAGACATTGTCCAGCAAAAACTTGCTAGAAAAGAACAGCCATGGCTGCCTTTCTAAAAGTGAGCAGTGGCCTGCCACCAATGGGAAACTGGTCCAAATCCTGGGTGCCAGGATTTGAAGAGGTCTCCTCTCCGGCCTAAATGCAACTGCTGTGAAGGGGAAATTGCTGTGCTAGCAGAGCTTCACTGCCTTTTTCTGCTATTCCAGCAGCTGTGCAAGTGGTGGGGGACCACTCTGTAAGCCCAAGATCTGTACGTAGTATCTGGGCTTAGGCCCCCAAGACTCAAACCTGGAGTGCATGGAACAATATTGGGGACATGTGCAGGGTACATTTCCCCCACTGCAGTGCCTTTCCTGCAAGGGGGGCGGTATCTGAGCAAAAGGTTAGGGTTATGTTAACCCCACCATCTCCCCTTCTAGGAACTAGGAATAGCTAAGACTAATCCTTGAAGTACAGCTCACCTGGAATTGGAAGGGGGCAGGGTGGGGCAAGGACTGAAACTCACACATTTCAGCAGCTTTATTTCATCCACAGCTGTCTCTGTATAGTGGATAGCACTCTTCACAACCTTCAGGGCCACAAAACGCTTCCGCCTGAAGTGCAGGAAAAGGACGGAGGGAATGGGTTAGCCCTGGCTTCCCCATCCTTTTAAAAAATGCACATTCCATGTTATGGCCCCCCCAAAGCAGCCTCAAAATTGTTGAGTAAATGCAACAGCTTCCACTTCTAGGAGGGTCTCTTGCTCATTCTCTCTTTGCCCACCCATTCACACAGAGGGAGAACCCTGGATTGTCACCTTTCTATTCAAGCTCTACACACACAGAATAACTATTCCCTTGCATCAACCCACCCTTCTGCATTCCCAGTGATGAGCTGCTTAAAAAGAATGGGTTTCCTTCTACCTTTGGCATTCTTATTGGTTCAGAGTGGGAAATCTAGTCCACATTAGTGACTGTGAGCCTTGAACTGCAGGGTATCAACTATTTTGGAACAACTACGTATGAGTAAAGGTTACAAGTTGACACACACACAGGAATCTCATTCCCAATCTCGTTTGTCTTTGTGCTAAGGTACCAGACAGAGCAAAACACATACAGTTGGCTTTTGTGACAATAATCTCAAGAGCAATTTTTAAAAATAAGTTTCTTGTCCTTCGAGAAACAGAGAATATCATGAACCTGTCTCAGCAGAGGCCCCTTCTCCCGATCTGTTTAGACTAGAAATGATTTCCTATGTACTTCTTCTTTCCTCCCTTCCCTCCCTCTTCACATACCTTCTCATGACTGCACCTCCATATTACCATTCTGAAAATACTACTTCTTTGCTTTTCCAGGGAAGCGAGGGACATTTGGCTAATACTCCTGGCTAATATATCTCCCTTCCCACAAATACTCACTGAATGTCCCAACAAAGCCAGACAGTAGAAAAGTGCCCCCAGCCAAGCTTCCGCACCACGTGGTAGCGCCCGTTGAACAGGTCCCCAATCTTCACTGGATAATACCCACCTAATGAAGAGATGAAGCGGAAACCAATTAATTATGGCAGCTCCTAGAACCTTGGCCTACAAAGAGGTCCTACACACCTTCCTCACATCTCTTGCACTTACCTGCTTGGAGCTTTGGTCATCTACAGAGATTCTTCTTCAGGTGCCGCTGCCCAAGCAAGCTAGGCAGGGGACTGAAACGGAGAGGACTTTCCCAGTGATGGCAACCCATTTTTGAAATGAGCTTTCCAGAGAGGTTCACCTATGAGAGGTTCTCCTTTCCAGAGAGGTTCACCTGGCACCTATGTTAAATATTCTTTTGGTCTCAGGCAAAAATAGTTTTTTCTCCTGGCATTTTTAGAGACTGAGTTCCAGGTATTTTGGTGGTTTTACTAATTTCTGTACCATTTATTATTCTGTGTCATACTATATTTTATTATTTTAACACTTTGCACGTTATACTTTTACCTGTGTTATAAAATGGCATTTTTGTTTTTTGTAACAGGCTATAACCTGCCCAGGGAACATTGGGAAGATCTGTTGTTGTTAGTCGTGAAGTCGTGTCCAACCCATCGCGACCCCATGGACAACATTCCTCCAGGCCTTCCTGTCCTCCACCATCCCCCAGAGTCCACTTAAGCTCACAGTGGGAAGATTAGAAATATACTAAACAAATACATAAATAAAATATTCAGGTTGTTCATAAAAGAGATTAATATATTTCTGTTATTCTTAAGGGCAGGAGTGCTGTGCCTTAACAGCTGAATTCCATTTTGAAGAAGCTCTAAGAAGTCACATTTTGGGGTGGGTGGGCCAGCAATACCAGCAAATTTGAGAGTGAAGCCCTTACTGCCAATATCTAAGCCTTAGAAGAGGCTTTCCAATCTGATGAAACTACACAGATCTACCCAAATGCTCAGTGGTCAGAGAAAGGTCAGTAACCATCGGGGGAAGTACAGAGAGCCGGACTAGTGACCCCAGACATGAGCTTCTGCCCCCTGCTCTAGAGACGGAAGACAGCCCTCAGCCTGTGGAATTCAGACACTATTTCAAAGTTGTGTTTAGCAGCTATTCCATTTTTCATATTTACTTTATAGAAGCACAAAGGCCCAAATCTGGATTAGAACCCCAGCATGGGGGATGGGGGACAGGTAGGAAGTTTTTAAAGACCTGGGTTCCTGTTCCTGTTGTAGAGTAAACACTATAAAAGGCATCACTGCTAGACACAGGTTGAAAGTAATGTTTCAACTTGGCCCCCAGAAGACTGCAGGGTCCGAGCTCCCCACTCACAATTCTGAGCAAAGAGCGCCTCCCCTGGCTGGGGAGAACATTCTGTCCCACTCCCATGATGCCCAAATACCTCGGCAGTAATCTCGGGGGTCCTCTTGCTCCTCATCATCAGATCCCAACTGCCCCCCTCTGTTTGCAGCAGGGAGAGGCAGGGTGGGTACTGGAGGGGTATGTGGAGTGTCATCTGAGCAGGAGGGGCTCTGCGGCCTGGAAGGGGGTTGTGGAAAGAAAGGAAGAAACAAGACAAGCAGACAAAGAAACCCATCAGAAGCCACCGAGATAGTATCTCCTACTCCCAATGCTAATTAATTTCATTTTTAGCCTGCTTCCATACTTAGGAACATCCATGTAAGACACGCTTTGCCTAATCTGGATTGAAAGCCACCTCTGGAATGAATCACTTACAAATTAAAAAAAACAGATTCTGGTGGCACCTTAAACAATCTCCAATTTACTGTTTCTAGGGTCTACAGCTCACTTCATAAGATGGAGAATTAAAGCTTGAGTAAATGTGTCCTCATCTGCTCATATTATTCCCACTAACCTCAACTCTCCTTTCACCTGCTCTGTTGAAATTTAGTTTGTAAGCACTGCAGGGCAGGAGCCTATCTTTTTTGGTTTACATTATTTTGTAAGGTACATCAAAAGCACAATAATAAATAAATAAAATAAAATTGAACAGCCTCTTCAAGCCATCTTTGTACATACCTACTGCTTCCTAGTCCCTCCTGTTCTGCCTCTCCCATCTCAGGAGACATCTGGTGGCAGAGTCACCGTGGCCAATCAGAAATCAAAAACAGTTGGTAAAAGGGCTATAAGTACCCCATCTACCACTGCTGATGTTCCAGCTCTTGTCCAAGGAAGTGGCAGGGGAATCTGCTCAGGCCTTCCCCTGGGCGAAGAACTATTCCTCCAAGGAAAGCTCCTGGGTCTGGACTGGAGCTGCTCCCAATTCTGGTGCAAATGCCACGGCCAGCCTTGGGATGCAGCCAGAAGATTCTGCCTAAGCAACAGCATGCTGGTGTCCGGCCACCTTATCTGTTCCACAAGCTCCCCTCATTAGTAAAAGAGGCATTAATACTTTGTGAGCTCAGAGGCTTCCTTCCCGTCAGAGCCCAAATGTGCACAGCAATGAGGGGCGGGAGTGGGGTTAAAAATAGCCCAACAGCCCCCAGCAGCTGCAGCCCAGGATGGGAATGGAATCTGGGTGGGGGGGATGGGACCGGCAAGGGAAAGCAACCAAGCCTTGCACGGCTGAGGCCTTGGTGCCGCCAAGGTGATAATCCCATGTCTGGACCAGACTATTTAATACTCTAGGCTGCAGGTGTGGATTTGCATGGCTAGATGCTCCTCCAGAGGAGGGAAAAACCCTCTGAGTAAAGTGTTCCAGCTACCCAGGAGAAGAGATTTGGCACAGTTTCTCTCTAACTTCCTAACACCCTATGTAGGGAATTATTATTACTTTTGAGGTGTGTATTTGTGGGACAACAAATCACTACACAGGAGGTACATCTGGAAGTACCAGTAACTCACTGGTACTTTCATCATCCACTAACAGGTAGCAGTGCTCAGCCCATCTCCCACACTTCCCTCAAGTTTCTAGTTAATGGGAACTTGCTCCCATCAAAGCAAGGCAACAACCTCCATTTTGCATGCAGCTGGTTTCTTCACTGGTCTTTGGCTTTGTCTTCAATGCAAGACAAAATGCTGAACTATCAGAGGTGATCTGCATCATGCTACCAAGTGATAAAGAACTGTGTGGAACACCAGGCAGTGGTAAAATATAGGGTGAAATACATTATTGTTTGTTTATTTAAAGGTTTTGTAAAGTAGCCCATTCAATTAGCCAGATCAGGTCTCAGAACAACTTACAAGTCAAGATTCTTGTCATCACCATATAATTAGTGGAAATGTTTGTGTTTCTAATGTAGCAATAAGAAATACTCCAGTTCCTTACATTTTAGCTGGCAGTAAATCCTATTATTAGTGCTACAATCACCTCATTTCTTTACCACTCGTTGAACTCAGCAGGAGTTCTGAGTGGCCATGTACAGAAAGCACCATACACAAGTCAGTATATAAAATTTGCATAGCTTGAACACTTAAGTACACACTTCTTGAAAATGTGATGGCAGCAACACTTAAAAGTGTGTAAGCTTCCCAAAACAAGCAGAACTGTCCCCAAATTATCATGTGTAAGGCTACTCTCTGTCCCAAGTTATACAGATTTCTCAGCTGTAAGTCCATCTGTCCTTCTCACCATCCTTTTCTCCCTGTGTAGCAGTGGGGGGGGGGGATTCCCTTTCAGATGTTTTTGCCTTCTGAAAGGACTCAGCAAAGGGCCAAGGATCTGAATCACAGATTCACTAAGACAATGGTAGGCTAACTTTTGGAGCCATGGGCAAATTCGGCAATTTGAGACACTGTCATGGGCATTGACACAAAATGGCTGCCATAGGAGATATGGCAAAGGACAGGTGAGGTCTGAACCCCAACAATACTAAGCAACTCCTCTGAACCCAGACTTATCGGCAGCAACAGAAACATCTTTCACATAAGGAAATGTGTTAACAAACAAACCCATGACCAACAAATGTATAAAGGGCGGGGCATGTTGGTGAGTGCCAAAAAAGTTGTTTGGGGCCATGCCATGCTGCTTACACCTGCACTGTGGCTGTCCCCATCAAGTCAGACTGGGCAGTGACCACAACATTACCTCACCTTAGGAATTACCTCACCTTAGGACACATAGTTTGGTTTGCTTGTTCAAGTCACCTGGAGCAGTTCTTCTGTCACAGCCACCAAGGTGCAAAAGGCACCTGATCCACATTCATGAACTCAAAAGCTTACTGTAGGTCACAGCTTTCCGAATGAGCACACTGCTTTTCAGCATGAGCACTTCCTCCACCCACCCACCCACCCACCCACCCACAAAAGGTCCCTGCCCCAGAAGCTCACACTATAAATGTTGGTAACTGAGAGACAAACAAGAGGAAAGTGGGAGACAAAAGTCTCAAGCTGTTCAAACACAGTCAGTTAATTTAGGCTTTGCTGATTATGACCAAGGATATCTCATCTGAAACCTGAATTTTCTTCTCTATTATCTTTGTGTACCTCAAGCATCATTAAAGCCCATGATGCAATAAAAGAGTTATATTGCCACAAGTGTACTATTAGATCTGCACTCTGTTTGGTTTTCCTTGCAAGGGACTTAAGGCTTCTGGAAAATGCAGCTTTGCAAAACACTTTGGTTGGTTCATGCATACAAACAGGTCACTTGCTTTCTCAACAGCCCCTTATGCGAACTGACTCCTCTAAAAACTGCATCACTGCACCTCTGGGGGCACTTTAGTCCTCTGAGTCGCCCTTATACCTGCGACGATGGCCCATTCACACGAGCTGGCCATCATGCAAACAAACGTGCATGTCTAGGCCAGCCCTCAAGAGGCCATCCGCCGTCCTGGCACACCCACACCCGGTTCTTCTGTACCTGCATCAGTCTTTTCAAGAAGCCCCGCCGCCACCACATAAACCAGGCTCGGCTGGGGGAAATGGCAACTCGCACCGAGAACAGCGATTTGCGGAAGAAAACCAGTCGCTTGCACTCCCTCTCCCCAACAGATCGGGCGGCTTTACTCACTGCCCTCCCGCCAAACCAAGATGCCGGATCAAGCGAGCTCCATAACCCCCTTGTCTCGTCCCACACTCACCCCGTGGGGGTCTTGCTCTCAGCATGCGACGGGGGCGGCGCTTTCTCCTTCTTATGTTTCTTCTTTTTGCCCCGGCCGTTCCCCGGCCCTGCAATGAAGTGGAGGGGGCAGCAGAAGAATTAACACACAGCGGTGCTGGAAAGAGACCCTCTCCCTACAAAAGTTTCCTGAGCAAGCTTGCAAATGGCAGCAGAGTCCAGCCAAACGACAACCCCCACCTCCTTCTTTGCACCTGCTGCAAGCCCCTCCTGGCGCAACCGCCGAGCCTCCTAGCCAGCCTAAAAGTTTTCCGCTCACTCCCCCGCCCCACAATACGTGCCCACCACACTTTTCTGGGGGAAGCCGCGCCCCCCCTTACCTTTCTTGCTGCTCATAGCCCCCCCAGCACCTGTGAGCTCCATAGAAGCCAAGGAATCCCGACTGCGCCTGCGCGGGCCGGCCCCTTCCCACCCGCAGGAGCACCTTCTGCTCCACCACGTGAGGTTAAAGGGAGGAGACTGGCCGCCCTTCGCCCTGCTTTGCGCTGAGTTATGAGGAAAGGGAAAGCGGGGCAGGGGAGGAAAAGGCGAATGGCAGGTTTATACGTTACCAAAAGGCAATTATACAAGTTATGTATGTGTCCGTAAGATCATGCACTGCTTTTTAAAATGTGAAAGCTAGATCACGGCACATCCAGTTTCATCATCCTTGACAACCGTCATCCAGAAAAGGTGGATCACTCTATGGCCCCAGTGTTACGGATGGAGAAAACGGAGGCTGTCATCAGAATTCTTTCTCAAAAACAATAAATAACAAAAGTTCGAAAAATGCTTCAAAATCCAGATTAGTGTCATACTATAAAGACAACCCAAAGCTAGGAAAAATGCATTCAAGATCTCCCTATTTGTTCATCATGCAAGAGGTTACTAAAAGCCAGAGTGATGGTCAAGTCAAAGGTCCTTCTGGTCCAGCATTTTGTTTTCACAGTGTCCAGCTAGACATTAATGTGTCCAATTCCCCTTTAAAGCCATCTGACTCAGCAGCCATAACTAGATCTTGTGGTGACAAATTCCATATTACAGTTTCTTACTTTCCTGTGCTCTGTGAAATATTTTCTCTGTCTGGAATTTGCCATCAATCAGCTTCATGGATAAGCCCAGGTTCTCCATACCCTGCAAAATTATGTACACTTCTATCATAACCTCCAGTTACTCGCCTTTTTTCTAAGCTAGACAATCTCACCTATTGTAACCTTTCCTCACAGGAGAGTTCCTTTAACCCCTTGCTCATTTTAGTTGCTACTTTTCCCAACTCTGCAGCATCCTGTTCTAAGTGCAGCGATCAGAACTATACACAATATCCGAAGTATGGTGACACCACAGATTTGTAAAAGGCAATATAATTTTGGCAGTTTTAGTTTCTATTCCTTTCCTAACTATGCCTAACATGGAGTTTGCCTTTTCTCCAGCAGTTCCAGTATCAGCATTTTCATCAAGCTGTCCCCCAGAATCCCAGGATCACTTTTTCCATCTTATCTCATAAAATCCCACAGTCCTAAGACAGGCATCTCCTTCCATTTAAGGACACTGACCCACCCAAGTGGCACTTTCCCTGTGCAGGCATTATTTCTCTCTGTTTACATGTTATGCATATGCACATGCATGTGTATTTACATACAGAGAAGAGTGCATATACTATCACACATGGCTGAATGCACACAGAGCTGTTGTAGTGCTTGGAAAGCCCTTGTGGGAGCCACACTGACATTGGGCTCCTGATAGAATCTGGCAATTTCTCATGTTCATACCTAAGAAGTGAAAGCCTTACCTGTTAACTTAAGTCACAAAGGATAAATGAATACTATCAAATCACACATTTACGTATGTTGTTTTTCGTTCTTGTTGGGCCCACAAGGCAACTTCAATAAAGTTAGCAGCAGGTTGCAACAGCGGGTTGTTGGGCCCTCAAGGCAACTGGTAACGTTAAAGTAAAGTAGGTTGCAACAAGCAGCTAAACCACATAGACTACACCGTCTGTGACTTCTCAAGAGTTACAACAGAGCAGAAGGCAGTTGCAAAAACTTGATTTGTGATGCTGAAGCAACCAAAGAACAATGCTGCCCACCCGTGGTGTAGGATTCAGCAACTGGAGATCTCTGGGTCAAATCTGGCCTGGCTGAGGGGCCTGGCTGCAGTTGCCACCCTTGAACCTACCAATGTGTGGGGAGAGCGTATTTGTTAACCACAGAATTTGACATCAGCAAGAGGCTGAGATATCTTTTCTTTCTTCTGGCCCTCCAAAAGAACAAGCTGTTGTCCAGGGCTGCCAAAGCACCTTCCACTTTAAACTGGCTCTCCCACTTCCATCATATTACAGCACTTTTGCATTTCCTCCACCCAGGAATGGTTGGACTGCACTTCCATCATGCTTTATCACTAGCTATCTTGGCTAGTACTGATGGGAGTAGCAGTCCAATACCACCCAACAGGATTAGTAGCTTTATCCTGTGCATTTTCCATCCCCCTTTTAAAGCCATTCAGGATGGCCATCACTACATCTTGCAGGGAATCTCCTTGTATAATGGTTTTAGTATAAGGAAGGACCGTGCTTTTTTTGTAAAAAAAAAAAGTGCCGGAACTCAGGTCTTGGGGTCACACTTTTACACAATGGTTGCCGCCGGCAGGAAGCACTCAGTGCGTGACCACACAACCGATCTCAAGCCGAGCAGCACCCTCACAATCAGCGCCAATGATTTTTGCCTCTGACCTGCTACGCCCAACAGGGCAATTCACAATCACTTGGAAAAATCTGTCAAAAAAAGGTGCCCGGTTCCGGTGCGTTCTATGACAAAAAAAGCCCTGAGGAAGGACAAACATCTCTCTCCACTTTCTGCACATCATGCATAATGCGTCATCTCTTTATTGTGACTCCCTGAGGCCATCTTTTTTGACAGATAGACAGTTCCAGACATATAACCTTTCTTCATAGGGAAGTTGCTTCAGTCCATTAATCATTGTATTTATTTATTTATTTAAAACATTTTTATGCCGCCCCCATCGCAATGAAGCCTCGGGGTGGCTCACAACAGAGAAAAAATACATAAATAAATAACAATATAATAATAAAAAAATTATTTAAAACCTCCGGTGCATATCGGCTAAAAATTTAAAATCCTATAAATACAAATAATTTAACAATTAAAATAAATTTTAAATAAAAAGGTCTTAGCCTGGCGCCGAAAAACAAATAACGACGGCACCAGGCGGACCTCTCTGGGAAGCGCATTCCATAGATGGGGCACCACCGCAGAGAAAGTCCTCCTCTGGGTATTCACCTTCCTAATATCATTCACAGAGGGTTCCCGGAGAAGGGCATCTGTTGCTGATCTCAAGGGGTGGGAGGGCATATATGGACGCAAGAGTTCCTTTAGATATCCAGGTCCCAAGCCGTTTAGGGCTTTATAAGTCATAACCAACACCTTGAATTGGGCCCGGACTTCAATTGGGAGCCAGTGGAGCTGATGGAGAACTGGGGTTATATGAGGACAACGCCCAGTCCCCGTCAGCAACCTGGCAGCAATATTCTGCATCAATTGAAGTATCTGGACTGTAGAGATACACGTAGAGCGCGTTACAGAAATCTAATCGGGAAGTCACCAACGCATGTGTCACTGTCACCAGGCAGTCGTTCTCCAGGAAGAAACGCAGCTGATGTATCAGCCAAAGCTGAAGGAAGGCGCTCCTCGCCACCGCCGTCATCTGAGCTTCTAGAGACAGCTCAGGGTCGAGGAGCACTCCTAAGCTGCGAATCCTGTCCCTCAGAGGGAGTGCAATCCATTTAGGACAAGGCCCAAGTCCCCCATCCTGAGGCCCGAGCCACCCACCAAGGACCTCCGTCTTGTCTGGATTGAGCTTCAGTTTATTGGCCCTCATCCAGCCCATTACCTCGGCCAGGCACCGGTTCAGCACAGCCACTGCCTCACCTGGATTGGTGGAAAATGAGAGGTAGAGCTGGGTATCATCCCCCAGCACCACCTTCTGAAATCGGCCGTTGAGATAGGAGTGGAACCACTGCCACGTGGTGCCTCCAACTCCCAATCCTGCTAGCCTATTCAGAAGGATACCATGGTCGATGGTATCGAAAGCCGCTGAGAGGTCCAGGAGAACTAACAGGGACGCACTCCCCGTCTCTCTCCCTGCACAGGTCATCGTACAGGGCGACCAAGGCAGATTCAGTGCCGTACCCGGGTCTGAAGCCGGACTGAAATGGGTCCAGATAGTCAGTTTCATCCAAGAGTGCCTGGAGTTGTCCCACCACCACCCGCTCTAGCACCTTGCCCAGGAACAGGATGTTGGCCACCGGTCTATAATTGGCAGCCACCTCTGAATCCAGGGATGCCTTCTTTAGGACTGGCTGGACTACCGCCTCCTTTAAAGGGGCAGGTACCCGGCCGTCTCTTAAAGAGGCGTTGACCACCTCCAGGATCCAGGTCCCAGTCCCGTTCTTGGCTTTCTTAAGTAGCTAAGATGGGCATGGGTCTAGTAAGTAAGTGGTAGGGCGTACTTGTCCAAGCACTTTTAGTTACCTTCTTCTGCACCCTTACCAAGCATACTACAATACCCTTGCTGGGGCTTGACATTTAGCCCCCTAGACAAGTGTAGTTGCATTTCACATTTGTCTCAGGGCATTTGATATTGGCAGTTTTATTTCCCTTCTCCTAACTATGGTCAACACAGAATATGCCTTTTTCATGGATCCACACTCCAGATCTACATTTTAATTGGGCTATTTATCAAATCCCTAGATTCTTTTCTTGGTAGGTCACTGCAAGTGCAGACCACATCAGTGGATATGGGAAGCTGGGTTTCTTTGCCTCAGCATGCATCACTTCACACATGCTTGAGTTTACTTGCTTATGTTTCGTTTTCTGAATTTGAAGAGAACTTTTCAGAGCTTTTCTCAATTCCTTTTCTGTTTTAACTGTCCCAAATAATTTGCTGCCATCTGATCCCTTGCTTGCCCCTCTAGGACATGGTGACCTCTATCAGAAATGGCTCACTGTTAAGACAGTTCTTTCAGAAAGTAGTGTTTTGTCCTTGGCAGGACATGGAAGCGACAATTGCCGTGCCATCAGCTGGCTCTGATCTTCGGAGATCAAAGTATATTTGAAACCAATGCAACTCACTAAGAAAGTGCTAGTGTAATATCCACATTACAGTTCCACATTACAGTTCCAGTATCCACATTACAGCTTAGCTAGGAACTTGCTGTGTGGCCTTTGGCAATTTATTTAGGATCAGCTCCTCAGTCTGCAAAATGGGACTTAGTGACCTACTTCACAAAGCTCATATATTTCAAAGGTTTTTCTAGATGCCTTACATGCCCTCATGTCTCTTAAGACCTGCAGGAGAGACTTTGCTCCAGGAGCCCTCTTTAAAGGAGATAAAAAGAACAACTACCTGGAGCAGGGCCTTCTCTGTGGTGGCGCCCAGATTATGGAATGCGCTCCCTGGAGAGGTGCGCCTGGTGCCGAGTTTATATTCTTTTCAGCGCCAGGTCAAAACCTTTTTATTTAATCACTATTTTACACATTAATATTTTAATTGTGTTGAACAGTCGTTTTGATGTTGTCCTTTATGTAAATTTTTATTGAATTGTTATTTACACATGTGATTTTATTGTATTTCAATTTCATGGATTGTGAGCTGTCCCGAGATGCCAAACAAAAGTTTTAAATAAATAAATAGATAGATAGATAGATAGATAGATAGATAGATAGGGAACATTAAGCACTTTTCACTATGTAGCAACATATTTGGTATTATACTAACCAGGGCCAACATCAGCAGCTGCCACGGCTTATTGCTTGATGCCTGATCAAAGTTTTCTTCTGGTCCAGCACTCCAGGAAGCACTGGTGGCTCAAACTTCTAATTTCCCACAATGCCCCTGATGTTGCATCACTACGGCAAGAGTGAGCTGCAAGCATCACCAATGGTGCCACTTGAACTGAAGTGTTGGGCTCGGGTAGAAGTCAGGCACATTGTGGAAAAGAGATCTGGGCTAATTGTGGAAAAGAGATCTGGGCTAATCAAGATGTTGGTGTGACTGCAACTTTGCTCTTCAGTGAGCTTGAACTCAACTGCAGTTTTTAAGAACTACAGTGGTACCTCAGCTCACGAACACCTCAGTTCATGACCAAATCGGGTTGTGAGCAAAAATGTCATAAAAAAATTGACTTAGGTCGCAAACTCCGCATTGGGTTGCAGCCACGATTGTGGCCATCTCCCCCACTCCCGAGTGGGGAGATGGCAGCGAACATGCTGGAAGTGGGGGAGAGATGGCCAAGATCATGCCCGTCTTTCCTGCACAAGTCCTTGTGCTCTAAAACAGCCTGTATCTATTATTGCTTATAAGCCAAAGTTATAAGTTCAAAGTTCAAGTGGGAGTGGGGGTGTTGATCTGGATCTACAGCTCTGAGACTGGAAAAGGGAAGAACGCTATTTCTTCTCAATACTGTATGTCATCAACCTCACAAGCATCAGGTTTTTGTGGTGGAAAAGCTGAATGCCCAAAAGCTCCAGAGCAGGTTCATGGCACAGCAAGGATTTGAATTTAGATCCCATCCACTTTCACTGTTTTATAGAAATCAGAATCCTGTCCCAAGCTACCATGGGATAAAATATCTGGAGGGAAAAAACAATTTGTGGGATAAAATACCTGGAGAGAAAAAACTCCTATTATCCCTTACCACCAGCTATGTTGGTTAGGGCTGATGGGAATTCTAGGCTAAAATATCTGGAGGGATACCTGTTACTTACAATCATAATCAAAGACGTTTGCACATTGTATCTCATTTCATATCATTCATTCTACATCTAAAGAGAAAGCCTTGTTCCCTCAGCAGACCCCCACTGTCAGAGAGGCTGTGCTCAGAGAGAGACAGTAGTGGGATTGTGAAGTCACAGAGAAATTCTGGGTAGAGGTATTCAGTTGGCAAGACAAATTACACAGCAGGACATTTGTAAAACCATTGAACTGAAACTATGGTCTCTCTTTAAGGGAGACAACATGCCTCCACTGCATAAGGATTTACTAATATTCTGGCCTGCAGCAAGACCAGAAATCAAGACCATCAACAAAAAGTTGGGTAAGGAGAATATGGAATACTGCCTTGCTAAAAAAGAAAGAAAGAAAGAAAAAAGAACCAAAGGGCTAAGTGCCTTTGCACAGTCATGCAGTTGACAATGACTTTGACATGTGCTGGCAACCTTAGATTTATTTAGCCAAATAAATGGGGGAGGGGTTGATCTGCATCTGTAACCATCTGGAAAGACCTAATTAGTGTTTCCTAGCTACACTGAGATCAGTAGACCCTTCAGAGGAGGCTAAGCCCTTTAGTTTAGTATATTTGTATTGCTATATCCAGGTCATTGTTTAAAGGTTATTTTAACTTGAAGTCAGTTATGTTTTCATCTTCTATTATTTGCTGATAAAATAATTAAAATTTATTTATAAAACAAAGCCTTGCTCCCTCTGCACGGACACTCCTAAAATATTACTAAGCTGGCATTGTGTCCTTTCACCAGGCAGTTCCCATTGTATTTGCACTCATAAGACTAGAAACTTGCTTTTAAAAAAGATAAAGAAGCTGAAATCTGTACCTAACGCTATGGCTTGTGTGGAATTGTGGAACACACATAGGCTTGGTTTTGAAATGTGTGCAGTTCCTAATCAACAAGCTGTGAGAGAAGAAAGAGGCCCATGGAAGGACTAAAGCAAAACAGTACCACCCCATCTTAATTATTCTGAGCTAAGATGTACCACCATCCCAGCTTTTTCTGTTTCACCCTTTAATTGCTAACTAGGAGTCATCTTGCTAAGCTAGCCCTTTCCATTCCAGCCCTCTCATCTCTGTATTCTTTGAGTAAATCAGATAATTGTATTTTTCTGAAAAGATTTTCTTTTAATTCTTCCAAATCTCATTAAAATAAATACAATCCTGGAGCAGACAGCTCCCATATATACATAAAATTGGGGATGGGAGGAGATAGATGGGAAGGGTTAAGAGAGAGACTAGTTAAGAGTCTGTTTGTCCAGAGGAAGCTGGAAAGTGGTGTTGCCACCCCAATGTTAGTGCATTACCGCCCTGGAAATTGTGGGTGGAAGGAGTGAATCCCCAAATCCTGGGCACTGCAGCGGTCAGCAGGGAGCTGCCATGATTCCCCTCCCCACAAGAGGGGAGATAGCAGCCAGCACGCTCTTCAGAGAGTGTCCGAAATAAATACACCCTTTTATTTACAAAGCCAGTGTATCAGACTGGGAGGATTCCCTTTGCAGCTAGTATTTAAAGAGAGAGAGAGCACCAAGTGCAAGAGAGCCTGGCAGCATCGATGCAGTTAAGGCACTGGGTGGGTGAGGAGGGGTGGGGGGAACATGTGCACAGAAATGGAGCGCTTTCAGGGTAGATCAGCCTGTCCCTTCTGCTGCAATCACAGAATGCAGTTATTCGGGAGTAAGCCCCATTGAACTCAGCAGGATTTACTTCTGAGTAAACAAGCTTAGGATTGCACAGTTGGTCATGTTCATGTTCAATCTGGGCATGTGGCAGATTCAGGAATGTCACAAGTCAGTCACTTTGTTCTCCACGAGAGCTGCAATCTGCTGCAGTCGATATGCTAACTGCATCTTCTGCCCCAGTGGATCCTCTTCTAGCGCACTGATGATCTGCAAAAAGACATACAAAGCCAACATATTAGCTTTAGGAACTTTAGGAAATGGGTTAGAAAGGATGGGCACATAATGCTTCCTCTCCTGCAACAGCTAATTCAATCTTTCCCACTGTGGTGCATCCAGACATGGTCTGCAACTAACCCCTAACTAGTTAGGGTGGTCAGAACCAAAAGAGATTGTGAGGAGCTCCAAAGGGATCTCTCCAAGCGGGGAGAAGGGGCATCAAAATGACAAATGCAAGTTCAGTGTAAGCAATGGTAGAGTAATGCATGTCTTGGCAACTTAAAGTATTGATTGGTCAGGTCTGAGCTAGCAGTGATGGGTGGGGACTGAGCTAGCAGCTCAAAGGAAATGTTGACTCGGTGTGTAGCTACTATGAAAAAGGCAAACTGCATGTGAGGCACAATTAAGAGGGGACCTGAAAATAAAACTGCCAAGACTGTGAACCCCTTATACAATGTTTTGGTGTGACCACATTTAGAATGCTGTATACAGTTCTAGTACCACACCTGAAAAAGGGCATTATTGAGTTGGAAAAATGCAGAAAAGGGCAACTAACATGTTGAAGGGGCTGGAGCAACTGCCCTAGGAGCAACAGTTAAAACAACTGGGATTGTTTAGCTATGAAGAAAGGTGAGTAAAGGACACAGGATAGAGGTGTTTAAACTTAAGCATGGTGTAGAGAAAGTACACATTCTTCTTCCTCTTCCATAATAAAAGAACCTGGGCTCACTCCATGAGCTGACTGGTCCGAGATTCAGGACAGATAAAAGGAAGCACTTCTTCACACAGCACATAGCTGAACTATGGAATTCACTGCCATAGGAAGTTGTGATAACCCCTAATGTGGATGGCTTTGACAGGAGATTGGACAATCTATGGAACAGAAGGCAATCAGTGAATTCAAGTCTTGCTGATCATGTGCTGCCTTCGTGATCAGAGGCAGTAAGTTTGCGTGCACCAGTTGCTGAGGAGCTCGAGCAGGTAGAAATCCTGTACCAATTCTGCTTCAGGGATTCCGTAGGCAGCTGGTTTGCCACCATGCAATTGGAGTGCTGGAATGGATGGACCATAAGCCTGATCCAGCGTGGCTGTTAAGTTCTTAAAACCATGTTGGCAGGGGGTTTGCTGGGAGTGGAAGTCCCTTACACCTGCAGTGTGCCAAGGTGGGAAAGGCTGAATTAGCTTCTGCCCCCTTTCCAGCTCTGCTGCAACCACAAAATCCCAAGAAATTTACCACCATACCTGGTCATAGTACTTGTTAATATAGTTGTAAAGTTCTTGCAGGGCCACCAGGCAATTGAGGTCCGATGAATATTTCTGCCAAGGCAATATGATGGGGATTATTATATTTTTGATTAGAACATTTGTAACACAAGTATTCTTTTATTCTTATGGATTTCCATCTACTGTGTTATGTGTATTTCACCTTCATATACGTGTCCAATGGCTTTACAGTCTGTTCAAACTATCCTGTATGCCCATTTTGCACATTGAGGAAATGAGGACTTACCCACACTGCTCTCACTTAGAAGCTCAAGCCCAACTCTCACTATTTTTATGTTGGTCAACCCTCTCACATTCATAAGGATAAAGAAGACTATTATAGCACAATCCTACTTGGAAATAAGACCAACAGAATTAATGCGGCTTATTTCTAAGTATATGTGTATAGGTTTGCAGCCTTAGCCTGAGAGCAGCTTAGGGTGGGGGAGCAATAAAGCCATCTCTCTCTCTCTTCCCCCCCACCCATACACACACTCCCCTGCTGCTCCCATACCCAAAACACTAAGGTATTGTCTTCCCTCACATGTGCTCATTTTCTACATGAAGGGGTTCTGTAGTTTTTGCTAATGAGGAACATCGAATCATTTCAGCAGCTTCCACTCCAAACTTACGCAGCTCAGACACAGGTTTAACGATCACAGAAAGGAATTATAGCAGAGACTTGAATGCAAAGAGCAGCAACTTGCGATTGTTGGAGTAAACAGTTTAGCCCCTACTTCAAAAGGCCTTCAGTCCCTCCCACAGAAGCAAATGACAGTCATTCATTCCTCTGGGGAAAAGCAAGGCACTGATATTGTTGCAACTCAGACCGCAATGACTGGGTCTCCAACAGACTGGATCACACCAACAGTGGTGCTTTATTTTTTCCCAGAGGAATGAGTCCCACAGCCATGCATGCCATCAGCACAGAAAGGCAGTGTCCCTCAGCAGTCCTTGCCATATCACACGTGCCCCATATGTTGTTAGTGATCCCCATTTTGCTGAAAGTGGTAATTCTGATTTACAGAGTCGGTGCAAGATTACCAAGATAATGAACACAAAGTACTTTGAAGGCTAAGGAAGAGAGTATAGAAACAGTACTTATAGAAACTTATAGTATTTATAGAAACTTACTTATAGAAACAGTAAGCATTATTTTTAATTCATGTGGCCATTTGAAGTGACCCAAAAAACACTGAAGGCCAAATCCTGCGCATAGCAGGAAGTGCCATGAGCAGATTCAGCCTGCACAGACTGTTAAAGCCCTTTCCCAAGGGCAACCACAAGCCTGCTGGTGGGTTGAATAGCCCCATTTTTGGTGGAGCAGCACATGACAAAGTAATCTTGTAAATGATTGAAGCTTCATCCAAACTAAGTCACAAGTAGCCCTTGTTCAATCCAGCTTGTGAGAATCTCTCCAGGATCTGTTGCACTATATTCCAGACAAGTGTAGGCTCAGTGTATGAAAAGGGGCTGAAATGGCTCCATCTAGAAGATTCTACTCATTTGACTCAGACAGCAGCGAGTGCAAGACAGAGACCATGTGTGCATCTGTCAATCCAATTGAAAGAGGCTGGATAATGCCTAGCACAGCCTTCCTGAACCTGGTGCCCTCCAGATGTTTTGGACTGCAACTCCCACCATTCTGACCATTGCCCATGCTGGCACAAAGTGATGGGAATTGAAATCCAGAATGGATGTCTATGGATAGCTGATCCAGAGCTGCTTTTCCTGATGGTAAATTACATCAGCATGGGATAGAGCTTGAGATCAATTAAACTGAGAGTTAGGCTGTCCTTGTTTATATACTATTGGGGTTCTTGAACTCATAAATGAGAGGACATTGCAGCAGTTCCTTACCCCTGAGAGTTCTGTCAGGGCTGAGTTCATCTCTTGGTAGCTGGCAGGAACAGTCTGTCGGATATCAGCATAATATCTGACCGAAAAGCAGGAGGGAGAGGGAAGGAGAACAAGATAAATACTCATGGTAAGCCAAGATGGAAGACTTGGCAACACAGACTCTACAAGACTCTACAGACTCTACAAGATCATTTTCCTACCCAGATAGCTACCCAGATACAGGGTGCTTCCAGACAAGACTTTTATTATACCATCATCCTGTCTCATTCACAAAATTGTATGGAGGTCAAAATGTGGCCATCTTCCATTCATAAAGCCCCTGTGTTTTCCCACAATGTTTTTCTGTGTAACTTGTTACCATGGAAAAGCTATATTTGAGAAAAAGATGGCATAGTTGTACAATACATGGGAACATACAACCCAGTATGTTCCCCAAATGAGTTGCCCTCTATTCAGGCAGTGCTCAATTGAGCATGGACCATGACTCAAGGGACCTGGAAATTATAACCTCTGGGTTGTATCCAGCAATAGTCTACTTTTAAGAAACAATAAAACAATTGGTAAACAGGTGAAGAGGAATAGCTGAAAAGTCTAATAACTTAGTCATTAAGCAATAAAAAGAGCAAAAATTTAATATGAGAAATAACCACATTTCAATTGTAGGTCTTCCTCAGTGGTTTAGTATATTAAAAAGTGTATGAAAAGGCGGGCGGGTGGGCGGACGCATGCACATGTGCACACACATGCCAATCCGAGTGTCTCACACCTACTGACTGTACAGGGTATTGCAGTGTCTCCATCAGTTCAGGCACAATTTCATGGACTTCACCAACCAAAACTTAAGTGCGCATACAAAAGCATATGCATATATGGGTATTGTCAAAAGGAAAGGGGCTTCTTCACTAGCTCATAGAAGGGAAGGTTCCTGAGAGATTTTATTTACACTTTGGTTAACCTTCTGATACAGGACCAGCACAGTTCCTTGCCTTTTTCAGAATTATATATTCACAGAGGTGCTTAAGGCCCCTTCAGCTTGACAGCACTCACATACCTTCTTCTATTGCTTAATGGCTGCTTGTTTGTAGCCTGCATAGGTAAAGGCAATGTTATCAGACTTTATAGATATTCATCTTCTCCGGTTTATTTATCCTAGCTGTTTTAGTCTGCTTCTTTGTGGGGGTTGGACAACATTTTCTTTTTAATGTTAAGTCCCATTCATTTCAGTGGGTCTAGTCTAAATCTGGAGACAATCTTCTGTCTTATCCAATGAGTGGCATCGGCTGCACTGATTCACTGATGAGGAAATACACTGTCTTGATGGGGCTAAGTCAGCTTGGAAAGGAATGGAATCAGTGGACAGACCCAACCAGAACTGTCACACAGGGAAGGTGCCAAAATCTGCAGCCCAAGCACTAAATGTTGGGCATCAGTAGTATGTGGAGTTCTGAGGGGGAGTTAACCTTAGCTTGTTCTGTGAAGGCAGGCATCCCTTTGCTTTGCTTCTGAGACGCTGCCTTCTTTTGCATCCATGCTATTCTGCTTTCTTAGTGTACTGAATCATTATGATTCCACTCTTCTCCAAGTGCCTTTGTTCATGCAGCAAAACAGCATCATCAGTGCACATGAAGTATCAGGCTCCAGGAAACCCCAAGGATTGCAGAAGTACAAACCTCTCTCCCACACCTAAGCTTTTTTTTTTTTTTGGTGGGGGGGGGGATAATAAATGGGGACTGAACATGCACAAATGGTCAAAGGGATGGAATATTGCTGGGATGAGCGGGGACATAATCAAGATTATGCATGGAGTATTTTAGATAGCTGTTTGGCATCGGGAATTGTGAACAAGGGTACTCTGTGTTGTAGCATTTCAGACTTTTATCCTGCCTGTCACAAAATATTAGCTTGGTATGTACAAGGAAGAGGTCCTTTCTGTGGTGTTCCTGACCTCCTTGCAAATCTTCAGGGAAGCGCTAAAGATTATAAAGATTGCTGGTTTTCCCTTAAGTCTGAGCCATTGATTTTGTTTTGTTTGTATTGATTTTAACAGGAAATATTTGCTTCTAAAGTTTATTGAAACATGTTCTATGATGTGTATGTGTGTATGTGTCTTTGTTGTATTCACTTTGTGTGGTTATTTATTTATTTAAAGTTTTCCTAGACCATTCTATAGTGCTGCTCTCAGACTGGTTTGCAGCATAAACACAATCACAATAATAAATCCACTGTGATTGTAACAATTCAAGAATAACAACAAAAGCTTAACCTACTGCTTTTAAGCTACTGTTGCTGGTGATATAAGGGATGGATATAATTGAGGTATGTTGAAGAATGTAAATAGTTGGGCTTTTGTATGGAATTAACTGTATTTGTCTAAATGATGTTTAAGCTAGATGAAACATTAGTAATTTAGCTTAAAGAAAATTTGTTTAAAAGATATTATAGGTATTAGTTACCACCAAATAGAGTAGCTAAGATGCCTTTAGAGATGTTAAATGGATGTTTTTGATGCTATTTGTAACTGTGGTAGTGAGGAAGTTATCTGTCTACCATAAGAAAAATGAAAAGATTTTGAATGTTTAGAATCTGTCTAGAAATGTTTAGACTGAACTTATGGAAGAAGAAAGAAGATACTGCATTTTTACTCAACTTGGAGATGCTTCCCTTTAACAGTGGTCAAGAGAAACAGGACTTTGCAAGAAATGAAGGGATTGATTTTACTGATGAAGAAGAAGGAAGATAGTGACTTCTATCAAATTTGGAACTTTTTTTTTTTATTGGCTGGAGAAACGGGACTTGGTTCTGATCTAAAGATGTTTTCAAGTTATTATAAACGGATTTGAGTATGATCACAGAATGTTAAAAGATATGTAGTAGGGGGCAGACCCAGTAAGTCCGATGTGTGTGATGACAGATGTTTGTAGTATCAGTTCAAAATTTTAGTAAAATTTCTTTAAAAAAAAGAATAACAAAAATAAGTTTAAAAATTAAATGATAATAAATAACACAACAGACATTGATTCACAGCAACCAATCAAACCTTATCTAAATAAAAACCACTATAAAATCATAACCATCTTGTTCAACAATTAAAGTAACAGGAGAATAAAAAGGGTTTGAGCTGGTGCCAAAAAATTACAGTGTGAATGCGAGCACCTTGAAGCGGGCCTAAACTTGAATTGGCAACCAGCGAGGTTGAGGATGATAAAGAACAGGGGTTATATGTTCATATTGGCCCATCCCAGTTAGCAGATGTTATCTTGCAAGCCACCTTGTGGGAGGTCCACCATTAGATAACCTAGAAATAGCATCAGAGAACACTTTGTTACAGGTTCCACTTGTCATAGCTTCAGCCTGATGTATCAAGCAAGCCAGTAAAGTTTATAACATTTCAAATTGTCCGAAGGGCCTCTTCCTCCACCTTGCTCTGTCTAGCAGGGAAATAGGTGCCATTCTTTTAAATCCAACAATATTGTTAAGCAAGGTTAACCTGTAAGTGCCTTTCTCATTAATAATTTTGATTCTTATTATGTAAATTTTGAAAGGCATTTAAAATCTTCATTATAGCAGTTATAGTTATCTTTATTTTGTTTTATTGTGTGAACCACTCTGAGGTTTTTATCACAGCACAGCATACAAACATTAATAACTGTGTATTAACCAAAAAGGTAGATCTTTCCATTATTTTAATTTGTATGTTTGCATGAAATCTTTGACCAATGTTAGTTACAAAATGCTGAAGGGCTGGTATGGGGAAGAGAGATTAATTATTTTTACACTACATGGTCAGGGATGTCTACATGTCTTTTATTTCATACGAATACAGAAAAAATGTACAAATTGGCTTCAATAGCTAAAAGAAAGCCTCTAGATGTTATGATTGTGAAGATATGCTTTAAAATGTGTGAACAATGACCATAAAATCTTCAGAGCTGGAGGAGGTGGGTGGATTTTTAGCTGCTGGGGAAATCTTCAGAGCTTTGCCTAGCTCCTTGCCTACTTCGTGTCAGGCCAAATTATGCAAAAGCAGAGGTTGTAGAAACTGGGGCTCAGTTTGCAGAATCTATAGAATTGGTAAAATGGATATTTCCTTTCTGCATACTGTTGAAGCAGTACAGAACATTGCAAACACAACTTCTTGTTCACAGCGGAGACAGCTATTCACCACCAGCCCCTCTCCTTATTTTATTTTTCCTGCACACTTACTTCTCAACCATTTGCTTGTAGTGTGGAATTTCCCTGGCATAGAGCAGTTTGTTGACTGGTGAATCCTGAGGAAGGAGAGAGAAAGCGAAAAAAAGGGACTGATCAAAAGAACTTTTGAAAGGGAGACACACACACCTGCAGATGGACTCAAATTATGTCCTCAGGCCTGGCAAGTGAGGATAGGGTAAGAACTCTGGCTACAGTGGCTCAGTCTGCAACATGGGGAGCCATGAACAGCCACAACATTCACAACCCATTGACCCACAATTCACAGAATAATAAAACAGAATTTATTATGCCTTTTTGAAAAGTAATTTACAAAATATTCGCTGCCTTGGTTTCTTTTGGGAAAAAAGGGGATATGTATTTTAAAAGTATGAATAAGGGGTGGGAACCATGTAAAATTTAGTAGACTAGTTCAGCACTTTAATCAGTGTACCAAAGCCCATTTCAAAGGCAGTACTCTGCATAGTTTACAAAAAATATATATAAAAAGAATTCCTTGGACGATAACTTTCATTCACCTTCAGGAATCAAGGGGCATGCCTTATTATTCAGGGGCATGACTTCAGAGAGGTCTTGAGCTCCCAAGTCTCATGGCTTTTAAAAAAATAACCTTTTGACTGACTTGTCATTTAAATATTAAACAAATTTTAAACTTCCCCTATCCCCATCAAATTCATTCTTCAACAGCCATAAAAGCATTCCTGACAATGAGGAAATAGATTGTGTTGCCTGCCCAAGGGCAGTTGGTTTGTTGCCAGGGCCAAGAACAAAAAGCAGAAAAGAGCACGCTTATCTGAGGCCTAGTTCTCACTAAGATGGTGAATTTGTGGGAGTCCTTACCTGATAAAATTCTCCTTTGTACCAAAAAAAGTTCCCTGCACCCTGAAGAGTTGACACCAAAGAGAACAGTTATAGCATTGTGTTCCCCTTGACACACTAGTTTTCTTAGTGAGGGGGAAACAGATTTGCCTAGTGATGTAGTGGCAAATTTAGAAGTGGGGGTCTCTTCCTGATAGTCAGGGTCACACCTCAAAGCCATGTCCCCATCAAAGCCACACCTATTTCCAAGTTTATGCAACCTTTACAATAAAAATGAGCTTTGTCACTTGGTTTGAAGTTTGGTTGAATAATGAATGCAAAATGAAGGTATCTCTCATTGAGGTGACACAATTACAGCTTCAACAAGTTATTTGCTGTTATCCAATTTATTATGAAGGATTTAAAAAAAATTATACTCATACCCTGCTTGCTAGCCAAAACCTCTCCAAGTGGCTTATGTGGAATTAATAAGTTCCTAATGGCAGGCTTGTTATCTAAAAACATGGCATACAAAGGTTAACCGTGAGGGAAAGTGTCACAGAAAACCCATGTGCTGGCCTGGCAGACTTCTCCAGCTGCCAGCCATGAACCAACAAAACTAAGTCTCTTGAGAAGTGGTGGGGGAAGGACAGTGACCTTGGCATCAGGGATCCAGCAACCCCTGTGGGGGATGCCCTCCAAAATAAGTGGGGTGCTCCAACCCCCCTTCACTACCCCCTTGGATTGGCACCTCAGCGAGTGTTCCGGAATGATGGGAAGGTTGGGTTTGCTCAGGAAAGCAGCCTGTGCCTCACACCTTAGTTAAGCCTTCAAGAAACCTAGGAGGCAGCATACTCAAGCTATCAGAAAGAAAAGCCCAGCTCAAAAGTTCTGGTGAGTAGCTATGCAAGTTCTCCCAGAGCTTGGGCAGTAGCTAAGGGTGTTTGCACAAGGGACAGGGATAAGAACACTTGTTAGTCTGAAAGATAGAACTCCTGTTCTGATTTATCAAATCATGCTTCACAAATGATTTGGAAATCCTGAGAGGTTATGCCCTATCGATGACTCTTAGCCATGACAGCTGGGAAGTGGAGAGGCAGGATACTAAATTTTGGGAGGACCATCATCCCCTTCTGAGCTTCCCAATGGCATCCAGCTGGTTGGCCGCATTGGAAACAGAATGCTGGACAAAGTGGGTGTCCATTTGATCCAGCAAGCCTGATTTTATGCTCTTATTTATTTAAAGTTTTTCTATGCTGTCCATTACTAAAACAGTCTCTGGACAGCTTACAAGGAACAAAAAAACCAAGGAACAAAATCCTTGTTCTTAAGTTCTTGGAGTCTATGAACTAAAGTTTAAGACTTGTCTGCCACCCCAGAGAAATCTAAGCCTCAGTTAAGCCTGCCCTCATTTCCTTTACATTCTGGAGTGGTGCAGTGGTTGAGAGTGCAGGACTGAGATTTAAGAGATTGGGATCCTAGTCCCCATTCAGTCATGAAGCTAAGTGGGTGACTTTGAACCATGCACAGACTCTCAACCCAACCTAGCTCACAGGTTGGGATAAGATTGAGAGGAGGTGAATTTTGTAAGCCATCTCGAATTCTTTGAAAAGAAAAAAAGGCAGGATAAAAATATAATGAAGAGGTAAACAAAATGTTCTTTTCATACTCAGAAGAAGAAGAAAAGAGCTAGCTTACAGGAGCCTTAATTTTCACTACGATCAACTTTTTACTGAGCAGGACAGAATGCAAAGAGACCACTTCAAATGCAATATGCTTTTTTTCCTCCCTTTTTATACTGGTACTTTCTAGCCAACATATGTTTTTCATTCAATATAGGAAGCATAAAGAATGATTAGAGTGATGGTGTTTTTTCTGAACCTAGCTTGGGGGTTAAAAACAAACATCAATCATCCTACAGATTATGCTGGTTTAAATATAACAGTCTCCCCCTCAATGGGCCCTGTGTGAGATGGAACCCTTTTGCCTTCCTCCCTAACCTTCTTGTCTGCAAGTTTTATAGCGCTCATCATCCTAAGAAAACTACTGTTCCAAGACTATCTCAGGCAGGCAAAGCTCCCCCGGCAGAATAGCACAAGCCAGATAAGAGCTGCTGAGAAAGTGGTTGAACTCAACCCCTAATTAAACATGTAAAACGCCTGCATCTTAAAATGACAGCATCCATCAAATGAGCTCTTGGTTATGAAAAAATAAAATAAAATAAAGTGTGGGAGAACCACCAGTACTTGGGGATGATGCCTGAGAGGGAACAAAAGCCGGGCTCATTCTGGTCTGACCAGTCTGACAAGTTGTTATGTGAGACTGAGAGAGATCAACAATTTCTGTATGAGGAACAGCAAATGCTATTTTGTCCTTAACATTGCAGGGTGCCCCCCACACAGCCTTTAGAGCTTTTGGGCATTGCATTACATAATTATTTCTTCAAAAGTCATTTTGCAAATGCTATAAGTAGAGGAAACCCTTGATTTTTTAGGCGTACAGTAAAATAAGGTTTTAGAAGAGAAAGGATAGACAGGTCAAGGCTCACTGTTCTCAACAGAAAGCTCTCAGAAATCTCCAATTTAATTAAAAAAACACTTATAAGGCTTGAAAGCATGGACAACACAGGTGAAATATTAAAAGCAAGGCAACCAAAAATTTCTCTGCTTCTCTTGTACATCCCAAAGAAAATAACATAAATGAAGAATTCTGAAAACAGATGGGCCAGATTTAGGCCTTGGGATGCCAGCTGCTGTGTAAATTGTTTTATTCATTCTGGCCTGAATTTGAGATTGCTTATAGCTACCATTTATAGCATCCTGCCATGGAAGAAGAGAAATTAAATTATCAATGTATGTAACCTGTAAAGGAAAAGTACTCAAATGTGGGAAAGGAAATGTTTTGCAACATGAGACTATTAAGTAGAGTGATGCAACACAATTAAAAAATCTGAATATTAAATTATCCTTTGAGCTTGATGGGAGTAAAGCCATTCCCACACATTCAGCAGTAAGTGCTATGAAATCAGCACTTCTGTACAAGTGCTTGAAACAGAATGAAACCACAAAAGGCATCTTGGTACCAAGATGATGGTTTGCTTGATTAAATATATACTGAATCTAAAATGGCTTCTCAGCTTAAATGCTGAGCTTTTTGTATTAGGCAATTCCAAAATCCTTATCCCCAATCAAGACAAGCCAGAAATAATCATATTTACACTTGGAGCCAATTAGCTATGGTGGTGCTGGGAACACGTTTTCCTGCCCTTTTGCTCAAGATTTTGGGAGTTCCCTGTCTCTCTGGAATACCTGGATAATCCTGAATAGAAACAGGATGTCAGGCAAGGTGATTTCTGCTAGCAGAACAATTCTGCTCCTCCACAGTGCTGGTTAGAAATGGTTTTCCAATGGGAACTAACTCTACAGGCTTCATCAAGCTGCATTCTTTTATTAAGCTGCATTTCAAACGATTTGAGCCCCTCTGGCTTGGGACATCTGTTCAATTCCTGTTCTCTGTTTAATATGTCAAGCTGTTAACTGTGAGGATAAAAACATGTGCTAGGTCAAGACATTTTATCAGGCCTGTGCCAAGATATTTTGCTGCCTCAGGCAGGAAATGCACATGTCTAATTAAGACAGGGCTCAATCAATTAGGAATACCCCTCCGCAACCCTCACTAAAATAAGCAGAATATACAAGGTAATGTCTGCGTGGACTGTGCTCTGTATGGGTCCTATGTAACCACCTCCAATGCGTTGGCTCCTAACAGCATTCAAAATACATTGTCTTACCTTGTTTTATGTTAGGAGGTATCTTTGGTGGTAGGAATGGGAATAATATGAAAGAGAAATGCCCAGGGGGCCTATTTTAGGGCACACGATGCACTAAAGGGTGGGGGAACAGCACTGCCTTCAAACTGACTAATATACTGAGCAAAAGACAATAAAAGCATCTAGCTATTTTCAGGATGGAAGGATTTTCAACTAACTTCAAATTATCATATAAATGTAAGGTAACTTGAATCTATTGTTGGTACTGTGGTACTGGATATCGATAACAGACTTATTGGTAACTCTTGAATGAGCTCTAATTAATTTAATATAGTGTTATAATTTTGTCTACCATATTGGTTTGTTTTTGTGACTCACTCTGAGGACAGTCTATTGTGGAAAATAGGGTATACATATAAAGCCGGTATGACTCCACCTCTTCCAACCTTATGTCTGTATTCTTTGTGGGAATGGATCAGAATAAGCATGACCTGACCTGTTTTGAGCTGTATTGAGTGTGACTTTTAGGTGTGCGCGCACACACACACCGTTTGCTGCATGGACGTACATACTGACTTACTCTGCCAACTTTGTGCTCAGCAGTGGTGCAGGCATCGATGAAAGTTTGAGCAATGACACTCAGATTGGCATCCACATTGTTGGAGACTCGCACATCGAAAATGAATTGTGGGTTCTTGAGAGTGTTCACCCAGAAACGCAGCAACAAGCTGGAGAGGATGAGAAAGAAAGAATATGCTCATCGGCTGACTTGTCTGCCCGTATTCAACTTGCACAGCCCTGAAGTCTCAACTCCCCCTGCCATTGTCAGTTCCCAGCTGAAGCTGCACTGGGCATCCCAGGCCCAGCATTCACTCCACCTGTTGGTCTTCCAGATGTGCAGTATCTCTGGCTCGCTGACTCCATGCCGTGCTGCAAGCTCATCCAAAAGGTCGAACAGATACTTGACAGCGATTGGTACTGGGCGGTTAACACTCAGCACAGCCTGGAAAGCGTCATCCACAAACTTTTGCAGTGTTCCCTTTGGTGGATGAGTGGGGAAAAAAATAAAGGGGATTAGACAGATTATCTGATGCACCCTGAACAACAGAGACCTCTAGGAAGCACCACTTTAAAATAGCATAATCCTACTGTGAACCTTATTCTGCAACCCCAAAGTTGGCAACACGCCATTCCAATAACCTCTTCTGTACAGTCTACTACAGGCAGTCTCCAGCTTACGAATGAGTTCCACTCCTGAGAAAACAGAAATTTGTCTTTAAGTTGAATCTGTACGTAAGTCGGATCATGTATACGTGTTCCTCCACATTCACAGGGGTTAGGGGCACAGGACCTCCATGAAAGTGGAAACACTGCAAATATCTATAGGCCCCCCTCCCTGCCCAAACTTGCCAGGGCCTCCTCTTTGCAGCAAGGAAATGCCACAGAGATATTTCTCTCTCCAGATGGGTGGGACAGGAAGGCATGCTTTGGAGGCCTCCCTCTCTACCCTTTGCTTCCTCTCTCTCTATGATGATGCTTGGAGGCCCTCCCTCTCTCCCCTTTCAGCTCCTTTCTCTCTATCGTTATGATGTTTTTCTGCACTAATTTTTTAAAAGTTAATAGGCTTTATGACAGTTTGTTCATAAACACAGATTGTTTGTAACTCAGGGACTGCCTGTAGTCTGTCCTTCCTCTCTTGAAACAAAATTTAAGCCCATAATAGTTAAATATATAGAACTGGGCTCCCATCTCCAGTGCAAAAAAAAATCCAGTTCCATGCTCAGGAGCACTGCTTATATACCTTTCAGAAGGAGTACTCAGTATTACTCTCAGAAATTTTAAATTGTTTCCAGGGTTGTCTACCACTGTGCCTGAATATTTAACTAAACAGAATCTGAAGGTCAGGTCTGACTTAGAATCTTCAACATGGTTTGAACAGATTGTTTAGGTTTGGCTTATCATTATCAATCTCTTCTGAAATGTTTCCAAGGCATCCCAATTGGGAAACCACTGCTCTACAGCAGGGATGTGCAGAAAATAGACCCCAGAAAGTTTGGACTTCCAGTTCCCAGCATTCCTAACCACTGACTTCTGGGAACTGAAGTCAAAAATATCTGATGACTGAGTGGCCTAGAGAACTGCTCTATCCGAGGATTGGGATGGGGGGATGGATGAAAACGTTGCCTGTCCTTTACCTTCATAGAAAGCAGACGGGTGAGGTAGATCTCAGGAATAGCCTTTGCACGCTCACGCAGGCTGCTGCGTCGGTCTTGCTGCTGTTTTGTGGGTTCAGGTTCCTCGGATGGCTTTACAAGGTGCCAGAGGCGCAGTCCCCCCTCCTCGCCATCCTCTAACATAGGGGTATCTGAAAAGGTTGCATGCGGGAATTCATGACGTTGTAAGATGAGCTGGTCTGCCTCTTACCGCCTCTTCCCCAAGGGCCACAGTGTATCCTATGCACACCCAAGGGCTTGGAAAAACTACTGGGGCAAACAAAGCTGTGAGAAAAATGCTGATGCCTCTCCAAAGGGGAAAGCAGAGTTTCAGTGAGTCCATTGGAGGCTTGCTGTGTTTGATAAGAGCAGTATCAAGTGGTACCCACTGAAAAACAAAAGATCCTAGCTAGAATGCGGGATATCAGAGAATTCCAGACTCATTTCAGCCCATTCTGGATTCAAGTGACTCTGGCCTGCAGATTCTGCAGGAGACTCTCTTTCCAAATCATGAGGGTTCTTTGGATCTGTGGACTAGTTTTTCACTACTGGGGGGGATTTCTGCTAATTTGCATTAGCACTAATACATACTAGTGTTAATGTGTACTAGTGGAAATGGTGTCAAAAAATTCCAATTCCGTCAAGGGGAGGAAAACAAAACAAAAAATGCCTGACAATCTGCAAAACAAAGATGGAGCAGATTTAATACCTCAAGACAGGATCACAGAAGACCCATATAGAGGACCTACCCTGCTGTTTACTCTGCTGCCCACTGTATGATGCTTTGAAAACAAAACTTTATTTTATTACGTGCCTCAATATACAGGGTGGTCAGTCAATAATGTAGTAAGTCTATAGTAGGGCAAAGATCTATAAACTTGTATCAAAGCTGCTGCTCCAGTACAAAGCACAGAATTTAAACTAATCTCACAGAAACTAGGCTTTCTTTTTGGAGAGAAAACTCTAGTAAACTAGTCCTCATTAGTGCTCAGCCTAAGAAAAATCTAAACACTTGTGAACAGTTATTGCTGAAAGCTTAACAAAAATAATAATAATGGAATATTCACCAACCAAGGAGTCCACCCAGTTAGTGGACTCCTTGGATCCCACTCCACCCAGTTAGTTCCACCATCATCTGCCTAAGGTTCCATGCATCTGGCCTTCACACCCTTTGTGGCACAATGACCTGGTTCACATGTTGCAACCAACTGCAGGGTACCTAGCCCTCCTGCAGTTTTGTCAGTGATACGGCGCAGAGCCTCCCAAGAATGATCCTGGTTTATTCCCAGGATCTTTGCTCTTCATCTTTACACTGGCCATGCTATCTGCGGCATGCTGGGGGTTGTACACTTTGGAAGGCACCAGGCTGGGGAAGTCTGAATCACAAAGAGGAGGAAGCTCCTGTGCACAGGCTAGCACTGGTTCCAGGGCAAGGCAGAGACTCATACTCACTTTCTCCAGAGAAAATGTTCTGGCCAGTTCCCTGGGAGATGTCATTGTGAAGGCGGGGGATGAGGCTAACTGTGGCCCCATCTGGAACCTGAAGGAGGTTAAAGAGAGAGAGAGAAAGGAAAGCAAACAAGAAACTAAGATGGTGAAAAATTGTTTGGGTGAGAGAATGAAAGAGACTTCCTCTTTCAGGGAGGGAAGAGATTTGCAGGACATGCTCTGATCCAGGAAGCTCTTGTCAGAAACAAACAAAAAATCTAAACTCACAACTGCATCAAAGGCCATCCTTGATCATGCTTTTGGCTCTGGCCTCTTGGGCTTTTGGCTCTGGCCTCTTGGCAGAGCAGCAGAGGCACAGGCTGGGAGAGAGCGCTGAGTGGCCATGGCGAAGGCAAGGTAGGAGCTGGGCAGCGGAGCAGAGGGCCGGGAGCAGCAGAGAGGAAGGGGGCGGGGCCAGAGGGGCCAGGAGGAAGCAGGGGGCGGGGCCTCGTCCCTTGTCTGCGTCCCTTGGCTGCGGCCCGGGCTGTCCGGAGACTCCCTTCCCTGAGACACAGAGGTTTGATTGTTTGTTTGTTTGTTTTGTTTGTGCTGTGCTGTGCTTTGTTTTTCTTCCAATTTAAGTTTATTTTATCCTTGTGTGTGTGCGCGAGTGGGTTTTTGTCTGGGAGAACTGGGCAAGTGAGAGGAACTGCAGGACAGACAAGGCAGGGGACCAAGGTAGGGGCGGAAGGGATCCCAATGGCAGACCAGGAGATGGCCTTGGCGGGAGTCACGGGTGTTGCTGTCCGCTGTGAGAGCTGCGACATGTTTGCCCTTCTCCCCCAGGAGAGGCAGGGATACACTTGTCCTCGGTGCAAGATGGTGACCCTGCTAGAAGAGGAGGTGAGGTGCCTGAGGGCCGAGAGAGCTCTCCAGGCCCCCCCGGGGCAGCCCCCCTCTGGACAGAGGGCTGAGGGAGAGGCCAGGGGAGGAACAGCTACGGAGACATGGAGATATGTCACCCACAGGAGGAGGAGGTCAGCACAGCCTCCTCTTTCCCCTGGCACCAATCTGGAGCTGGGAAACAGGGTCTCTCCACTTGGGGAGGCTGGGGCTGATGAGGCCTCGGGGGACCAGCAGGACCCCCAGCCTGGGATGTCAGGCGGCAAGGGGGCCGCTGCGGGAGAGGCGAGGGCCAGGACACGGCCGCCCACCAACACCAGGAAGACACGGCGGTGGGTGATTGTTGTTGGGGACTCCCTGCTGAGGGGCACTGAGCCGGCGGTGTGCCGCCCCAACCTGGAGACAAGGGAGGTTTGCTGCCTGCCGGGCGCACGCATCCGGCATGTGAAGGACAGAGTGGAACGTCTTGTTCGCTCCGGGGGTCACCAGCTGCTCCTGGTGATCCATGTGGGCACAAACAATGTGGCCAGGCAGGGTGTGGTTGGGACCACCAGGGACTGTGGATCTGGACAGACTATGGAAGTGGGCAGGAGACAACAGGATGGCATTCAATGTGGATAAGTGCAAGGTCTTGCACTTGGGGCATAGGAATAGGTGTCATAAATACAGGCTAGGTGACAAGTGGCTGGAGAGCAGCACTTGTGAAAGGGACCTCGGGGTACTGGTTGACTGCAGGCTAAACATGAGTCAGCAGTGTGATGCGGTGGTCAAGAGGGCGAACGCCATCCTTTGTTGCACAGCCAGAAGTGTGACTTCTAGATCAAGAGAGGTATTACTACCACTCTACACGACTCTAGTGCGCCCGCAATTGGAGTACTGTGTTCAGTTTTGGGCCCCTCATTATAGAAAGGATATAGCCAGGTTGGAGTCAGTGCAGCGTAGGGCCACAAGGTTGGTGGCCAGTTTGCAGGGGATGCCATATGAGGTGAGACTGAGGGAACTGGGTCTCTTCAGCCTGGAGAAGAGGAGACTCAGAGGGGATATGTTGGCGACATACAGGTATGTGAGGGGATGTCACATGGAGGTGGGTAGAGACCTGTTCTCCCCTGCAGAGGAAGGCAGGACGTGCTCCAACGGAGCAAAGCTCAGGGAGCCAAGGTTCCATTTGGATGCCAGGAAGCACTTCCTGACAGTCAGGACCCCGAGGGTGTGGAATGGGCTTCCCCGGGAGGTGGTTGAGGCCCCATCGGTGCGGGTGTTCAAGGATAGGCTGGACGTCCACATGGTGGGCATGTCGTGAGCGGAGCCAGCTGGTGCCGGAGGTCAGACTAGATGGCCCGGGAGACCCCTTCTGACTCGCTCTGTTTCTATGTTTCTATAACCTTCCTCCACCCTTTCCTGTTCAACCTTATCCCACACTCACCCCACTGTACCTTGTAATGTTGTAGCGTGTTGAGTCGCTTCCATTGGTTTTGTGTGACAGATGTCAGATCCTCGTCAGAAAGTGTTAGGTGGCCAGCGACACCTGAGCGCCACTCTGAGGAAGGGAGGGAGAGACAACAGGTGAGGATCTCTTAGTTCCACAGCCTACCTTTGAATCTCCACTGAAGCAAACCTGAGTCACAATTTAAAGAATTCTTTCAAAATGAATTAAATGGCCTCAACAGATTTGTATCCTTCTTTATCCAGTACAAGGGATGCCTCCTCCCAGCCACCCAGAAATCCACAGATGGAGGAAAGAGTGAAAGAGACTCCTCACCTAGGTCAAGCGAGTGCACGGAAGGGCGCTGAGAGAAAGGCACACCCTTGTGGACCTGATCCAAGATCTTTTCCTTCACCTGGGTAATGGTGTCTGTGTCAAGGACACGGGCTGGGATGCGTTGCATCTCAGCCCCACCACTGGGCCCGCTCCCCCGCACCAGGACAGTCAAGGTCAGGGGCCGATACTCCACATCTTCTCGCAGCAGCCGTCCATCATTCAGCGTCCGCTTGGCCTTGCCTGTCACGGCATCCACTGGGCCCTTGTCCACCTGGTACTTGATGGCGCGGAACAGCATGTACAGGGGCTCCCCAGCCACCTCCTTCGCCCGGAAAGAAAGAAATAGGAGGATAAGGATGAAGGTTGGGCTCCTGGGTTGAAAAGGTCCCCTCTCTACAGCACATCCATCAGGAGCTCCATAGTCGGATCTTCCTCTTTTTCACCAGACTAACATCAGGGTTATTTTTGGAAGTGTAGGTAAAAAACAGCTGGTGGTATTGGCTGCTTAATTCTGTTTTCAGAGAATGTCAGCTTTAAAAACAAAATGAACTACTCCCCCCAGCTTCTAGTCTCATAAAGGTTGAAAGTGTCTGTGTGCTAAGTCTTGGATGCCAGAGGAGAGGCTGCATAGGTTTCTCAGCAACCACCAAGGCAAGGCTGCAGGATCCTGCATGACTCCCGATGCATCCCCATGACTACCAGAATGAGAATATATAATGCAAGACAGGTAAAACAAACAAACAAGCCCTCGTGCATGTTTCCTTTACATAAAGCATACAGAATACAAGCCTCAATTTTCCTCAATGCAAACTTGGGTTACTCTGGCATGTGGTTTTAGGCTGGCTTGATTTTAGGATAGGTTAAGCCCACCCCTCATCAGCGCGAACCATGGAGGGCTGCGGCATGCTACTTTATAAAGTGGAGTAGGGGTAATGGGAGGGAGAGAGAGAATGTGAGGCACAAGCAAGCATTTGCTGCTGCAGCACAGGAAATAGAGATTTGCTTCCTGGTACTATTACTAGGTGGATGTCTTTTAAGCTATTCAATATAAATGGATGCACAAAGGAAAGCAGGAAGGGGGAAACTGCCAAGCTAGCACTGGTGGCTGCACACAATTGCTTAAGGCAACCATACTGTGAGCAGCTAGGCCTGTGCACCATTTCCCTCCTTCTTCCCAGCAATGCAACTTCCTCTCTGCCTCCATCCTCCACTCCTGCCTTAGATTGAGAAAAATAATCTCCGACCTGCTGCTCCTTGTCAGATGTGTTGGACTACAACGCCCATCATTCCCAGTCAACACGGCCAACAAAGAATCATGGTCCAACACATATGGAGAGTGCCTGGTTGGGAAAGGCTGGCCTAGAATACACAATCCAGACATGCTGAGCTTACCCTGAGATAGGAGTAGAGACAGATGGACATCCAGTTGGTCAGTAGCTTCTCCACCATGGTTTCTGTCCTGCAGAATGGTCATAAAAATGAGTGAACTTGTTTCAGCAATATCCCAACCATTCCAAGTTTTACTACAAGAACCAGCTCTTAGTCCCCACTGCCAACAAAAGGTGGGGCAAACTGGCTTTAGTTCACTTGGTGTTGCAGAATATAAACTGCCCACAGAGCCTGAGGTTTTGAATGTTTAATCCTATTCCGCAGAACAGACACGGGGTTATGCAGCATGGTTTCAGCAGAATGGTCTTGATACCAAAACTCTTAGCTCCCTTTACAGGCACAGAGGTCCCTTCCTTTGCTGGAGAAAAAGTTAGATGTTTTAACAAAAGACTTCAGGACAATGCCTCTGAGTATGTGCAGAGTACTTAACACTAAGTTCAGGAAGTCTATAAAGTGGACAAGGAGTGACAAGAAAGAAAGGGTGCAAGACAGACATGCAAACATTGCTGCTGTTACAGAAAAAATCAGTTTTTGCTTTTCTCTGCTATTTGTTTATAATTATCAACAACAGTAGTTGCTTTCATATAAAACAGCAAAGGGGAGAAAGATCAGGGGGTACCATAGAAATAAATTTATTGCAGCATGAGTTTTTGCTGTTTGTGAGGTTCCAGGTTAAGCCTTAATTACCTCCTGGTATCAGCAAATAGAAGGAAAGTGGGGAAAGGAGGCAGACAATTCCTGTCAGTTAGTAACCCTAACACAGACACCGCCACCAGATGTAAAGGCTTCTATACTCTGCAGAGAAGGGTGTAAGTGCCTTTGAGAGACTTCTCTGGATAAAACACCTTTCCTCACTCTTCATGCATATATGCAATGCTTCCATCCATCTTCTCCCACCTGCATGCCCAATGCCTCCAGCGTACTTTACCTATAAACGGTCTGACTCCCTGCCGCTCCGGGGCCTACCTGCGGAGCATGAGCTTGGCGTTGCGGGCCACACACTGGGCAGCAAGATCACTCAGCAGGGTCTGCATGATGTCAGTTAGGTACTCCAAGCGCCCGTGAAGAGCCAGTGAGAGGAGGGACGCTGCATGACATCGATCCCGCTGGGAGAAGGTAGGTTGGGCCTCCAGTGTTCGGATTAGCTGAGAAGCGGTAGATAAAGCCCATCACCATCCCTTCCAGGATTCCCACTCTGTGCTACAGCCCATTCAGTGTGTTTCTCTCCTGAGGCTTGAAACACACGAGGCTGTTCGTGTTCTCAGCTGCTGAGACAGCAGAAAAAAAGCTCCCAACAAGACAAGGCCCATCCATGTGGGACTGCATTCCCCAAACCAGCACCCTGGGAGGTGCAGTCCAAAATGTCTGGAGGGCATCAGACTGGGGAAGGATGATCTAGGAAGCACTGGACTGCAGCTCAGAGGTTGGCACTGTGAGCTTTACAATTCTGCAATATATGAAGTGGGAGATTTTCGACAAAAGAGTTCCCTCCTCCCAGGAATTCCCTCCACCACAAATCTTTCTATTTGCCTCCCATCTCCCACCTCCTGCAAAACATCAGTTGTGCCTTTATGGCTGGTGAGTGGCTGTAGGTACTTCAACTCCCACTGCACGTAAGCATTTAAATTACAGCTTTGATCTCCAGGTAATAACAGGCACCCCTCCATACACACAAATTACAAGTGCAAAGCTCTCCAGTTACAATGGGGGAGGGGGGCAAGGAGTGGCCCATGGGCTGCATGCAGCCCCCACTGGTGGTGGTGGGGCTGTTGAAATTGCTGCTGCAGTGGTGGTGGCATAAAACCAGTAATTCTGCAAGAAATGTGGGGACCATGTGTCTTGTTTACTGACAGAGTCACGCTCCTGGAAGCCTCTGGAGTGCAATTCTGCTTGCAAACAAGGTACTTTGTTTCCTGGCAAAATGTCATCTTTTTTGCTACTGCTGCAGCAATTTCAGCATGATGCAGTTCACAGTTGGTCACAGATAAGGTCATGTGAGCCCTGACCCCAAGGGGTTGCCCATCCCTGACTTAAAGCACAGCCTGCCTCTCCCTCCCAAGAGTGGCAGAGAATCTACCTGGTAACCCAGCCACTTTCCAAAAGCTGCCTTTTCCCTTCCCCAGAATGCCCACCGTCAGCAAGAAGATTTTGATGTTCAGCAGATTGGAGAGCTGCCCTAGGCCCTGCTCCACTGTGGCACGGCGGCCCTCGGGCAGGTCCAGCACCCGTCGCAAGGGCACATCCCCCTGAGCCGGGAAGAAGACACGTTGGGTGTAGGTGTTGTAGTCCAGGAATGGGATCCCCAAGCCCTCTAGCTCCCCGCTTAGGTCAGTCATTTCTGTCATTAGGTCTAAAGAAAGAAGGTTGCATTGAGTGGCAGGGGAATGAAAAGAAGCAGGGAAGAGGGAAGGGGGAAGGCAAGCATGAGCAACACTGATAATTCACGTGTAAGAATAGCCGGTTGTTTGATAGAAGTCTTTACCTAAAACTCAGCAACTACATGTGTCAGCAAACACCCCCCTGTGATGCACCTCAAAGAGCTCCCTTTTTGCAATTCTGGAGATTTTTCCTTTCAGAAAGTAGCTGCCCACCTAGGGCTGTCCCCTCTTTCACAAGGTCTGCTCCTGCCTTTATAAAACAGCCAGCCACACAGATATGACGCTTTTCTCACCACTAGGCTCCATGCCAATAAATCTGCTTAATTTCTGAGGGTCAGGTTGATGTTAATTGCATGGAAGTAGAGCTAATTAAAAAAAGAACTGACAGTTCTCTTCCTAATCCAACAATAAGATATAAATCCACTTTCACTCTTGCCACCTGTTTCTTCATCCAGTTTTTCAACCTTCAGTTCTCACTGCACTAACAGTAAAATCCTATGCATGCATACGCAGAAGTAAGTTCTACTGCATTCCATGGAATTTACTCCCTGGTAAGTGTGCCTAGGATTTACACCCCTTTCTAGTCAACATGGGCTCGATCCAGAAAGGCAGCTCAGAAATATCAGCTTAGGTTGATGGAGTGGCCATGTCCTTCTCTATGCTCTCCTCTGAGAGGCTCACCCGGTACCTACATTATAGCTTTTGGTGCCAGATGAAGACCATTTCATTTTCTCAGGCAGTTTAGTTCTTTAGTTTTTATTGTCTGCAATCTGGTATTGTATTTTTAGAGCACTGCAAGTGTACTGTACAGTAATTTTAGATTTTTAAAGGCTTGATATTGTGTTTTACCATGCCATTCTATGTTATGGTTTTATTTGTTAGGCATTTTCCAGAGAGCTTCCGCTGTTAGGTGGTATAGAAGTATAATAAAGAAATGCTTCCTAAATCTCTTGCCCACCCATGATTTTCAATCAGGGATATCAAACAACCAAAGTCCCCAGGCAATGTATACATCCAGATGGGAAAGCCAATACTCTTTCTCACCGCCTTACCCTACACCTCCCAAGATTTCCCAAAAGTTGTTGAGTTTTCAGCCTTCACAAAAATGGTTCTCTGTGTGGGATATCTAAGATCTGTGTGATTTGACAGGAAAACAACTATACAACTAGACAAATCAATGAGCAACTGAGATGCTTTTCACATCCTCATAGCTGGTCCATATAATTCATATTTGTTCCCTCTTCCCCATCCAGTTTGGAGCTGGTTCTATAGCAGAGAAGGGGACCTCCAGATCATGGACCAGAGAGGTTTTCACCCAACTCTCAATTTCTTTTGCTATTATCTTTCATCATTGATAAGAGTGTACTAAAATTAATCCTTAAATACCCTGCAAAGTACTGAGCTGTGGCAAATATTTAATGTACATTTTGCTGCTAGTAAGTGGACCTGCAGGGACTTGGTATTTGGGATGCTCTCTGCCAGTACTGCAATCCTACTTGCTTCTGAGTAGACATGCAAAATACTTGTTCTGCTTACTAGTGAGTAGGCTTAAAATGGGAAGCCCGCCCTGCTTTGGGCCTGTCCACAGATGGAACATGCCACTGCACCTGAAACCTTTCTTCTTTTGACATTTGGCCCTTGGGTGGAAAAGGTTCCTCACCTCTGATCTATACCCCCCATCCCAGTCATCCCTCTTCCTTCCTTTCCCAAGTTCAGAGTCATCTCCTTCCTTCCTTCTACTATATACACTAACTCGGCCTTCCCCAATGAGGTGCCTTCTAGGTCTATTAGAGTACAATCCCAATCATTGTGTTCTAACACAACTGAAGGGTGCCATATCAGGACATCTTGGGCTGGTCACATTCCATACCAGTGAATTCCTTGCGACATTGATCGCCAACGCTGCTCTCCATGTTCTCCAGCTGTACCAGCACTTTCTTGTAGTCTCGAAGGGCTTGTTTGCTCTTCCGTCTGCCAGGATGTGGGGAGAGGGACAAAACATACAATTGCTCAGCAACGAAGTTGGGACTAGAGACACAAGGTGGTTTCCTCTGCTTGTGCATTCTCCCCCCTTGGATCGTGGCCATCATTTTTTACCTGTACATCAGGATGAGGAGCAACACAACAAAAGCCAGCACAGCTGCTCCCACTCCCAGCCCAATTTGGGCTTCAGGAGGGAAACGGGACGGTGGCTCTGTGTCATAGCGAATTCGACCAAGATCCAGGAGTAAGTTTCCCATCTGTACCTGTAAAGGAACAATAGAGGCACAGAAAGCTGATTCCAGAGAGGTATATTTGGTCACAGCAACAAAACAAAAACACATACTGAACAACAAAGTTGGTAACACCTTAAAGACTAACATTTTTAAGCCCTGGTCACCTAAGATCAATATACAAAGCTGAGGAAATGAAAGCTCCCAATTCCTTATTTTTTTCCCCTTCTAAACCAGCCTCCCCCAACCAGGTGTCCTCCAGATGTGCTAGACTACATGTGTTATCCCCATCAAGCCATGCTGGCTGGGCAATGCTGTGATGTCCAACACATCTAGAAGGTGCCAGCTTCAGGAAGGCCGTAAAATAGCGGCAGGAAGCGCAGTTAGGCTAGGCCTACAGGCCTAATTGTACTGGACAGGAGCTTCCCCACTTAAGCCAAATCTAACATTGCAATCATTCTGTCATAAAGGAATCTCCACTTCCATCAGGATTCCATTTCCATCCATCCCTTTTGTTCAACAGCAGTCTGGCAATCCATTCACAAGTCTCACACAATCTATGGATGGGTTTTGAGCCACCATGTAGGACCTATATGACACATGGTTCTACCTAGTTATATTAAATCTTGTAAGGAACCTTTCCCAACCTGATGTACTCCATATGTGCTGGACTGAGCATCAAGTGTTGGGAATAGGTGGGCTCAAAGACAGGTATTCAAATATGTCACCACCCTTTTCTCTCTTCTTGTTGTTGTTAGTCGTGAAGTCGTGTCCGACCCATCGCGACCCCATGGACAACATTCCTCCAGGCCTTCCTGTCCTCCACCATCCCCCAGAGTCCACTTAAGCTCACACCAACTGCTTCAGTGACTCCATCTAGCCACCTCATCCTCTGCTGTCCCCTTCTTCTTTTGCCATCAATTGTTCCCAGCATTAGGCTCTTCTCCAGGGGGTCCTTCCTTCTCATTAGGTGGCCAAAGTATTTGAGTTTCATCACTATCTGGCCTTCCAAAGAGCAGTCAGGGTTGATCTCCTCTAGGACTGACCAGTTTGATCGCCTTGCAGTCCAAGGGACTCGCAGGAGTCTCCTCCAGCACCACAATTCAAAGGCCTCAATCTTTTAGTGCTCAGCCTTCCTTATGGTCCAGCTTTCACAGCCATTCATTGCAACTGGGGAAACCATAGCCTTGACTATATGCACTTTTGTTGGCAGGGTGATGTCTCTGCTTTTTAGTATGCTGTCCAGATTTGCCATAGCTTTCCTCCCCAGGAGCAAGCGTCTTTTAATTTCTTGGCTGCAGTCCCCACCTGCAGTGATCTTGGAGCCCAGAAAATAAAATCTACAACTCTAAAATTACTGATGTTGCCAGTACCGGTTCAAATACAATGGGTGCTGTCCTTTTAAAGGAAGGTTTGGGGGCTGTGGAGAAAATACTGGGACCAGGTTCCTTTTCTATTTGGAGAGTAAATTTTAGGATTGCTATGTTCTGCCACCTAATCTTGCTTGACCAAGGGTAAGCTCAGCACCAGACAGTCTGTGTGTGGGAGGGAAAGAGTTACAAGCCCCGCCTCTGGATCAGGGTTCAGCAAGCCCATTCCTGCACAAGGAGTGTTTGGCTTGAAGCAGGAAAGAACATTCAGGGCCACCACACAGCTTTGTTTCTTATCTCTTTAATCCTTCTGAATTCACACTATGGGCATATAAAGGTCTGTAAAACAGATCTTTATCTCGAAGGCATATTTACATAACTGACATAGACCAGTTTAATAGTCACTCCCTCTCAAAGGAGCTGCCATTCTCTGTGCATGGAACAGAGGGGGACTCCAGAGCTCTCAGCCCCACACCACCCAGTTACCAGGAAAGAAGCCATAACAGCTCAAACAAGCATCAAGCCAAGGTATTTGTATCCCATGCATCTGCAGTCCCCCCTGCAGTGTTTTATGGATGGATCAGGAAATCTAATCTGTAGCGGCCAAGGATCCAATTGTTAGTCATTATGCAAACTCCAAGGGCGTGATCTCCTCTGTGTACTTTTAGCAAGTCAGGCACCTAGTAAGAGAGTTTCCTCCAGAACTGGATCTACACAGAAAATCTAAACAGATGTGTGCGTGTGGTGGGTGGCAAAGTACAGGTGGGTAAGGGAATGATTCCTGCATAGTGCACGCACGCACACCCGCACGTGCACACACACACTTTTCCTTCCCAACAATCTATTTCCTGAACTCACAATGAACTCTGGCAGCACAGAGGAAGCATTAAGTGGCTGGGGGGGCTGCAAGGGGGGCTCACAGTACAAATGGTTAAGCGTGAGGGTCTTGACTGTGCAGACGCTGTTGCCAATGATGACCCGCACTTCATCCTTGCTGATGCCAAGGTTCAAGCCTTCTCCCTGCAGGGATGCAGAAAAAGAGTGTCCAAGGTACAGTTCCCTGTTTGTTTGTTCACACAGGATGAAGCAGCATTGTGGGGTAACTTAACCCTGTATCCCTTTTGCTCCACGCTGGGCACTGCGCCGTAACTCCAATGCCTTTGAGTGGCGATTCCTTTGCACTTGATGAACAAATCAGAGCACACAACAGGGTGAGTGTCCCCCACCCCCACTTAAAAGACACTGCTTGGGACAAAAAACAAGTATCGATAAAAAGAGGAAGAGAAGGTGGTCAAGGCAGCTATCAGGCAACAAGATATGCCAATTGGGCTGCATTCAGATAGGTCTGTCATGAGTTACACAGGCCTAACTACTCCCATAACCCTTAAACTTTTGGATAACTAGGGCAGGGGGATTAGAATTCAAGCAGATTTCATGCCTGCCATCAAACAGAAGCACACATGCATGAACATATGAGTAGACTGATAGGCTCCTAGAAGACCAGGCAGCCTTCCTCCCCAAAACTGCAGGAAGGCTCAGTTAATATTGCCTTCCAGCATCTTGACTTCCCTTTGCCCAGTCAGTCAAAGCACAGGGGTGCTGAAGTTCCTGGAAAGCACCCCACTCCCTTGTTGAGGGGGTGCAACAGGGAAACTCGGTGCATCTTTATTCCTCCCCTTGGAAAGATGCCCGTCTTATATTTGAGGTAGGCAATTTATAGGACAAATGTCTGGAAGGCTGTAATACCCATCAGCCCTAGTCCAACCAATAGCAAAGACAACGGGAGCTGTGGCTTTCCAGATGTTTTGACCAGCAAGCTACCCAACCCTGCCATGTATCACCAAGATGCTAGAGGAATGTAGGGCCACAAGGTTGGTGGCCGGTTTGCAGGGGATGCCATGTGAGGCGAGACTGAGGGAACTGGGTCTCTTCAGCCTGGAGAAGAGGAGACTCGGAGGGGATATGTTGGCGACATACAGGTATGTGAGGGGATGTTCTCCCCTGCAGAGGAAGGCAGGACGCGCTCCAACGGAGCAAAGCTCAGGGAGCCAAGGTTCCATTCGGATGCCAGGAAGCACTTCCTGACAGTCAGGACCCCGAGGGTGTGGAATGGGCTTCCATGGGAGGTCGTTGAGGCCCCATCGGTGCGGGTGATCAAAGATAGGCTGGACATGCACATGGTGGGCATGTCGTGAGCAGAGCCGGCTGGTGCCGGAGGTCAGACTAGATGGCCTGGGAGGCCCCTTCTGACTCTCTCTGTTTTCTATGTTTCTATGAACCAAGATTTCAGTGGGGCTGCCCAATCCAAGGCACACTTCATGTCTCCAATGACACACTTGTGTGCCCCAGTGCACAAAAAGGGGATCGATACTCTTCAATACAATTCTTTGCTGACATTTAGCTGTATTGTACTCTGAGTGCAGCAAGAGAGGGAGCTGCTGAGATTTTTTGTAGGCTTTGATGAAGGTACAATGCAGCACCAATAGCTGAGCAAATGACAAGAGTGGCGATGAAGCAGGTTCTGAAAAGTATCACTGTCCAGGAAGCAAGGGAGGCATGACCACAGCATCCCTGGAAGCTTCCTCCCCACTTCCACGGCCTCACAACCAACCTTGATAGGGTCCTGGTGTCATCTCCACTCCTCACCTCTATGTCTAAGACGTTGCCAGGCTTAAGACTGAAAGGACGTCCGGTGGAATCCCTGCCAGGCCAGCGCAGTTGAGGATTAGGCTTGTAGGAGAAATCTTGGCCTCCACTGGCATTCCTAAAGGAGACACGGAGCCCATCCAGCTCAAAGAGAAGATGGTGGAAGCGAGCATGGGGTGGCACAGCAGGTGAAGGACAGAGGAGCAGGGTGGATGAATTGGCACAGCAAGTCTCCCAGCACTGTGAAGATACAAGACATGGGGGCGGGGTGAGTAAAAGAGAGAAGGGCTCCCAAACTGCAATTGCCAAGCCAAAACATCCATTCCCCACTCTCCCTGCACTCACCTCCAGCAAGTTCCCAACCTCAACACAGGGACGTGGCGGAGCTGGGGTCAGTGGGGCATGAGGCCCCTGCAAGGAGTCACATGCTCTTTTCTTCCGGCGGCTTTCCACTCCTTCCTCTTCCGGCTCCAGAACAGCTTTAATGAGTGGCTGCAGCACCACATCCAAATTCATCCCTTCAACGTGAATGATCCGTCCTCCCCTGAGGAAAACCAGCATCCAGAAAGGTGAAGAGTGGCCTAGCTCTTCTGTGAAGGCTTTGGTTGAACCCCCAAGTGAAATGAGGCCCAAGACATACATTCATTCTGACAACCCTGCCTCTCTTTCCTTCTCCCCCTCTGACAAAATTGAAGACCAGCAGGATGGAATATTCTTCACATTTTAGCTTTTATGTGGCTGCTTTTAAAGAAAAGGTGGCATGTGGAGGAGGGGCAGGCCCTGATTGGATCAGGACCATAGTGTGGGCAATGGCACAGAGCCCTCCTTCCTGACGCCAGGTCCCTCGTCCAACTTACCCAGCTGCCACCGGGCATTATCTAAAACCAAAGATTGTGTGTGGTTTTTGATCTGTTTTAGCAAATGCAAATCCATGAAGATTTAAATTGGTCATTCAAGAAATATTTGATTCAACAGCTGACAGCCTTAATCATTCTCCCTCCCCAGCAGCTTTTTACCCATGGAAGCTGGTGGATGGGAAAGCTCCAGTTAGTTGCGGGTTAAGTGTGTAATGGAAGGGTTTCTCCTGCAGTAGGCGCTGTGCTTCGCCGTACTGGACCCAGACACGTGCCTCTTGTGGTTTTGGGCTGGCACTGGTGCGGCAGATGATGGCCTCAGGTTTCATGGGTTCCTCGCTGTTGGGTGAGAAGGCAAAGAGGCCAGATGAGGGCTCAGAGCAGGACTAGATGCAAAAAATGAGATTGGGGGAACCAGCAGTAGGGGGAATAAAGAGAAGCTGCATCACTCACAGGATGCAGGGCAGGTCCCCCACAAAGGTGGCTATCTCAGTGCCTGTCAGAAGCTGCTCCCCAGTGATGGTGAGCCGAGTGCCCCCAGCCATGGGACCAAGCCTTGGGTACAGATCAAGAAGGGTGGGGTCCTGTGGAGAGAAGCACCTATCAGGGCTGCAGATGATGCTTAAGGTGTTCACAGCATCCGCCCTGCCCTTCCCCTTCCTCCCAAGATAGTAACTTGATACTGGCACTGGGGATGTTCATCATGTCAGCGAACCACCTGGAGCTAACCTGCCTTCCCCTGCCCCCTCATCTGCCAGTTGCAAAGCAGTCTTCAGCTCCGAGAGTTACAGGGCCATTTCCACCCCTGTGGGTCACATACCTTCCCATAGGTCCTGAAAACATTGGTGAGGGGATTAAAAATAAAATAAGCCCTCAACCCCGGCTTGAACACCCAACTGCTCCCCTCATTCTGTGTCAGACACTGACCTGGTAGGTGAAGTGGCTTGCAGAAACTCCTGGGGGACGGTCTCCAACAGTGACCTCCACAGGGCCAGACAATCCTCGCTTTCCAGGAGGCACCTCACAGACAATCCTACAGGGTGGTACAGAAAAGCCCTATTGCAGAGAAGGTTGCAGAATGTCTCATCAGAGACAGCTTCTTTTTTTAAGAGAAAGGACAAAATGGTGAATGCAAGATCCATGAGCTCTTGTTAATATTCCAAGAATGCCCTTTAAAGAAAATGTATGAATTTGCCACAAAATATTGCCATGGCCACTACTTTTCCATGAGCTATAGACAAATTCATGGATGCATGGAGGACAAGGTACATCACCACCTCTCAGCCCTCATGGCTGTATGGAAAATCCCAGTTCAGAAGCATCAAACCAATGAGCACCACTTTCCGGGAAGCAACACGGCCTGCATGGGAGTTCCTGGCCATGGAAGGAAACCATGGAAACAGATGTTCTGGATGATGTCTCCCAACATTCCTGGCCTTTGGGCAGGTTAACTGGGGTGAGATGGGAGTTGAGGTCAAAACCTCGGAAAGGCACAAGGTTGGAGAAAGGTTGTTAGAATCCTTGTGCCCTGTTCAGACATTTCAGAGTTAATGAACTAACAGAAGAAAGCTGCACGGTAGACATTCAATAACATGGCCAGCTGCTGCAGCCGGGCAACCACTCTGTCAATAGAATTGAGATGCAAGTCATGGGAATGGATTGCGCAGATCAGCTGAAACAAGCCCGCTTGGGACCAGCTTTTCCTCGTCGCCCCAAACCAGAAGTGTCTAGTTTAGTTTCAGAGAGTTTGCAGTGGGTGGCGGGAGAGCCATACCCTCCTACCAGAGGCCTCCTTACCGAGTAGAGACTAGATACTGGGCTGGATCAGGGATGCACGGTAGCCCAGCCACCAGCACGGTTCTGGCCACATCCTCAAAACGATGGCCCAGGTTGGATCCTGTCACTGTGAGAGACATGCCCCCTTCCAGCGGTCCACTGAGGGGATGGAGCTAGAAAAGAGGAATACGGCAGCATAGTTCCAAATGGGCTCATCCTTGCAGAGTTTAGGATATCAAAATGAAAGCACTGGCAGCAGAGGAGGACTAAGAAATGTGCCATTCGTCAGATAGTTACCAACTACCACTCCCATCACCTGCCACTTTGGCCGGACTAGTTGGGGCTGATGGGAACTGGAGTCCAACAGCATCTGGGTGGCCACAGGTGTCCCAGTCCTGCACTGGAGACCAGCTAGTTTACTGAGAGAGTTTGCATCATTAGATACAGGTACAGAGGCAAGCACTATTTGGGTGTTCTGAGACAGGGCATGCTAAATGCACGAGGAGAGGCAGCATGCTAGCCCTGCTCCCCTCATCATGATTCCTATGCATGGAGGGCGACTTTCTGACACGGAGGCCTGTGTTGGACCAGATCAAGGGCCATCCAGCCCGGCCATCTTTCCCTGTTCGCAGCCAGCTGCCCAGGGAAAACTCCCCCAGCAGGGCATGAGTGCGACGGCAGCCACCCTGCCCACTTTCCCTAGCAACTGGTGTGTGGAGGCATCGTGCCTCTGACACTGGAGGCAGCCCAGAGTCATCAGGACTGGTAGCCGTTCGTAGCTGTGCTCTCCAGGAATTTGTCCGATCCGGTTTTAAAGCCAGCCAAGCTGGCAGCTATCACAGTCTTGCTCCCCATGGAAGTGAATTCCACAGTTTAACTAAGCACTTTGTGAAGGTCCTTCATTTCTCTGTCTTCCATCTTTCACCGCGATGGGATGTCTCTCAGCTTCACTGGACTCCTCCACTGGCTTCCAGTATACGAGGGGGAGAAAAATGCTTCCCTATCCCCCTCCTGCACACTGTGCATGAGTCTGTACACCTCTGTCATGCCTCCCCTTACTTGTCTCTTGTCTAAGCTAAACAGCCCCAGAAGCTAAAATCTCTCTTTGCAGGGAAGCGATTCCAAATGCTACAAGATCAGGATTTTAAATGGTGTGGAGAGCCTCTCTCCACAGATACAGAGGTGTCTCTCCATCAGAAGGTCAGCCTTCACATGCAGGGAGTGATGAAAAGAGCAGCAGAGGGATGAGGGCTGGCATCGCCCTCTCCTCATTTGCAGATACAGTGCAGAGGTAGGGAATGCCCCCAGAGGGGCGCACACACACACACACACACACAGCAGACAAGCCGAATTCTCACTGAATTTTCTATGTCTGGGTTATGCAACCTCAGATTGTATTTCAAGGAGTAGACTAAGGTACCTGAATACCCCTTCATATTAAAAAAGCATTATCTTGTATACAGAAAACTAGATGTATGCATGTATGTGAAATCTGCATGCTTCTACTTTTTACTCAGGATTTACTCAGTTTACACAAACCCAAATGAACACAGACTCAAACGGAATTGGTGACCAAAGTTCATACATTTCACAATGTGATTTGCAGACAAAAAACCAATTGTGTCTGACAGCTTGGATGCATTTGAAAAGTATGTATAACAACTGAATTGCGCACAAAGGTGTTTTAAATTAATGAGAGAAGAATGTATACATTTCAGAGTTGTGTGTACACCACTGACATGCACATTTCAAAAAGTGCACTCACATTTTCATGTGAAAAGTGGAAAAAAGCAAAGACTATAAAATGAGCTTCAAAGTGGAGAACTTGCTTGCTTGCATAAACATTTCAAGATGTCCAGGAGAATGATTCTAGAACAAACCTCTCCCCAAAATATTGGCTTTCTAGATTAAGGGAATGTCTTCAAATGGAAGAGTATTCAGATACCTGAACCAGAATTGAGAGCCAGAACTGAAACAGCCCAGAACTATGGCAAATTGCCATGTTGGGTCCAAGTTAGTATACACGGATCTTCATCTACTGTATGTCCCAGCTCAAGCACTGTCCAAAAACCTGACAAAGAAGCAGCCTTTGTACTGCAGCACGAGGCAAAAGGACACGCTGGAGCATCGGTGGTGATTCTTACCGAGTGGATGACTGGCGATGGACAAGCAGCCACACCAACTTTGGAGGGGCATTGCTCCTCATAGACGCAGCTAGGCCCTTCTTCCAGCTGGCACCAGACACAGCGGAAACGCCGGGGGGCAGCCTTGCAGCGGCTGCAGTCAGAACGGCCAGCAGAACAATTGTACAAAGTCACTGACACCGGTGAGGCAAGAAGATAAGAAGTGATGGATCCAAGTAACAACAACCCACAATTCAACAGCCCTCCATGCTCAACCCATTTTCTGGGTTGCTGTTTTGTGCAAACCAGGTCATTATATATAATTGACTTTTCTATCCAATGCATTGCCTAACCTGAATTTCCAGCTTTGCTAATATAGAGACTGCCATGCTGCTCTTTATTTTTGCTCTCTTTCCACTGACGGACTGCCAGGGTAAGAGGCAGATTTTGAGTTGTTGCCAGCCTTTATGTATTTAGAAACAGGCATTCGCTGTTGCTCCTTTGTCCTAGCTTGCTGTGTATTACCAGATACCTGCAACACCTACCAGTGACTCAGCCAATCTACAATCAGAGTTTCAAAATGGTGTCCTTGCAGCAGACTGTATGGTCCCAAAATCTAGCCAATTGCTGAGCCTTTCTGTTTCTTCCCCCATTTCTTGCCTCTTGCGCCACTTAGCCTGATGAGGGGGCCTCAAGAACTTGAAAGCTTGTGGAAATTTGGTTAGGATTAGAATTTTATCCTAAATGAGGATTTGGATTTCTTACTCATGACAATTTTTGGTTTTTATTTATTATATATATTATTCATCTGAACATTATGCTGATGACTATGTTTTTGTTTGGTTAGTTGGTTTCGATACTTTGAGGAGAGCAGAAAGAGTTATATGGGTCACTCAAAGTCCATATCCAACACTGGAAATGTTACTCCTCCACTCCCCTCTAGCTTTTAGAACTTCATCAGGCATTGTCCATATACTGTCATATATCTCTTTGCTTTTTGTTTTAAACTTAAAGCTGAGATTCTCATGAAGCTGAATTCTGCACCCAGCCACATTCTGTGCTCCTGCGGGCCTACATGCATCTCATACACAAGCCTGGGAATATTAGAACAACAAAAATGCAACCTTGGCTGGCCATTCCTTACCGTTCAGGTCTCCATGGCTGTCGAGGCGCTGGTCATCCCCGACCATGATGTAGAGTGGGACATGCAGTTCTGGGGCAGACTGTGTGTAGCTATAGGCATGGGGCAGGCATTGCACAGGCTGGGAAGTTCCCCTGTCCCCTTCTTCCAGGGATGCTGGGACCAAAACTGGGGTTCCCTCCACCTCCAGTACACAGGAGAGTGTCACTGGGCCCTGGAGAGGAGGACAGGGTGAGATGGGGCCCTGCACAGCCCACCTGCCCCTCCAACCCCAGTCCTGCCTCGGACGCTGTTCACTTCCTACCCAACCAAGGTTAACGGGTGCTCCTGTCGAGGCTCTGGTCGAACTGTGGAATGGGGAGATGACCAGGGCTGTAGACACGATCGCTCCTAAGCGTCCTCTCCCACCGGGCAGAGCCCGCTCTTCCCCTTGGTATACTCCTGAATTGAGGGCGATGAAGCAGGTTGGGAGACGACTAGAGCGTAGGTGGAGGAAATCACGAGATGAATCTGACCGAACACACTTAAGAGCCCACTATCGGGCCTATCCTGTGGCGGTGAGGGCAGCAAAAAAGAGATTCTTTTCCGCTTCCATTGCCTCCTCACAATGCCGTCCGGCGGAGCTCTTTCGAGTGGTGCAAGGCCTGGTCCGTCCAGGTCCAAAGGAAGACCTGATTCCACCCTCAAAGACCCGCTGTGACGACTTTGCCAGGCATTTCAGGGAGAAAATCGCTCAGATTCGTCACGAGCTGGACACCACTATTGATTCAGAGGTTTCAAAGGAGACACCAATGCTGCCGTCTGGTCCAGATTTATTGGATGAATTTCAGTTATTGCGGCCCGATGATGTGGACAAGGTGCTTGGGCGAGTACGTCCAACCACTTGCCTTTTGGACCCTTGCCCGTCTTGGTTAATAAATGATTCCAAGCACGGGATTGGAACCTGGATCTTGGAAGTGGTTAACGCTTCTCTGAGGGAGGGTCGGGTGCCGGCCCCTTTGAAGGAGGCGGTAGTCCGACCGGTCCTGAAGAAGGCGTCACTGGATCCAGAGATGGCCACTAATTATAGACCAGTGGCCAACATCCCGTTTCTGGGCAAGGTGTTAGAACGAGTGGTGGCGGGACAACTCCAAGCACTCTTGGATGAAACTGATTATCTGGACCCATTGCAGTCCGGCTTCAGACCCGGGTACGGTACTGAATCTGCCTTGGTCGCCCTGTATGATGACCTGTGCAGGGAGAAGGACAGGGGGAGTGCGTCCCTGTTGGTTCTGCTGGACCTCTCAGCAGCTTTCGATACCATCGACCATGGTATCCTTCTGGATAGGCTTGCGGGATTGGGGGTTGGAGGCACTGCTTTGCAGTGGTTCCGCTCCTATCTCAATGGCCGGTTCCAGAAGGTGGTGCTGGGGGACTATGGCTCTGCGCCATGGCAGCTATGCCATGGAGTACCGCAGGGGTCCATTTTGTCCCCTTTGCTGTTCAACATATACATGAAACCGCTGGGAGAGGTCATCAGGAGGTGTGGGCTGCGGAACCATCAGTACGCTGATGATACCCAGCTCTACCTCTCGTTTTCCACCAATCCAGGTGAGGCAGTGGCTGTGCTGAACCGGTGCCTGGCCGAGGTAATGGGCTGGATGAGGGCCAATAAACTGAAGCTCAATCCAGACAAGACGGAGGTCCTGTTGGTTGGTGGATCGGGCTTCGGAGAGGGTGAATTGAACCTTGTCCTGAATGGGGTTGCACTCCCTCTTAGGGACAAGGTCCGCAGCTTGGGAGTGCTCCTCGACCCAGAGCTTTCACTGGAAGCTCAGGTAACAGCAGTGGCGAGGAGTGCTTTCCTCCAGCTTCGGCTAATTCATCAGCTGCGCCCCTATCTGGAGAATGACTGCCTTGCGACAGTGACACATGCGTTGGTGACTTCCCGTTTGGACTTCTGCAACGCGCTCTACGTGGGGCTACCCTTGAAGACGGTCCGGATACTTCAATTGGTCCAAAATAGAGCTGCCAGGCTGCTGACGGGGACTGGACGTTATGTTCACATGACTCCAGTTCTCCGTCAGCTTCACTGGCTTCCCATTGAAGTCCGGGCCCAATTCAAGGTGTTGGTTATGACCTATAAAGCCCTAAACGGCTTGGGTCCTGGTTACCTGAAGGAGCGCTTACATCCTTATATGCCCAGCCGCCCCCTGAGATCGGCGGGAGAGGCCCTTCTCCGGGAGCCCTCCATGGAAGAAGTTAGGAGGGTGGTTACTCGGAGGAGGGCTTTCTCAGCGGTGGCGCCTAAGTTATGGAATGCGCTCCCCAGAGAGGTCCGCCTGGCGCCGTCGTTATTTGTTTTTCGGCGCCAGGCGAAGACCTTTTTATTTAAGCAGTATTTTAAATGTTAATATTATTGAATTTTATTTGGCCAGGGCGGCTTGTTTTATAGTGTATATTTGTATTTTATTGTATATATTTTAAAATGTTATTTTAAATTTTTTGTTGTAAGCCGCCCCGAGGCTTCGGCGAATGGGGTGGCATAAAAATGTTTTAATAAATAAATAAAATAAAATAAAACTTCCTTAAGATAAAGGGGCAATGCCCCACCAAAAGCTTCAGTCCCACTCACCCTTGCAGCCAGAAGCATCCCTGGACAGGGGCTGTATCCCTTGGGTGCTCTTTACAAGGAATGGAGAAAATATTGGTAGGGAACTGTCCTGCAGCCCAAGCACACTGCTCCTCAAAAATCCCCAGCTGATCTACAGGATATTTTTTAAACTCTGCAACCTATTTTAAACAGCCACACCTTCCAAAGGATCCTGAGAATGCTGTTCTGTAACAGGGCAAGGGAATTCTTCTCAGCCAGCATTTCCCAACCTGGTGCTCCCAGAGGTTTTAGGCTCCCTGCCCATCAGCCCCAGGCAGCATGGTCAAGGGTAACAGATGATGGGAATTGCACTGCAAAAATTCTGGAGGCCACCAGGCTGAGGAAGCCTGCCCTATGTGAAAAGCACCATTACAAATACTACCATTTCCAAGGTTCCTTAGGGCAGCTTCAAACATATTGAACATTAAAGCAGAGATAAGCACCTAGGATGCCCCAGCTTCAAGCCCTGCCTTTTCTCATTCCTTCAGCCCTTCTTAGGTCTTCTAATCAATTTGCTTACCTTCAACAAGTGCAAATTCCAGGCGACCAGGTCCAGTGGCATTTCTACACCAACAGGGATCAAGTGGATCTCTCCAATTCCCCCAATACTAGGGCAGGCAGCTGGGCCCTGGAGTTCTTCAGTGGAGAGCTAGGAGAGATGGAGGAGAAAGAACCTTTCCTTTTTCCCCCGCCTCCATATCCTGGAAAGCCAGGCAAACACAGCTGTAAAGTTTAAATTACTCACCTTCTGACTATAAATAATCTCTTCTCCATCTTGGCAGGGCCCTCTCGGGACACATCGGTGACTAGATGGGCACCAGTGGCACATCCAGGGGCTGTCCACACATGTTCCACACCTGCAGGAGGACAGAGGTCAAAAGAAAAGGGCCTTTAACTGGGAAACCAGGACCATGTGAGATGGACAAGTAAAGAAAAGAGGTAGAGCTTCCTGATAAAGTTCAGTATCTTGGGAATCACAGCTTCTGTCTGTCTGTCTGTCTGTCTGTCTGTCTGTCTGTCTGTCTGTCTGTCTTTCTTTCTTTCTTTCTTTCTTTCTTTCTTTCTTTCTTTCTTTCAGAAAGCATGTAAGGCTTGAAAATGCCAGTTAAAATCATAAAAGCCAGGGAATTTCGGTGAGACTTTCAGTGATCAGAGAGCGGGACTTCCATGTTCTGCATAGTTCTTTGGCAGCAGAAACAGGATAAATTACGCCAACAAGCAAATAGAAGCACAGATGCCCAGTTCGCACATTTTCTACTGAAAAGTCTGAGTTTAGCGCAGGATTCTGAACACTGGGTGAGAGGAGCATACACAGTTTCTGTCTTTAGCTTAGAGTCTCTTACTAAGCCAAGTTCTCTCCCTCCCACATTGGTCCCCCTTGCCCTCGTAGGTGCTTCTCTTCTTTGTCTCCAACCTGCAGCAACGGCTGCCCCCAACCCTTTCAGTCCCATCCGTGCTCACTCACGGGGTGGCATCAGCGAGTCGGCTCACGGCATTGCAGTCATAAAAGGAAAATCCCATGGAGGCCACAACCACGTCCTGGAACATCAGTGCTAATGGCACAGTCACATGATCTGACAAAGGAAAAGGATAGAAAAGTGAGACCCATTTGGGCACAGGAATTTCTCCCCCACTTATCCAATATGCAGGATGGGGTGGCATTGTGCTTAGAGTGCAGGACAGGGGAGGTCTGGGTTCTAATGTTCATTTCACCATGGAGCTCACTGGGTGACTTTGGGTCAGTCACTGCCTCTCAGCTTGACCTACCTCACAGGGCTGTTGTGAGAATAAAATGGAGGGCCATGTGTAAACCACTCTGGGTTCCCTGATTCCTGTAATAAATCAAATTAAAACAGAAACTGCCAATGCCCCACACATACAGATGGCTTCTTCATTTCTCTCACTATTTAGGCTGCTGTGCTGAAAGCCCCTCTGAAATTATCTGTCTGGTTTTTCACTGTTGCTGCATTAAAGGGTCATGCTTTCTCTAGCCAAATCGACAAACCTGTTTTAGAATCTTGGACATGGGCAAAGAAGGTCCAGGATGGATCAAAGCCTGAAAAATGGAATTTAAATGACATGGGGCTGCATCTACCTCCCACCACACTGACAAAAATATAATACAGTGGTACCTTGGCTCACAAACTTAATCCATTCCAGGACTCTGGTCGTGACCCAAACTGGTCATGAGCCAAGTTAAATTTCCCCATAAGGTTCAATGTAAATAAGGCTAATCTGTTCTGTAACTATTTTTTTTTTTAAATCAGAAAAATGTGAAGAAGCAAAGTGACAAAGAACAACAAAGATCGCGGCCATTGCTCCCCCCACCCCAAGCACGAGACCGGCCATCATCCCGCCCCCCCCCCCCCCCGCATGACCTGCACGCGCCCGTCATCCCGGCGTGCTGTGGGGAAGAGACGGGCGTGAACATGGGCGCACTTGGGTGAGGGGGACAGGTGCGATCATGCTGAGGGGAGAGATGGCCGAGATCGTGGTTGTGCTCATGCGGGAAAGAAGGGCATGATCTCGGCCATCTCCCCGCCACCCCCAGCACGATCGCGGCCATCTCCCCACTCAGGGGTGGTGGGGTGGGGAGATAGTTGCAATCATGGTCACCACCCAATGCGGAGTTCGCAAACTGAGTCAAAATATTTATGGAATTTTTGTTTGCAACCTGATTTGGTCATGAACTGAGGCGTTCATGAGCCAAGGTACCACTGTATAGTGTTCCCCAAACTGGTGCCATCCAGATGTGTTCCACTACGGTTCCCAAAATTTCCAGTCATCTGGAGGGCATTAGTTCGGGGAAGGTTTTTTAATAAAATGACCAATGAAATCTCACTGGGGAAGCAAATCTGCATCCTGTCCAGTGCTTCAAGCAGCAGGTTGGGATTCACACATTCAAATCCTCTTCTATTAAAAAAAAAGTTCTGTTCACACACAAAACTAGCATGGCAACAGCAAGCCCAGGCTAGCCTGCTTTTCCCTGATGTGCTAATTTTCCATGTGAAGAGTTTCTTCTTTTTTCTTTGGTATAAAGAGACATCCAACCATGGGAGTCCCCCTCTGTAATCTGAACTGGGGCAGGGCAGTCACAGGAAGGAGGCTGCCAGATGCTCCGGATAACGCACATCCTGAGCTCTCCAGGCTCCTCCCCTCCCTGCCCTTTCTGAGGGTGCTTTCCTGACTTTGAAGGGTAGTCAGCCAATGCCATTCTTTCTGTGCTGGCTGCAAGGGGAAGGTGGATGGATCTCTGACTCCCCTGCTGCCAAGGTTTAAGCACTCTGCTTGAGTTAGGAATCAGAAACATGCTATCATCATCACCATCCCATGTATATACCCTGTTTTCATCTTGTGAGGAATCCAGGGTGGCTTACCTAGTACTACTATATCTTCACAACAACAACCCTGTGAAGTAGGTTGGGCTGGGTGTCTGCGGCTGGCCAAAGTCATCCAGTGAGCATCATGGCTGAGTGGGGACTAGAACTCAGATCTCCTGGGTCCCCAGTCCTCTAACCACCACACGGGATCCCAGATTAAATAGATGTTTAATTGGTTTATAAGCCTTCATGAAGGTCCATTATGAGTAGGCAAGAGCGAAAATAGAAACCATAGTCTACAAAAAAAGACTCCCATGAAAGGGAAGAACCACCACCTTCCCTATATACCCCCAGCAAAGCAACTGAAGTATGGCACTCATAGCAAAACCATGAAGGCCTTTCCAAAGGGACCAATCCTTGGGCTTGATATTTTGCAAAACTGCTACTCCCCCATTTGTCAGCTGAAGAAACAAAATTGTGCAGGGAAATTATTCTCTTTGGTAAGCCTGCTCTGACTCTCAAGGTCAGTTCACTTAGATTACTTACTGAAGATGCTATAAATCTTTCCTTTTGCATATGAGAGTACACAAAAGCGAGGGAGACAAGGCAATTATGTTCCTCATTTCTACAAACAAGTCTAACTTGGCAGTTCTAATCTGTATCAGTGACTGGAAGCACAGAGCTGAACCAGCCAGTAATAACAAAGGCTACTTTCTTTGAAGCGAAGTCTGCTGCTGCAGACTCTTGGCAGGTAATGACGCTCATCTTCGGGCAGAGGCTCTGTGATGGAGCCTTCTGGGAGACCCCTCTGCTGGCCTACAATTTTGAGTTCATTTTCTTAAAAACTTTTGTTGGCAGCAGGGCTGCTCTTCTCACCAACTCCTGCCTCTCACTGCTGTTGTGCTCCCCGGCACCTTTGGAGGGGACATCACACTCCTCTTTCTTTGGCCGGCTGGGCTGCTGGAACACTCCACAAAGTAAAACTTCGAGGCTTTACCTATGCACCATTTTAACTTTCTTTCCCCAGCTGGGCAAATGACAGCAGGGTGCAGGGTCAATGACAGCATTATGTGGCGCAGGCAGGAGGATTCAAGCCTGACCTCATGGTTTTGGGGCACTAACTGGCTGCTCCATGCCAAAAGCAGCATCCCAATGGACATGGTCACAGCCGCTCCCAAGGAACAGAGTTAAATTCTGGTGCCGCCAGAATTCCACTTCCTTTCTGGCCTTGTCTGGGGTCCTTCTCAGCTGCCACCAAGCTACACAACCCCAGACATCCCACCCAGTGGTTCAGCAGTAACTGTCCTCATGCGGCAGAAAGCATTGCCTGTCTTTTGGTTTGTGTTGAAAGGCCCAGAAGCAGGAGCTAGCTGAAATGTTGGCAACCCAAGTAATATCTTTTTTGGAGGAATATGGTCCAGCCTACACATCATAGTAAACATGCTTTGTTCCTATGCTGGCCACTTTTCTTTGGAAGGAAGAGCAGCCATACAGGGATCTGGTCCGATAGAAGTTCTGAGCCTGTCAAGAATTAGCTACACCTTTTGGCGCAAATAACAGCCCCAAGAGGGGCAATCGTGTGAGGCAAAGAGGCATACATACTTCTCATGCTCACCTTTGCCTTCCTGGGTGGGTGGCACCTGCTGAGGAACAGGTGAGAAGCAGCGAACCCAAGAATCTTGCAGCTGGGCTGGGCTGTCTTGGGACCCAAAGGCACAGTGGTAATGCTCTCCCTCAGCCAGAGCAGGGAGACGGGGGACCAGCAGGGAGACCTGGACAGGGCAGGAGACACACATTTGTACTACACTGTGGCTTGCGTGGTTTTACAGCTTTTTATGTGGTTTCATATCTGATGGCCTTGATAGCCATGTGGTATTGTAGGGGTGTTAATTTCCGGTTTACCTAATGAGCCGATGTAGGAGGAAAATCAGTTCTCAGATCTCAAGTTAATGAATACCAGCTCTGCCAAATCACAGTTACCCCTTGCACAATGGGGTGAGAATGTAAGGCAGTGGGAGCAGCTGGGAACCTTTCTTGGCCTGAAAGTTTTGAATGCTATGAAGGCTAGAGGAGATCTCCAGCCCATACGAGTTGCTAGCAGGAGTGGGCTTCATGGAAGCACAGGTGATGTGTAGCTGCCTCAATCCACAGATGCACTAGGTAAGAGGGCAACAGATGAGCCAGCCCCTAACCCTGCCCTTCTCGCTCACCTCTGTCTGCTCTTCTCGGCTCTGATTGGCTGGTGACATCTGTTCCACTCTCAAACACTGGCTCTCAACCCCATAGCTCCAGAGCCAGTGATTGGCCATTTCATGGCGCTCACATTCCAACTTCCTGGTACACCTGCCAGTCATGTTAGAGATGGTGAAAAAGATTATGGATCATTTCCTTTAAAGGAAACCTTCACATTCTGCAGTGGCACAACAAGGACCCACCTGCTCTGCAGGACACACCAACCACAAAAGGGGTCCCGGGCACGCAGACAAGAGGCACAGTCCTGGAAACGAGGGCATTCTGAGACAGGGACCTTGGAGACCTAGATGGCAAAGAGAGTCATCAACTGGCTACAGGCTGCACTTGTCTTCCAAAGAAAAGCAAGTTCATATTCTGCACTCAGAAAGCAAACACCACAACTTGAATCTGTGTTCATTAGCCAAAAAATAATAATTGCACTGGAATGTAGACATTCCAGCTGTATCCTGCAGCCAATGGGCAGTATCCACATATGCCTCCACCAAATCTTTTTCATCCTGCTGGTTCAGTTGCACAGGTGCTGGCTCCCACCAACCACATGCCTTAAGCAAGACCTCCTGCTTATGCAAGGGAGAGTTAGAGCTTCCTAGGGAAAGCCTTGAAAAAATGGAAATGCTCCTTTCCAGAAGGAGGCAGAAACTAGCTCTGCCAACCTGCTCCTTCCAGAAATGGGTATTTTCACTCATTTTCAGTTTGCTCACAATGGCTAAAGTAGAATTGTGCAAGTAGTGGGAACCATCTGCATAGGGCAAGTGGCAGAGCAAAAGTGTCAGATTCTAACAGATATTTTTTGCTGTGTTTTTTGGCAGAATTTGGACTTTTATAACAACAGAAGAAAAGTATAAATGAGGATGACAAAAGTTGAGAGAAAGCAAAGGTAGGCTTATGATTTTGGCAGGGAATATGTTACCAAGGGAGGGGGGGAATCTGATATTTCATGCCCCCCCTCCAAACAACAGAGCAAAGCTACATATTTCACAGGAAGGTAAACAAAAACAAAAGTTCTGCAAACTCAGCATTTGCTTTCTATAGCTAGGCCGAACCCTTTTACAACCAGTAATCTAATAGCAGTTACCTTCAAGCACAAACAAAATGCTTTGCACACATCAGTACAATTAAAGCTATATGTTTTCTACCTCAAAAGTACATCCATAAAGAGAAAGATAAAGAGTGACACTCCTACCACAATTTTCCCTGAAAGCAGTTATGGTACAAATCTCCCAGCCTTTCCAAACAGAAGACAACAAATCTTACTGTGGCAGGAGGTAACTGAGGAAGAGCAAACCTCTTAGCAGCTCACCTGTGAGGTTGTCATCACGTACAGGTGGGCTCCGCTGTTGTCTAGTAGTAGGTCTGGATTGACCGGAGAGCGCTGGCCAGTGGGGATTGTGCTGTAGACTTGTGCTATGGAGCCATTCACATAAACCTAGATAAATTAACAGGAGTACAATGATCCCATTACTAAGATGTTTAGAGGATACACCTCTACCACTAAGGGCCCTAAACCTATAACATTCTAGAAATGAAGAACACAAATGTTAGATCCTTGTGCTTACATACATTGCATCCTTAAATTCCCTTGCTGGCCACTGTTATTAAATAAGTAAATTGATAAATGAACAATACATGTTCATGCTCTAAGGGAGATTGACTTATGTCAGGCTTCTGGGTTCCATTTCAGTTTTTTCTTGGAGCCATGAGATCCATTAACCCATGGGTCCTCAAACTACAGCCCAGGGGCTGAATTCAGCCCACCATGCCCATCTGGACCTGACGTGCGCTCGCACCCACGCGCATGCCTGCCGCTGCCGCCCACCTTGCCCTGCACACGGGGAGGCAGCGATTTGCTCACTCTCCAAGCAAGCAAGCAAGCCACTGCCTCTTGCACCCACCTCATGGCGCGCACCCACACCTCGTCTTGCCTCCCCTCCCCTCACTGCATACCCCGCCCCTGCCTCAGTGCGCGCACCTGCACGCGCCCCCCCCCCCCGTGCCGGCCCACGCACATCGCCGGCACCACCTTTCCGGCCTGCACCCAGCACCGGCACCTTTCCACTGGCCCCCTGGTGAAAAAGTTTGAGGACCACTGCACAAAAGAGAGCAAATGACATAATCATGACTTGGGCAAGCCAATATACAGAATTCTGGAACAGGGCACATCTGAGCACAAGGTTCTTCCATATAAAAATCTACTTCTTGTTCTCACCCTGTATTCTTTTTCAGCACCCTATTTTTTGTCTATGTGTATGCTGGGGGATGTGTGTGTGAACTTTACAATTGTTGCCACTGTTGAACAACTGAGGAGACACAAAAAGCTCTCACAAAAAGACTCAGATCTGTTGGTAGATCTACCTCCTGTCCACCCATTTTAAACAACATGGAGCTGCCAGTGAAACAGCAACCCAAAATTAAGTCTCTGTGAACAGGCTTTTTGCAGGGAGGACTCATTTCCAGAGCCAGCCCCATGTCACTTACAACATGTAGCTCTGCTGTGGATGTTGCTCATACATTGGCTCAAATTTCATTTAGAAGTATTTTGTACATTATATTTGTGTTTTGCATTGTTTCCTCTTGCAAGGAACCCAAAGAGTCATACATGTTCCTCCTCTCCATTCTGCCCTCACTCACAAGAACAACAACCACCCTATGAGGTAGCCTAGGCTGAGAGTCAATGACTGACCCAAAATCACCCAGTGAGCACTAAGGCCTGGATCTCCTGAATCCCAGGACAAAACTGGTGAGAGCAAAGGAAAGACAGCTGTGATTTTCTATGGGACACTGATGCTCTGGAGATGGTGAAGTGACCCCTGAAAATGCAGCAGCTATGATGACCGTCAAGCAAAGGCTGTCTCTGTGTCAATGATGCAAATATATGTGCAAGTGCTCATTCTGCAGGAGTTGACTCATCAGCTGACTCTTTTGTGAACAAGTGTACCTGTGTGTACGTACAGGTGTTAGTGGCCTGTTCAGGCAAGGGTAGAACGGTATCTAAGGCAGCAACATGTAATCAGGAAGACCCAAGGCATGCTGGTGCTGAGACAAGAGATCTAAACAGTGCCTGCACACCCATTCCGCGGTAGGGGTATAATGAATAGTTTGCCACTTTTTACTGGTACCTCCCACATCTGATGCCTGGGGCAGCTACTTCACCCCAGTTTAATAGTAGGACCAGGCCTTCTGCTAGTGTGGGAAAGACGACATGTATGGTGGGAATGAGGGAGAGAAGGTCTACTCCTTAGACACTTGCAGTCTCAATTTAAAAAAAGTTAAACAGAAATAATGGGTAAAAGCAACACCTAAAATCTAGCTGTTAAAATGAATATATCCGTGATGCTGCCTTTCAAAATAGTAGTTTTAAAAAACAGGAGTTAAACTCCAGTGGCATTTAGTGGAATGATATTTTATCCTTTTTATGAGAGCCATCTTGTGAGAGCTTTGCCTTAAAAGGCAGGCTAGAAATCCTTGAAAATAAATGGAATTGCATCCCCACAGAAACAGAGAGAGCAGTGCACAAGCCAGCTGAAATCAATGGCTGTCCTTCCCACATTTACCTAGAAGTAAGCCCGAATAAATGGCGCTTATCTCTGGGCAGACTAGTGCAGGATGTCTACAACTGCTAGGCCGAAGCTGCAAAACGGCATGCTCCACTGGGCCTTACGTCTGAGTAAGCATGCAAAGAAGTGTGCTGAAAGTTTGATGTATAACACTGACCATTACACAAATAATAATGGTATTACCTGGAATGAAATCACAAGCCTACAAGGGCACAAATATGCAGAATCCAAACACCAGTGGCAATCATGTTTTAGCAACATTTTCACCAGGCAAGGGGAGCCCAAGGACATTGTCTGCATGTGGCTACAAGTATGTGTTGCAGATGGACAGGCAAATGCAAGCAGTTGCTCACCTCCTGTGCCCACACAAATTCTTGCCTGTTGGCTTCCAGGCCTAGGTAACGAGGCAGTCTTTTCCCTTTGACTGCTCAAGCATGCCAGAGGCCTTATTGCACTAAGGCCAGGCTTTGCACAGGTACCAATGGGCTCCCAAAACAGTGAGATGCTGAAGTGCAGAGAGGGTCATTCTAGGGAAATCTCTCAGTAAATGGCTGCACATGTACTTCCCCTTCTGCCACTCTTCCTTCACCTTGGCAGTAACAACCATCTTGCCCATGTTTCGCATAGTGGTTTATGTGGGAGAGGCTCATTAATCCAAGTATGTTAACTAATCGGGCAACTCTACCGTGTCTACTCAGCAGTCCCACTGACATACAGAACTGCAGTCTTAGCATCATGCAAATACTCCACCAAGGGGAACTACTAACTCCCTCCTGCTTTTTGAGGAGGGAGCTAGTAGTTTTTGCAACTGCAGCTACTGTGGTTCCCTAACAGTTCTAAACAAGCCAAAAAAACCAAAAAACCCCTTACAGGAATTTATGCAAATGTGATGGTCCATGTGAGAAATGAAATGTTACTAAGTGTTAAGGGTGAAAAAGAGCCAGTGTGGTGAAAAAGAGCCAGTGTGGTTAAGAGCATGGGACTGGGACTCAGATGATCTGGGTTCTAGTCCCGGCTCGGCCATGGAGCCAAATGGGTGACTGGGCCAGTCACAGACTCTCAGCCCAGCCTACCTCACAGGGTTGTTGTTGTGGGGATAAGATGGAGGAGGAGATGTAAGCTGCCTTGAGCCCTTTGTAGGAAAAAGGCAGGATATAAATCGATAGATAAATAAAATAAATAAAAACAGGAATAGGACAGGATCATTGAAGTTTCTTGGGGCCAAGAGGCCTGAGAATGGAATCATGTAAATAAGTTGTATTAAGAGTAATAGTGTCCCGAAAAATACCAGAGAGGGTAAAAGTGGGGGGCGGGGCAGTGGAAGAGAGCAGGCAACTGATTACTTTACAACTGGCGATAATGAGCCTGGAGAAAGGCCTGTTCTCATTATCTCATCCTCCCCACAAGATTTAAGAAACATTTTGGCGTCAAGAATTCTCAAGGCCAAGCTGTCCTGCTGAACTTTTAGAAGGAACTGCGCAGACTTAATAGGATTATGAATAGTAAATGACACACCTCTCATAGGTAATGGGCTCATTAGCATGAACATGGGTTGCATATTCAAGGAGGGGATCATATCAAGGGGTAGTATGTTGTAGGTGGACGGAGAAGATTGTGCCCTCTGAGTAGCCCAGCCAATGGGGGAAAAGAGGCAGGGCCTGCGAGCCAGGGAAAGGGATAAAGGTGAATGTTGTGTGTGTGAACGGCGCGCTACCTGTGAGGTGGGTGCCCGCTCTTGCAAGAACAAATTAAACTTCTCTGCTTGTTATTTTGCCTCCCGTATCGTCACTGCTTGGATTCTACTGGATATATTTTTTTATATCTCACAGTCCAGAAATAAACAGAAGGGAAATGTACAGTAACTGCTCCAAAAAAGTGGGTGATAATTATTTCCCTTTCTGAAGTACCAGGAGACTATGTAAAATGTTGAAAAGGTGGAAGCCACGGAGAAGCGTTAGTTCAACACTTAAAAGTGAGAGGAATACGCAACTAGCAGAAAGATTCTGTCCACCCACTTGTTGGTGCACCTTCAACGGGTGCTTTTCAACTGACAGTTCAGCAACTGGGCACTGGCAAATCGGTTACCACCTCACTGTGCCTTTTGAGAGCTGAAGAAGACAGTGATATTGACCAGGCAACAGCTGCATACTTGCATTTGCTCATGAGAGACCAAAATAATACTTTTAAAAATATGAATGCAGTTGCACCATTCTCAGGGTCCATTAAAAAAATAAAATCCACCGGTGCTTTTTTGAGGTTCTGATTTCTTTTTAAATGGCGGCAAATCAAAAGGGGAGCAATCAGAGCAGAGGTGGAGAGACAAGACAGGTTGTGCCGCAAGGACACCGGGATACTGGTTGGAGGACCAAGCGGGAAAGATGGGGAGAAAAAGCCACGATGAGCCCAATCATCTGTCCAGTATACCACTGTTTGCTCAATGAACAATTAACCACCATCGCTTATTTGCAAGGTTATTTCACACAACACATGGATGTGCCCAGTGGTAGATTCTAGAGAGAGCAAGGCTTTATTTCCCACTTAGATCAAGACCTTTTCTACAGAAGACTGCTAACTGCTGCATTATTTTTACGGAACTGAAATCCAAGCACTACACAAAAAGTTTTTTCTTGGCTGCCTCTCTAATAGCTGGAGAGTGCAAATACAAAACCAGCAAAGCAGAGTTTCATTCACCATCAGAAATAACAGTCCATTTCCCCCTTGCTAAAACCAAAGTCCAAGACCCAGGAAAGCATTTTTAAAAAGCAGAAGTAAAACTGAAGGATCTTGATGTCACCTAAGCAACCCACAAACAACCATGAGTAAGAATCACAAGTGCACAATAAATGCCTCATGAAGAAATGCTTACAGAGGCCACTGGGAAATTTGGGGCCAGTCAGCATATCTTAGCTTAATGTACTCCACAGGGTCAGTGTGAGGATGAGAGAAACCAATATATCCTGATCAAATGTAGAAAAGGTAGGGTATAACTCTTAACAAATAATCTGACACATGTGCAGACTTTAGGAGAATTAAGCAACATTTAAGGTCACTCAAGTTAGGCTCCATACGAACCTAGCTCAACCTTATAGATAGGGCAAAGCTAAATATTATTTGCTTGTTTTGCAAAACCTCTTTCTCCTGTCAGTCGCAGAGAATAATAATAAAGTGGATGCCATTTCTGAAATAATAGTAATTTAAGACACTTCAGACTCCAGGCATTGTAGAATGATTGAGTGTAACAGGACACACCCAAAACATAAACAAAGGGCATTTGGAAAGGGACACCTAAGAAAGGGAAGAGGCAATGGCCTGAGGGCCAAGGCTCAGCAGAAGAAAACAGAGAAGCTCCCTGAACACTGGAGAGCACCTGGGTGTTGGGAGGAGCAGCAGGAGAAAGCAGACAGAGGCCAGATACATGATGAGTAAGACTAATCTGTAGAGCAGAGATGACAAAAATGAGAAAAAAGGAAGGGCGATAAAAAGAAGCAGTCAAAAGGGAGAAGAGATTTTACAAACGACAAAGGTTGATCAGATTGTTAAGGAAATGGAAGCCGGTGCAGCAATGGAGAACCCTGGGCAAAACAGGACACAGAGCATGACAGTGGGAGAACAGAAAAGATGGCGGGGAGATAAAGTCCAGGGTCCTCCCATGCCTGCCACCCATTTTGGGATGCATTTGCTAACCAAGGCAATGATGCGACAAGCTGCTATTGCACGCTGAATAGCCCAATGGCTAGCCATCCATGCAAACCGGCCCAGCGAGGCAAAAGATCCAAGCTAGAGCCTTGAAGTGGGGAAGGGGAAGCTTGAGCAGCAGAGAAGGGGAAGCCTGAGCAGCAGGGAGCACAGAGTAGGAGAGTCCTGGCCAAGGAGCCTTCTATCCTTGCAGAAACACGATCTGAGTAATCTCTACTTTACCCCCAAACCAGGGACAACTTCAAGAAAACCAGTTTGGTGCAGTTGGGAGCTTGCAGAGATCATTCCTGGGAAAGCAAGGATTTATCCATCTGATATAGGACTGTGATATACTGCAACTGAAATCTGGGGGCGGGGGGTGAGTGAATGGGATGGCTGAAATATTCAGGAGATGCGCACGTACACACACAGTCACTCACTCCACCTGGCATAAATTGCACATCGATCCTCATGTTTTTGGACAGAGCCCCCAATATGTATCTATTTAAGAGGTATTAGACCCAGCTTTCAGGGGACACTGCCTTTACAAGGCAGCTTAGAAAATTTCAAAAACATGAACATGTTATTACAATGAAACACACACACAAACACACAACTATAGCAGCTAACCATTTTTGAGCTCCAAAAGCAATTGGAATAAATGAATTTTTAAAGTGCTGTTTTGCTTTAAAGCCAGCAATGACATATCTCCTGGTGGAGGGAGTTCCAAAGGTGTGGAGGCCACCACCAAGAAAGCCCTGTTCTTACCCCCACCAGGCTAATGGCTCTTCTTTCAATGACCATAGAGTAAGGCCTCTAACACTGATCTGTGTGCGTGTATGCTAGGACTCTGTCAGCTGGAGATTAGGACATAGGTGGAGAGAAGGAAGCAGCTGATTCATTGCTTTGATTCAGCCTGAGGCTGAAAGAAGATGGAACTGGGTGTGGATGATGCGCACCCTCTGAGCCCAGTTCTTAAGCTCCACCTCATCCAAGATCTTTTGAACAGCAAGAAAGACCACTCCTTATGGGGTCTACTTTGATCTTTCTTAAATCCAGCTTCATCTTCCACCCACCCCAACCTAAGGCATTGCATTCTAACAGGAGCAGCCTTAGAAAACAAGTGTCCTCTGAGGATAACTATCCTTTCCCAGTCTTTAATTTCCAGTTGAAAACAAAAAAAACTTGGAAAACCTTCCATTGCAAAGAAGAGCAAGAACCAAAGCACTTTTGCTCAGCACTTGGGCAACTCCAAGCCATTTCACCTAATGCAGCCTACACCATTTCACACCAATTTCCCGAGCTGGAACACACATGCTGCCTTGTGCCATGTCAAATCATTTGTCCGTCAAGGCCAGCAGTGGTTTCTCTGGCTGGTAAGCCACTCCCTGGGGCCACACAGCCCGATCTCTCCTGGCATCTTTCAGCTATCCAGAACCCTTCAGTAGCAGAGGGCTGGATCAGATGCCATCTTCCATATGCAAAATGTGGTTTGTGCCACTGAGCCACACACTCTTCCAGTCCAGAAACTGGCTTTAGAAAAGGAAGGCCAAGATGATCATAAGGCTAAATCCTGTCCAGTTCTATGCTGAAGCAGTGCATGGGATTGCACAACACAGTGTCCTGAGATGTTGCAGTCCAAAACTCCCATAAGTCCTAGCGAGCATGGATTATGGCCAGGGATTCTGGGAGCTGTACTCCAAAACATCTGGATGGCATCAGAATGCCTACACCTTGGCCTGTGGAATTCTGTGGGCAGAACAGGACAGAGTGCTTGATACTCCACATCTCAAGGAAGGCTCGTAAGCCCTTCGAACTGCCCAGGAACACCAGCCCCTTGATTCAATTTCAGGTATCAGAGATGTAAGAAAAGCCTTGCTGGATCAGACCAAAGGTCCATCCAGCTGAACAGCTTTCCACAGGCAACCTACGCACAGGATTTGAAACAACATCACCCTCCTCCCCATATTCCACAGCAACTTCCCAATACTAAAGGTAGCATACAATGTTCAGGACTCGTAGCCTTTATCCTCCATGAGTTTGTGCAGCAATCTTGCCAGAGCTGTAGGACTGATAGTAGGTCCCTAATGCCACAGAAGGGTCTTCTCTCACATCCCTCCCTTAGAGAAACCAGATGTGGCTCCTTGCCCTCTCATACCCACATCTGCAGATTGATGGCTCATTTTGCCCTTGATATATAAACATAAAGACATATGTACAGCCTCTACAGTTAGTCCTTGGTTTGTTCTTCTATGATTTTATCCATATATATTCTTATTTCTCCCCGCATTCCCCTCTCCCCACTCTGTGTGTGTGTGTGTGTGTGTGTGTGTGTGTGTGTGAGAGAGAGAGAGAGAGAGAGAGAGAGAGAGAGAGAGAGAGAGAGAGATGTATCATCCAGATGCTTCTGCATCATTAACCAAATCAGAGTTTCCTTCCGATCTAAGCATTGCACTGATGCCAAAGCCCACATGTATGATGCACAGAGACCACAAAAAAGAACAAACTGTCTCATGGCACTATTAATTTAGGGTTTTGTGATACGGAGCAACTGGTATTTTCATTAACTAGATCCAAAGTTAAAAAAGGCCTTTCTAGAGCAAACAGTAAAACAACCTTATTTGCTGTCCTGTGTCAGCTTTCACACATTGCCTGAGAGGGCGTGGAGAGGAGTCCTCTGACTGCAAGTAGGCTCTGGTACAATACATGTAAGACTTGCAATTTTAAACTACTTGACACCTGCAATTTAAAAAAAAATCAGATCCAGCCTAGCTCCACAAACAGGTTGGGTCACATCAGCTACTTCTGTACAGGATGCTGTTGGTCCACAATGAGTGGAAAGTGAGTAGAGGAAGTATTTAAGTTCAAGCATGGCCTAGTGCTCTAAACAACAAAACGAAGATGTTTAAGTCTATTCCATGGTGACCCAAATTCTGCACTCAGAGCTAAATTCAGCAATCTATACATCTTATGCAATTTAAGCTTGCAGAGATTTACATTCTGCTTCTCCTAGTCATGGGAAAAGAGCTATATAGGGAAAATTCACTCCGCAGTTGTTGAATACCCCATCGTAATTCCTGGTTTCAGAAGTGCCACTAAGTGTTGGCTACCTCCTGGAGAGCCTCTATCTCTGAAACTTGTTTATGAAGATGAAGAGAGTTGATGCTAAGGATGCTGAACCTGTGCCCATGTACTACATTCTGTGTCTTGCAACAAGCATTAGTAATTCCATCCTTCATCTCCCATACCCAACTGGGATCTCCAAGGATCTGCAAAGGAACTACTGCAATGCCTCCTGGGCTATGAGACCCCAAGTTTTCTAATCCATGTTTCAACATAGAAGGGTTTAGAGCTAAAGGTACAGCCACCTGGCATGTATGGTTTCTGCCCCAAGCTCTACACTTTTGACCTGAAGCCAAAAGTTGCTTCAGTAGTTGTCAGCCTTACTGAAACAGGGCAATTTCTGGGATGGAGGTGCCATTCTCTGTTACTTAACCTACCAAGCTAGGGGCCTTGCTGCAGCAATCAAGCAAGTGCTAACAAAAACACACACACAGCATTTGGGCCTAACTACTTGCCACATGTAGCCAAGCTGCAGTGCCCTTCCTACAGTTTATTTCCCTACTGCTGTTCTTTCTTCTCTCCAGATTGCCTCCTCCCAAACTGCCTTTTTCCATGAGATGTCGGGGTGGGGGGGCAAAGGTGCTATCAGCTTTTGCTGGATGTGTTTGCAAGTGTGCAATGTGTTTTTGGGCCCAGAGATAGCCACTCCCGCCATCCACACTTTGCTCATGATATTCATCCGACCAGCTGATGAGTGCAGGGGATGCTTTTTCTTCCACATGGGAAGAACCAAAAGCAAAAGCCCCAACACATACTCCTGCAGAAAAGCAGACTTGGTCAGAGTTGGTCCAAGACATTTTGCTGCCTGATGCAAAGGATGAAATGCTGTCCCCTCCCCTTCCATATACAAAGGCTGATTGGACTGGCAGGTGAATCTGTCCTCAGTGATGGTCATGGGGCAACATCCTCTACCCCACGGAAGACAGCAGGCTAGTGTAAGGGGTGCAGTGAAATTCATTTGGCCCATAGTTCTCCCTTCTTTGCTGTGACCTTGCAACATGGGCTGCCCGAGGCAGCTGCTTCACTCTGCCTCATTGTAGGGCTGGCCCTGGGTACAGGTCCGTATAAATACATAGTGGATAAGGAGGGAGTGACACAAATGCCTATTTTAACACGTGCAAAGGTGTGTGGGATTGATCAACTGCAGTGGATTCCAAATGTAAGGGGCCTGCAGGGGAAGAAAATCTTGCAGCCTCTTCTAGCCTAGTCCCTAGTGTTTCTCCAATCTAGTACTGTGGTGGGCTAACTCTCATAATCCCCATTCAGCAAGGGACCAATGGAAGTTATTATCCACCACGTCTAGAGGACATCAGGTTGGGATCCACTATACAGCTCAGACTGTAATTACTGCACCCCCTCCCCCACTGCATTACCTTATGCAGCTGCCCGATGCCATCCCCCAGGAAGACAATGGTATGTCCCGCTTCTACCATGGCTGCCACAGCTGTCAGTCTCGGCATGGTGGCTAGGAGGGCCTCAGACACCACTGGCTTTCGGCTGGCTATGGGACTAGGTGTGTGTTCATCCCCACAGGGGTAAGCCTCAGGGGACTCCTGGGGGGAAAAAGTCAACAAAATGCGAAAACAGAAAGGCTGGAGTGCAAGTACATTGCTCTCCCCACATAAAGCCGGCCACCACGTCCCTCCTCTCCCCCCCGCTCACCTTGGGTAAGGAGTTACAGCGTGAGGTCACGCCGTACTCAATGGCAGCCTCTTCCTCCCTGGCTGCACTCATCCCGGCTGAGGTGTAGCACAGCCGCCGTGTCCGCTCCACAGCAGCATTCACCTCGTCCAAGCTGTACGCACACAGGGCGGTCTGCGCTGTCGGGGATGCAGTGGAGCCCTGCCCGGTGGCTAAGACCACAAAGATAGTTTTCCCTTTCCCTGCAAAACCAGGTGCCAAATGCACGGCTTGAGCCAGGTTGTAGATGTGCCCTTTTGCATCCCGGCACTCAAGGGGAAGCTCGACATAGGAATAGAGGTTTGTGTCTTCCATGCAGCTCCAGGAGAGGTAGGTGCGATACTCCATTTGTGCCTTGGCCCCACGCCGAGAGAAAAGGAAGTAGACATAGCCGTCGGAGGCAAAGGCACCCACATAGCTGTTGTTGTAGTCAGAGAAGTCGCCCACCACCAGCTTTCCCATCCCCTCATTGGAGAAGGCCTGGGCTCCTTCCAGCTGCCGGATGGTGAATGGGGGGATTCCCCCGGAGAGCTTTGCAGTCAGCCCACGGCCCACAAAGAGCAGATCACGGCCATCATGGTGCCCCACCAACCCCACGGTCGAAACCCGTGGCTCGTTGGCCGCCACAAACTGATTGTCCCCAGGATCCTCAGGATGGTACAACAGCTTGGCAATGTCTGCAAGGGCTCGCTTCTCACACACTCCCTGAAAGAGCTGCCCGCAAACCACCAGCTCCCCGGCCTGCTCGTTGGTCAGCAGCAGCTTGTTTGAGTTGTCTGTGAGCCGGGCCTGTGGGCATTCGTGGGCATTGCGGAAAGGGAGGCACTCTGGACTGTCTGGGGCCGGCCCTGTGCGGGCACGCCCCACCAGCCTCATCTCAGGGCTCAGCTGGAACAAGGCATTGACGGCACCTACGTACAGCATCCCTGTGTCCTGGGCTTGGGCTAGATGATTGAAGGTAGTGTTGGGGACCAAGAAGGATGGGTAGGAGGGAGGCCGAGCAGCTGGGGACAACGGCACTAGGAGCATCAGCAGAACCATTTGGTACAGCAGCTGGTAGCCTAGGAACATGGCCAAATCCTAGGCAAAAAGAAGAGAAAGAAGAGATGACCAGTGCTCAAGGGAAGTTTCCGGCACTAGTTCACAGGTCTTAGGGGCAGTGCTGGCTTCAGGTTTTAGAGGCACCTTGGGCAAGGCCCCCTCCATGGGCCCTTTCCCTCTGCACGTCTACCTTCCCCGCTTTTCACCAGCCACTCTTGCTCTTCATCTTTCTTCTCATCATTGCTACTATTTGCTTGCTTGTCAGGCAAACAGGCAACGAGCAAGGACATCTTTGCTGGGTTGGGGAGAGGGGCAGTTGAACAAGCAGGATGTAGTAAAGAGGAGGAAGAGGTCCAAGACTGTGGACCCTCGGCTGGTGCTTGTTGCCAGACCTGCTTGGGAGGCCTGAAATAATCAGGCTCCCTTGAGGGCAGGCAAGGGGAAGAATTCAAATGAGGCCTGCAGAGCCAGGACCAGGCATTACAGTGCAACCCCCATATGATACTTTACCTCCCAAACAGCTTCATTTCCATTGAGCCACCACAGCAGGGGCTCATTTGTTATTTTTTGTTTGTAACGCTTTAATAAACTGCTTTCAAATTATCATTAGAGACCAGAGCACTGGAAGCTCTAGTTATTTTTCCCCCATCCTCAGTATAATGTTAAACAACAGAGACTCCCAACCATCATCCATAAAAAGGGCAAGGGGGAAATGACTGAGAAACTGTGTTCTCTTATGAGTCAACCCCATGGAAATGCCACCCCCAGGTCAATCAGAGCTAACCAGCTCAGAGCACACATCATAAAAAGTGAGTCAAAGATGCCTCTGAGCCCTTAAAACCGGAATCTGTAAACAGGGCCCAAAATCTGCTCACCATCAGACAGCTATGCTTGGCCCTCTTGCCTTTAACACAGCAATAGGGAATCTCTTCCAGCCTTGGGGCCAGATTCCTTTACAAATAGCTCCTGGGGCCATATTCCAATGGTGGATAGGGCTGAAGGCAAAAAAGGATAGGCCCAAAATACCCCGAATACCAGTATCTTTTACCTTAAATAATGCCAGAAACTCAGGCATCTTAAACTTTCAGAACTGGGGAAGAAACATGTACAACCAGGAAAATCAGTATATGTTTGGCAATCAGGAAACAGCATGCGGCCTTCTGGTGAACCCCAAAGATAGGCCCAACATTAACTACCAACAGTTTAACCCATTAAAAGTGCATTTCTCCCAGAAATTAATGGACCAAAGCCTGGCATTGTCGCAGCCTTTCCCTAAATCAGTGATTTGTAACCTGGGGCATGCATACCTCCAGGAGTATGAACCAGGACATTTAGGGGTATGTGAAAAAGACTGAATAATGGCAGGAAGAAACACATATGTCAGCAGACACACAAGACAAGATACCAGTCAAAAGTTGACTGTTGACATAAAAGTTGACATAATTGAATGTTCTGTCGAGTGGTGATGCCAGTTTTCTTCATCATTTAACCTCAAGGAAAGCTCCATTCATTCACTTTGTTATTTTGGTGAGTGGTGGGGAGTCCCTCCTTAAACAATGTGTTGCAAACATATCACTACAATGAGCATGCTTCTTCTGTTATATCTTTATAGAAAAGAAACACCATAATAAGCTGTATGAAGTTCCAGGTTTAAGACTGTATCTTACATCAGTTGAACCTGATTTCAAAAAATTATGTGCCTCAAAACAAGCTGAAGGATTGCATTAAATATCTGTTAAGTATAAAATATTTGTTGTGTGTTTTATAAATATTATTTCAAAACATATTAATTTTTTAAATTGTTAAAGTAACAAATGTAATGTATCAATTAATGTTATGTAGTTTTTTATATAATCTGTGATATTTTTACTTGAATTCATTGTATCTTTTGAGTTTTGAATATAAATATATTTGCACTGTCTGTTCACCTTATTATTCCATTACCTTTTAATCCCAATATTGGGCAAGTTATTTACAATTACAGCCTATAAATTTGAAATAACAGCAAGTATATTAATTGCAAACATTTTCCTAATATGAAAGTTTCAATTCATGGAAATGGCCTGCCAAGGGATGCACAACTGAAAAGAGGTTGGGAGCCACTGTCCTAAATTTTGCTAAGCCACTGTTACTCCAATAGAAGATGCACAATACAGATGCACTTTGGCTAAAAAAGCAAAGAGACTGGGGGATCTGTTGCCTTCCAGATGTTGTTCAACTCCAGCTTCCATCAGCCCTACCAAGAGGGCCAGGGATGATGAGTTAGAGGCCAATAATATCCAGAGTGCCATGGGTTCCTTTCCCCTGACTTCAAGTATGTAAGAGTTACTCTCTGTCACCGGGGCCCTTTCCTTTCCCAAGTGTTCTTGTGCCAGTTGAAGGTTTGAGGCACGTTTCTTCATGGTGAGAAGGCAGACTAAGAACTCAGAGACAAACAACAGGGAGCCTCCTCAAGGAGGAGACAATTTTGTCCCATCTCCGAAGTGGGCACAATTTAACATCCATGCAGAAATGGAACAGAATTAGTCTGTGCCAGTGAATTCTGCAGAGACACGGCAGTCAGCCCTTTTTTAAGCTCACGGGATTCTCTGACTTATTTAACTGTGCATGCTTCTCAAAACCTGTGCACAATTCATGCACAGCAGCAGGCTGGAGTTAAGCATACTGTCTGGGAAAGACTGCTAGACAGGCAGCAATTATTCTCCAGTAAGTCTCCCCTTGCCTGAGGTTCAACATCTGCACCAGAATGCTCTGAGCTTTTTTGGGTTTTGGTTTGCATTTTGTGCTGGGGGGGGGGGTCTGCACCACACTCTGACAGGAGCTGCTGCATTCAGCGTTTGTTGCTGGGAAGTGAAGTACATCTTACAGCGTTCCAAAAGGAGTCTGGGCAGACGCCCCCTCCCTAAGACTAGAGAAACCAGACTAGCTTCTGCAAAATAAGAGACATTGTGCCAATTTGATGACATTTCAAGGAGACAATGAAATATTTCTTTCCAGACTACCAACTGTGCTAACAAGTGAAGCTAATATTCTGATTGCCCCGAGTGAGTACATGGGAGAGAACTAGACAAGGATGGTCTGGTCTGGTCTACAGGGAAGAGGTGCAATCTTGTACATGTGCTTGGAGGCAAAATGTCATTTACGGCATCTACGGAACTCAACAGTCCTGGCATGTACCCTCTCCCTGGCCAACAGCGCCTCTGATTGTCAGCTCCGGTGCTCTTTCCTCCAACTCTTGCCCTATTAAGTCTCCATCCCTCAAAATGGATGCAGCAAACCTAAGACCTTGCACATTGCCCTGCTACAGTCATCAAGCCAGCGTTGTCCCAAGCCATTTTGATGCCTGACGCGGATCCCAAGCGTCAGTGCTCCTGCCACTCCCCAGAGCGAGGGCTAATACTTTAACAAGTCTTGTGCTCTATTCAAACACCGAGCACTGCCTTTGTTTATTCCCCACCCGCTTCCTCCTGGTGCCACCTGGAGCAGGCTGCTTCAACAGGGACGGCCCTGTCTGCAATTAGCTCCAGCCAGGGGATGGAAGGAGGAGAATGGAATTACCTGCAAGAGGAAGTGGAAGGGGGCGGCAATCTCATGCAGTTTTCACCTTGCAAAGGAGTGCCCTCCTCCTGCTTTCTGACACTGACTCGGATTTAGCAGCCCAGGGAAGGCGATTAAGCCACATCCCCTTGGAATTAAACCCCCACCCTCAGCGAGGTCACGTGCCAGACATGGCAAGAGAGAGTGGTCAGTGGGGGCATGAATGGCACAAGCTTTGCCCCCTTCTTCCTGCTCACCAGCTCACTCTGGGCCCCATTTCCACCATTATTAAATGTTATTTAATTGCCTGCAAAGGTGACAGCTACATGGATATGTAAAACACCCAAAGTGCAACAAGCTGGTTAGACAGTGGGCAGGGGATGTGCTTACTGGTGTTTACTGTTCATCTCACCATTTAATGGGCTTTTTTTTAAGTGCAGCAACAGGAAGGAAAAAGGGGGACACTGCATTCAATCCCACAGATTCAACAAGCTCAGCAGGGAGCCCGGGCAGCCAAACAGCATGAACTGGCAAGTTCACTGGCAACTTGGCATGGGAACCATTAGTATGCAAGGAATGGGACTGCAAGTTTGCATGGTTCCTTCTTCACACCCCACCGAAGGCTAGACAAACAGATGCCACCAGGAAAAGGGCACAGGGCGGGTGTGCCTTCTCTCTGTCTCTGCTCCAATTCCCCTGACCCAGCTGCTGCCTAAACACACAGTTGCGAAGGTGCTTTCCCTCACCCTCTCCAAACCCAGCAGCAGCCCCCTCCCCACCGCAACCCCTTCCTGTTCATCCCTGAGCAAATGGAACCATCTGCTTTCCAGGGCAGGGGTGGGAGAAGAACCCAGACATCCAACATCCTGGTTGGCTGGATCTCAAACCTAGTGACCCCCCCGCCCTGCCAACATATTCCCTCTCCCGACATCCAGCCTCAGGTGGGGGCAGGGGCGAGGGGGCGGCCGGCCGGGAAGCAGGGGACCACCACGCTTACAGCAACCCTTCCCCCATCCCTTCCCTGCTGGCAACAGCTGGAAGGAAGCAGAGGCAGTGCTTGCAGAAAGAGCACCATCAGGCACACCCCTCAAATCTCGGGGGAAGGTGAGAGAGGCGCAGGCAGGCACAGACAATGGCCCAGGGGCGGGGCCGCGAAGGAGACAAAAGGCACCCCCCCCCACATACACACGCTGCTGCCGGTGCTTCTAGAGAAAAGGATCCAGGCTCCCAGTTTCAAAGAGCATGGCAGTGCACCATGGGATGGTATCTAATACCAAGCAGGAACTGGGTCACGCCAATGAAGTGGATCTACCAACAACTCACAGCAGGCACCTGTCTCCCCAAAAGCAGAGTCTCAGCAATGTAGCTGGCCTGTGACCTCCCCACTTGAGCAGTCCCAACTTTTCCCCAGACTTCCAGACAGGTTTGGTGCTTACCGGTTGGCCGCGCCAGGGGCATTTCAGCTCCCGCATGGTGGTGTCTGCTGGCAGCCGGGCTCCGCAGACATGCCTACGGGGGAAGAACCGAGATAAGGCAGCGCCAGAGTTGACACAGAGGGGAGAGGCAGGGTGGGGGTGGGGGCTCAATGGCAATTCAAGACTGCATCAATGGCTGCTGTGATAACCTCCCCCCAATCAAAGCCCCCACTGTTCCCATCTCTGCTGTGCCATCACAGAGCCACACGGGGCTAAAGGGGCCCATTATCCCAGGGAAATAGAGCTCTCACAGCTCTTCTGCACATGGTCCTGGCACCCCAGAGCAAGTGACACGGGGCGGGCGAGGAGCAGAGAGGTGAGGGCAGAATGAAGGACATTGCCCTGGCTAGGAGAAAGGAGACAGCTATTGCAGGACTGGCCAGTCAGTTGACCGGGTGGGTGTGGGGAAGGGCGTGAGGCAGCAAGAAAGGGGCAGGCCAGGATTTGTGCCTAGCCCTTGGGTGGGGAACATAGGAATCCCTTGCAATGTGCTTGCAGGCAGTTACTGATTAATCGGAGGGCTAGAGAGATTTTTGTGGGCGAGACCATGCCTGGTCCGCTGAGACCTGATGGGACCTTTTACATGTCTGTTTCAGGGCAATTTGGGGGACAAGAGGAGGAAGAAATCAGCACCGTACAAGCCTGGCCCAAGACATGTTAACAGCGAGGTTAAGAAAGGCAAAACTAAAGCTTTGTGCAGGGGAAGCCCTGTTTCCAAATATGGGATGGGATGGCCAAATATTTCTGACAATTTTGCTGTTGCTGCAGCAACTCTTCATCTACCAAGACATTGTAGCACTTGAGGCAGGGAGTGCCTGGGGAGGAGAAAGCCTTTCCCCAATCAACATGGGGAGGGGAGGTAAAAATCTCTTGGGAAGTGCTCCTGCACAGGACAAATTACAGTGACAAATTCCCAATCCACTGGGTCCCACAGACCAGAATCGGTGGCCACCTAAGGCAGCTGCTTCATGGCAGGGTATTCTGGAAACTTGACAGAGCAAACCACTGGCTGGGAGCTGAACTCAGTCCACCAAAATGACACACAGCACGTTCCACCAGCTTGGCAGAAGACCCTGCCCAGAACCAGCATGCAGCTGTTCTGCTAATCCTGGCCTTGCTGGTGACACCCACCCACCCTTTCCAACCTCAGTCCCTGGAAGCAGCCCTCTCTCCTGGCTCTCCCAGGCAATTATTAGCCCCCCCCACTCCACCCCGTGCCATTATAGCACATGAGTGATTCCATTAAAGCCCCATCGATCCTCCTTCACTGGCTCCAGGAAGCTGTTGAATCTGGGGCAGTTTGGCATAAGCAGGGAAGGGCAGGGCATTTCCTGTAAAGTGGTGGAGGCAAGATTAGGGTTGCAGTCAGCAATGGGAGAGGCAGGGAGAAGGAGGTGGGGAAATACTGGGAACAAAACAGAGTGTGCGTGCACATGTGTGAGCAAAAATTTTAAAAATTAGGGAAGAGGAAGAAAGGCCCATGGTGTTCCTTCACTAAACCTCCCTCAGATACCTTGGCCCTCAATGTTTGGTCCCACCTACTTCTTCCCTTTGCTGCAGAGTTAGGAACAGGGCAACCCAGCATCCCTGCACTATTATTATTCAGCACTGACCAGGCCTCATCTGGAGTCTTGTGTTCAGTTCTGGGTGCCACAGTTTTATTTATTTATTTATTTATTTATTTTTCAATTTATATCCTGCCTTTTTCCTACAAAGGGCTCAAGGCAGCTTACATTATTCTCCTCCTCCATCTTATCCCCACAACAACAACCCCGTGAGGTAGGCTGGGCTGAGAGTCTGTGACTGGCCCAAAGTCACCCAGCTGGCTCCATGGCTGAGTGGGGACTAGAACCCAGATCGTTTGATTCCCAGTCCCATGCTCTTAACCACTACACCACACTGGCTCTTTAAGAAAGATGCAGAAAAGCTTCAGGAGAAGGCAATGAGGATGATCCAGGGGCTGGAAACAAAGCCCTAGGAGGACAGCTTGGAAGAACTGGGCATGTTTAGCCTTGGGTAGAGAAGACTGAGGGCAGATAGGATAGCAGTCTTCAAGAACTTTAAAGGTTGTCACACAAGAGAAGGCCAGGATCTCTTCTCGATCATCCCAGAGTGCATGATCGAACATGGGATAAAGGGCTCAAGTTACAGACAGACAGATTCCTGCTGGACATCAGGAAGAACTTCCTGACTGTTTGGGCAGTACAGTAATGGAGCCACTTCCCTAGGGAGGTCGTGGGCTCTTCCACACTAGAGGCATTCAAGATGCAGCTGGACAGCCATCTGAGAGGGCTGGTTTAATGGGGAGTCCTGCACTGAGCAGGGGGTTGGACCCAATGGCCTCCTGGCCCCTTCCATCTCTACTATTCTATGACTCTAAACTCAAGCCATTTCTACCAGTTTCCTGACATCCCCAAGCAGGATCCTGGAGTCAACCAAGGCCTCTCCCATCTGGAAGAGGCAAAGTCTGAGGTGTCAGGGTCAGCAAGAAACTGCTGTTCCTTGGCTGTCACCCAGCACAGCCACCCCCACTGCAAGAAGCAGGCATGGCGAGAGCTGTGGGAGTCCAGGGGTTGCTGAATGCCCCCTTTGTCTGGCTCAGGGCAGGGACAGAACTACCACTGATAAGGTCCAGGGCATAATGAAAGACTTTGGCTCAGAGAGTTCATCACTGGTGGGTTTAACCCTACAAATCCCAAAGGCCGTCCCAAGAGTGTGGGGAAGGGGGACACCTGGGCAGGCGGAGTGATCTGGTATCTATCTTTTCTATCTGAATCCCCTGCAGTGCCTTAGGCTCCCCACTGAACCTCACCCAACAAAGAGAGAAGGGGTCAAGGAGCTGCGGAAGGCCGGGGCACGGCCAGTGGTGCGGAAGACACTCAATGGGGCTTTGAGTGTCTTCCTGGGTAACAAGATCTGAGGTAGGAAAATATGTCGCGGACTGAAAGAGAGCGTCAAAGTAAGTCAGAGCGTGAAGGGAAAAGAAACAGAATAGGAAATGTGGGGCAGACGTGAAGGGAGCACAGCCAAGGGGGCAGGGGGGGAGGCTGGTGCTTTGCCACAAACCACTCCATTTCCCGCCACCATATGCTTCGCACAGACTGAGCTCTTACTGAGCATTGACAGATATGCCTCCTCACTGATACCTCACAATACCTAGGCATGTTAGACCTGTTTCTGCAGGAGGCACACAGGTACACACGCCTAACAGGCTACCACTCTCCCAAATGGGGCTGTCGGTGTCCTCTGAATCCGCTGCCACAGACTTCTTGCTTACACCACTCTCCAGCCCCGGCACGCACCTGCTTTAGTAGGAGAGCAGGTTCTTGCTTTGCCTGCAGAGTGCCTGCCTTTGCACAGGTTTCCACTGCACGGGGCGACACCACAGTGGTGAACCCATCTCTGCGATGCTGCTGGTGGTGCCTGCAAAAGCCAAGGAGGTGGGCCGCCTCCAAGAGGCCTCACATGTAGTAGCAAGTGTGGGGATGGGAAAGTGTGTGACCTTCTGCTCAGAATGCCAGACTGCAACTTGGGCATCCAGGTTCTAGTCCCCACTCTGCCATGAAGCTGAGTGGCTTTGAGCTTTAACTCTCAACTTAACCTACCTTGCAGGGTTGGTTTGAAGATAAAAAAGGAGAGGAGGAGGACTACCTAATCCACCTTGGGTTCCTTGCAAGAAGAACAAATGGTGTGATAGCAAAGTGAGAAATGTATGCATTGATGAATAAGCAAAATCTCAACAGGCCAACACAGAAAGGAAGCAAAATCCAGAAGTGCACCAAGTGCGTGAGAAAGAGAGATGAGGCATTCCCACAGCTGGGAGCGAGGGCTTGACTAGGTACCAGCAGATGAGAAGAAACCTCCAAACCAAGGTCTAGCTTGGGAGAACAAGCCTGACCCAACCATTCTAAGCTACAGCAATTGTGCCCTCACTCCCAAGCATGACATGTTGGAGGGAGGGAGGGAGAGAGAGAAAGAGAGCGGTAATCGCTGTGTTTGTTATATAATCCAGTAGACATTAAACATTATTTGCTCCTCAATGGTAAACAGTCCCATTAAGGGGAGACAGGCGCTAATCCGCCCCTGTGCTGTGTGAAGGGAGGAGGGGAAGAAGCGGACAACACTGCCACAGGATTAGAATCATGTGATTCTGAGTTCTTGGCAAGCCAGTGCTCCCCCCGCCGCCCCCCCCCCCCCTGCTCAGCCGGCCCTGCCGCTGTCAGCCATCCCACTCCAGGGCTTAACCGTGGGCTGACCAAAGCCTCCAGGGAGGAAGGAGCGTGGAAGGACAACTCTTGCAGTCTCCTCTTCTCCTTCCCCCACTTCCCCTGCTCCAGTAAATACATGGCACTTTAGAAAGATGAAGCAACCAAACAAACACCCATTGTTAACTTAATAGCTGTGTGACTGAAGGCAGCCGGGCCTGTTGGGACTTGATTCAAGCCAAGAGCAAAGCGCATGAGTGGGGGGCACACACTCGAACTCACAGCTCTCCCACACCTGTGCATGGCAACTCGCCCCAAAGCCCCCCTCCGGTCCTTCCCATGCATATGAACAAAATGTCACAACCAGTACTATCCCCAGCTTCCAAGCAGTAGCTTCCACCCATACCTACCCTTAAAGATGGGTTCAAACAACATGATGGCCCACACTCAAGGAATGAGGATGGGTTGTATATGGGCTGTTGTTCAACCATGGGTTATCATGTTGTCTGAACCCAGCCAAGATCACCAATCATGGTGAACAACACAGTATTCACAACCCAGCAACAAACCACGTGTTCTCTTCATAAAATGTTGTAGTTAATAAGTCATGCCTCATAAGCACGGCTGGATTCGGACAATGTGACAACCCATGTTTCAAGTGCAATTCACAATGGCCGCTGATGCTCAGCTCAAACTAATGTTGTGTAAATCTGGTCATTATCTATGGAACAGTTCAACCTGGTTCTTAACTCACCCCACCCTCCTTTTGTAATAGTTTCACCTGCAATATAAAAAAAGGCATCTGGATACCATTTTGACAGCTCCATTTGAGTATTTCCATTTCAAACCATAAAGGAAAAAGAGAAAAAGTGAAGTTTGAGGGGAAAGTCCACGCGGGTTGCTAGCAAGGCTACTTCATCAACTCAGCAAATGGTGGATGGGTGTCAAACTGTTTCCAGATTGCTCATATCCAAACAGATCACATAATACCACTGCTCCTTCCTTGTTATCTGCCATTATTCATATTTTACTGTTTGTGCAGGCTGTTTGTAAATATTTGCATAATTCAAAATTGAGCTTCAATACAGACCCCAGCACAGGAAATGCCAAACTAAGGTGCTGGCAGGGTGGGGCACCTATTTAATTTGGGTGAAGGAATGATCACAAATAGTGTAACTTTGTTGTTTTTACAAAGCTAGAGCAGGGTTGTCTGCTTTGTGCCATAAGAAACCAGCACACATATACACGCTACCTTAAATAGCGAGAACTAATTGTAAATTCATACTATCTCTGGCTTTGTTTGGTGAAAGGGGGTAGTATTTTATTCCTATTTTGTAGGAATTTTATTCCTATTTTGTAGGAATTGTAATTGTTTTAAAAACAATTACAAATTATGAAAGAGCCCAGCTGAAACCTGACAGCCCTTTCTTCTAATGTCTAGTGTCCATTGTGTCTCTGTAGTAACCTGGTGGCAAAGGAAATGCACTTTGCACTGGCTCAGGAACACTTCCATATATATTTACTTTATGTTCTAGGAGTGATCCCTGGCAATAAAATCAGATGCCATGGCTGAGCCCTGGCATAAATTAAATCCTGGGAGAAAGTAATTCTGCAATTCAGCCAGTCATGCCATAAGAGAAACATACCTTGAGAAATGGAAGAAGTTGGTATTTCAGCAAAGGAAAATTATGAACTAACCCAAATTCACAATGATTCAAATGTAATTTTTCTTAAATTACTAGAAAGGATATGGTTGTCAACAGAAATAAACTGGGAATACCCAGACCATGTCAGAAAAAGGAAGAAGCTGAAACCAAACTAAAGACTACGAAAAATAGATAAGAGCCACACTGTGCAGCTCCCCAAATCAGAGCCCTCATTCAAGCATTGCACTGTCTGCCAGGTCTGAGGTGGTGTGCTCAAACTCACCCCCCTCCCAGCTCCCCATACTTCGAAAAGAGTAATCACCACATTGCTCCGTGCACACCCTGTCCAGGCACCTGTTTTCGAGAGCTCTCAAAAATCCCGGAGTCAATCCAGTTAGGCAAATGCAGACAAACAGGTAGAGACACAAAGCGTTAGACTCCACAAGGAATGCTGGTGCCACAGATCTTAACGAAGCGGGGAGGATTGAAAAATCCGAGGGAGCCAGTATTTCAGAACAACCTAGGGCACTTGCAGCATTCATATCCCTTCTGCCTTCCACTGAACTTAAAAACCCCTCTACCTCTTCACATCCTAGTTCAAAAGCAATTCCTCTAAGAGATGGTGTTTTGCAGTGGTTAGAGGGTATGATATCCGTATTCAGCTATGAAGCTCACTGAGTGACTTTGGGCAAGTTCCCACCTCTCAGACTGGTCTACTTCGCAGGACTGTTGTGAGGATAAAATGGAAACGAGGAGGACCGCGCAAGTAGCCATGAATTTTTTGTGCAAGAAGAAAAACGGCATTATATAAATGCGATATTAATAAAATAAGAACTTTCTATTTGGTAAAAAGAAAGCTCTAGACTGCAAACGGGGGAGGGGAGGTTGCCGAAGAAGAAAAAAGAATTCGGAGACAGAGATGGGTGGAGGACTTAAGGAGTGGGGCCCGACTGCAGGAAAAACATGGAGAGGTCGCTAGAGAGAGAGAAAGAGACTTAAGAGAAAAGCCAACAGGGCGCTGGAATGATTGAAGACCGAGGAAAATGCACCTTTAGAGAGTGCTGAGGACCGAAAATCGGAGGGGAGACAAGTTTTATAAAGGAAGAGGTGGTCGCTAAACAGGGAGGGAGAAGAAAGAGGGTCCCGGGAGATGGGATCCCGGCCAGCGGGGGAAGGAGCACATTCGGGGGAAGGCGACACGGAGGGGCGTGCACGGGCGAAGTGTTTGATCGGGCAATGATGCACAAGTGGAATCTGATCGGGAACGGGGAGAGAGGAACGAAGGTCCCGGGAAGACTTCGGGGCAACCAAGGTGCAGTGGCGGGGCGGGGGGCGGGGTGTGCGGAGAGGACAGCTGAGATCCGTCCCCCAGGAAAGAGGACTCCGGGCGCATGGGCCACGGTGCTCCTCGGAGGCCACGGACGCCACTTACCTGGCGAACCAAGTTGCAGAGAACTCGCGCCCGCTCGCCGCGCTCAGCCTGCAGCGCTCTCGGGCAGCGGCACCGATTGTACCAGCAGCCACTCCCCCACAATGCACCGCTGCCAACTCCGAAGTGTCTCCCTTCTCGGTGTTTTGCTGGCAATCCCAAGCCAACGCGCCCCCTCCCAAAGCCCCACTGCCGACTAGCGAGCGAGGCTCCAAAGCGCCCCCTGCTGTCCGAACTCAGCTAAGCCCAAGCCGGCCGCGCCTTGCCTTGCCTTCTACCCGCCAGACCGCATCTTTCGCAGGTTGCTGGAGTGTCTTTAGAAAGCAAAAATCAAACCATTAAAAGCTCAAGATCAGCCAAAAAGATCATCGCTCCCGACACAGAGATACCTCCTTGCAATGCAGTGCCGACGGTTACACCAGGATCCCGCCGGAGGAGTTGCCACCTGCTCATAATGTGTCGGGCACACAATGTGTAAAGTGTGCAGATTTAACTCGTTTGGCCGGTGGTGCCTGTGTCCTTGGTAAATCACGGCATGCCGAGGAACGGCTTGACACGGGATCGAGGAACAGAAAGGGCAAGGGGTGGGCTGTGGATGCAGTGTGCATAAACGAGCACAGAACGTGTGAGCAGGTCTCCGTGCCCCACGCATTGCAGGCAGAGCCGAGTCTTGTAACACAGTCTCGCAATCCTCCTCTCTGCAAGAATGCCCCTCCTTATGCCTGCTGACTGTCGGAGGGGCTATGGACCAGGGCTGCCCAGAGAAGGGACAATTGTCCCAGTTAGCCTCGATACCCACAAAGCAGGGGACCCCGCCCATTGCTCGCCAGCTCCTGGGCCCCTCCTCAGCAAGCCTGCCTCTCATGCCATTGTCCCCAGCCGCGCCTGCTCCCACTTCTCTCCCCCCTGCCTGCTCCCGCGTGCTCCCTGCAGGGAAGGCCACCTCTCCAGAGAGCCCCAGAAGGTCGTGGAAGAGGGCTACTGGTCCAGTGGGCTCTGGTGGATCTCTGAGGCCATGTGCCTGTGCACACCAGTTGCTGCAGATAACAGCTGGGAGGGTGCCGTTTGCCCTCATGGCATGCTGCCAGCTGATCTTTGTAGGAACCGAATGCTGGCCAGGATGGCCACTTGGCCCAGTGCATCTGGCTCTTCTTATGTCCTTGGGCTGGTAAGCAGGCAGCTGGTGAGCCAGTAGGCCATGGCAACTACCCCTCATTCGTTTATTATATTTGTATCCTACCTTTGCCCTTTCAAGGAACTTAAATGGTTCTTCTCCTGCTCTCAATCTTCTCCCCGCAACAACAACCCTGTGAGGTAGGCTCATGCATCAAGCCAACTGTGATCCTCCAAGCTGAGCCCTAAAAACCTCTGGCCTCAGTCCAAGCCAGGTGAAACCATTGTGTGGGCACTGGCTAAGCTCCTGCGGGCTTCTTTGGATGCTGAGCCCTACTTTGCCAACACCATGCTCAGGCTCTGGCCTCTGTTTACTGCTGGGGCACAACTGAGAAAGAAGATGCCATTTCCTCAATCATTCCAGGCTGTTCAACAGCAGCAGGGAAGTCCTGCGTTCACATCTGCACTGACTTAGCTGTGAAATTCAGGATGACTTTAGACAAGTCACTCACTCCCAGCCTGATTACTTCACAGGGTTGTTGGGCAGAAGCACCATGTATACCACCCTGAGCTTCTTAGAGGAAAAGGACAATATAAATGCACTAAATAATAAATATAGTGTTGGATCCAGCCTTAGAGTAGACCTACTGAAATCTATGAGTCAAGTGGGATGGATCCCATTGATTTCAATGGCATTACTACATCTGGATCTAATTCAGCCTCCTCCAGCTGTGTTGGAGTTCAACTCTCAGAATTCCTGAAAACTGGCTATTCTGGTAGTGCTGATGGGAACTGGAGTCCAAAACATTTGGCAGGCACCATCTGGAGGCTGCCAAAGGATGACCTAACCCCCAAACTTGCAATTCATTAATGGTAAATGAATGCATATTGCACACACGGAAATATATGCTAAAACATAGTTCATAAATATATGGACTGAGAAATTTAAAATAAATCAGTGAAGGCACAATTTATAAATACATTGCTGATTGATGAAGGGAGCAGGAAACACAAACAATGAAGTTGCTAAGTTGACACCAGGGGCTCTGCTAACCTGTTAGGTTGCTGATTAGCAAATTCTTAATTCATACTATGCATTTTTTCTCCCTGTAAGGCTGGGAAGGGCCCTTTTGAAAACTGAGCTCATCCTACCTGTTCTCCCAATGTCAGAGGGCACTCCTAAAACATTGCTTGACTGCATGCTAGAAAGGGCTGTATAGGAGATACAGGGAGCAAGACTTGAAGGACATAGAAAACTCCTGAGAAAAGCAAAGACAGCTTGAGTGGCATAGTGCTGAGAGTGTTGGACTAAGACTTGTAGATTCAGGTTTGAATTGCCACTCAGCCATGGAGCCAACTGGGTGACTTTGGACCAGTCACTGACTCTCAGCCTATCCTACTTCACAGGGCTGTTATGAGGCTAAAGCGGAGAGGAGGAGGACCAGTAAGCCATCTTGGGTTCCTCTCAAGAGCAAAGGGAGCAGGATATAAAAATGCATGCAAACATGTCTAGGACAACTTGGCACAGGGGTTAAGAAACTAGAGAAGTTTCCGAGCTTAGAATTGGGCTTTTACTCCCATACTGCCCCATAGTGCTGTATGTGGAGGAGGAGGCAGCTTCCACCATACCTCCATGGATTGCACCCTCAGGCCACTAGCCTAATTGGAAGCCCGGGATCATCTATGCAGCAGGCAATTTTCATCTCCCTGTCCTTCCCTCCTTCTGAGGGGGAAGAAAGGAAGATGGAGAGGCTTTGGGATAGCTCATATTCTGCCCCTACAATCTCCTCCACTCTCCCTGAAAAGTCTCCTTCCCCTCCCTGAGGTTGCTTTTCCAACCTCAGAGGACAACTGGCATGGTTCTTTTCATGCTTGTTCCAAGGGGGAAGAGGAGCGGAGCAAAGCTTTGGTTCCCACCTCAGAGTTCAGAGCACTGTCTCCAGCCTTGGATCAGAGAATCTAAAGTATCCTACAGCCCATGAGATGCTGTCCTGGGACCATAGGATTGTCCCTCCATGCTTCCAGTTTGGGGTGACCTAACCTGGGGGTTCTGGGAGCTGCAGCCACTTTGGCACCAGGTTGGGGAAAGCTCGTTAAGAAAACGAGCAGTAATGTAAGCTCTTTCTCGGATGTAAGTTCCTTCTCCCATTGGAGTGGGCTCTGAAACTACAGTGTAAGCATTTCAAAAAAGCAAGATAAACATCAGCAAAATACCCTCCAACTGCCAGTCTGTAATGACTGAAATTCCAGATTACAACATGGTATGTTGCATCCTCAGCTGATTCTGAAAGTTTTGTACTTAATTAATATCCTCTTTACACAGGAGGGTGTGATAAGAAATGCAGTCACATCCATTATATTAAACATCTGGTGGTATGTGAAAAGGGAACTGGAGAATTAAGCTTTGTTACAAAGGGTAACTTTCTACCTCCAACTTAGCCTCATGATTTATTGCAAAATATGGAAACTAAATAATTCTGCCATCTTTTAAGGGGAAAGGTCCAGAAGAACTCAGATCCTATGCATGTTGACACAGAAGTCAATTCCACTGAGCACAACGGGGCTTCTCCTTAGGGACTTAGAACTGTGGCTCAGATCATGAACTTCTCATTGCAAAATGTAGGCTTAAATTGAAGAAAGTAGGGAAAAGCACTAGGCCACTGGTATGACCTAAATCATATCCCTGATGAATATACAGTAGAGGTTACAAATAGATTTAAGGAATTAGATCTGATAGAGTGCCTGAAGAACTATGGATGGAGGTTCACAACATTGTACAAGAGCTAGCAACTAAAACCATCCCAAACAAAAAGGAAGGCAAGAAAGCAAAATGGCTGACTGAGGAAGCTTTACAAATAGCTGAGGAAAGAAGGGAAGTGAAAGGCAAGGGAGAAAGAGAAAGATACACCCAATTGAAATCAGAATTCCAGAGAATAGCTAGAAGGGTTAAGAATGCCTTCTTAAATGAACAGTGCAAAGAAATAGAAGAAAACAATAGAATGGGGAGGACCAGAGATCTCTTCAAGAAAATTGGAGATATGAAGGGAACATTTCATGCAAAGATGGGCATGATAAAGGACCAAAATGGCAGGGATTTAACAGAGGCAGAAGAGATTAAGAAGAAGTGGCAAGATTACACAGAAGAACTATACAAGAAAGAGCTTAACGTCCTGATAACCACGATGGGGTGGTCACTGACCTCCAGCCAGACATCCTGGAATGTGAAGTCAAATGGGCCTTAGGAAGTCTGAGCAACAACAAAGCTAGTGGAGGTGACAGTATTCCAGCTGAGTTATTCAAAATTTTAAAAGACAATGCAGTAAAGTGCTACACTCAATATGCCAGCAAATTTGGAAAACTCAGCAGTGGCCACAGGATTGGAAAAGGTCAGTTTACATTCCGATCCCAAAGAAGGGCAATGCCAAAGAATGTTCAAACTACCGCACCATTGCACTCATGCTAGCAAAGTTATGCTCAAAATCCCACAAGCTCCAGCAGTATGTGGACCGAGAACTACCAGAAGTACAGGCAGGATTTCGAAGAGGCAGAGGAACTAGAGATCAAATTGCCAACATACGCTGGATCATGGAGAAAGCTAGGGAGTTCCAAAAAAACAACAACAACATCTACTTCTGCTTCATTGACTATGCTAAAGCCTTTGATTGTGTGGATCACAACAAACTGTGGCTTTAGCATAGTCAGCCAACAAAAGTGCATATAGTCAAGGCTATGGTTTTCCCAGTTGCAATGTATGGCTGTGAAAGCTGGACCATAAGGAAGGCTGAGCGCCAAAGGATTGAGGCCTTTGAATTGTGGTGCTGGAGGAGACTCCTGTGAGTCCCTTGGGCCTCAAGACGATCAAACCGGTCAGTCCTAGAGGAGATCAACCCTGACTGCTCTTTAGAAGGCCAGATACTGAAGATGAAACTTAAATACTTTGGCCACCTAATGAGAAGGAAGGACTCCCTGGAGAAGAGCCTAATGCTGGGAACAATTGATGGCAAAAGAAGAAGGGGACGGCAGAGAATGAGGCGGCTAGATGGAGTCACTGAAGCAATTGGTGTGAGCTTGAGTGGACTCCGGGGGATGGTGGAGGACAGGAAGGCCTGGAGGAATGTTGTCCATGGGGTCACGATGGGTTGGACACGACTTCATGACTAACAGCAACAACAACAAAAAGAATTGCAACTGAAGTTCCCGTTGGGCCTAGTCTGGTTTGCGGGTAGCAGACTAAGGGGAGTCAGGAGCCAATATCTGGAAGCCATAGTAGCCAGAAAACAGGCCAAAAGAACAAATAAAATCTGAAGCAACAGCCAGGAGACAGAATCAAGGAGCATGGCAGATATCAGGCCCAAAGGCTAACAGGGTGCAAGATCACCAAGTGCTCTGGAAGACCACGTTACTTCAGCAGGAAGCTCTTAATTTCCTTTCCTGCCCAGAAAGAGCCAATGGCCAGCCTGGGTGGGCAGAGTCAGTCTGGAGAGTTGATTAGTAAAGAAGCCTGCTTTCTTGTCCTCACAACCCATCTTCTGCATAACTCTTATCAGTTAGCACCACAATTCTTCTCATTAACCTTAACCAAAGTGTTACTGCAACCACTGTCATTATTGTCTTCTCCATTGTTAAAAAGTAGCCAAAATTCCTCTGAGGCAGCCAGGGATCTAAAACCTTAGGTTCAATGTGGGGAACTTTTTTCTGTTGAGGGTACATGCTCCTTTGGGAGTAATTTGCTGGGATTCATCTGCTGCAGGATCTGGGTCTGAAGCCAAAAATGATGGTTGGGCCAGGAGCCACAAATGGGGGAGGCCACTGCTTTCTCTCCTTCTGCCACCTAGGGCTGGTGCTAAGGGTCAGCATGGGAAGGCAGTCACCGAGGGCTGTATTCCAGGAGGGTTCCCCTGATAAACACCACAGCAGTGGTTCTTTTCATCCTGGTAACCTGCTTGTTTAGCTGCCTCTTGCTCTGGCCCAGACAATGGTGATGAGGAGGAAGAAAGCTCCATATACGCTGGTGGCAACACAGCCAACAATATTGGAGGGCACAAGCAAGTCCACAGCACTCATGGCAAACCAGCTTGCATTAAACCAGGAGGGACTGCAGTGAGTCTGGTCACCTCACTGCGCAGCTGAATGCATAGCTGCTGGGAAGCTAGCTCCATGGTGTTGACTGGGGCTTGCTCTTGGCAAGGGCCTTTAGGGCCAGGGCCTGAATGCCCATCCTTGAATGTTCAACTTGTATTCAATGAATAAAAAGTAACATCACACTTGTTTTTCTTGTGGAACTTTTTTTTTAATATGCAAGCTGTATTTCATCAGCTTGATCTTGAAGAAGTAAAACTGTTGCCAGTATTCTGGGCAACAAGTGCAAAGTCACTGGGATGGGCCGACAAGCCCATGGGTGCTTGTGTAATGAAATGGAAAATATTGCATGAATTAAACAGTACATTAATAGCTTTTAATTAAAATGTAATAGTAAAGCGCCACTCTATCAGCAAAGTCTGTTTAAACAAGAACGTTAAAACATGACTTTGCTCTTCTTAGGTTTTTGATACCTCCCTTTGATGTAGAAAGTGCGCATAGCCATTGCAAGCTTGAGCCTACAACAACATAACTGCTCTTTGAATGTCCAAATCTACCTGAAGTAGCCACCATCTCCCTCCAGAAGTGCTATGGTCTCTGTGCATCAGGTGTTCCACCCCCTTCCCTCTCCCTGCTTGCCCCAAAAAGATGACTGGGACTTGTTGAAGAGCTTGTACCTTTTAGATAAGCATCAGTCAAGGTGCATAGGATTTGAGGCTCCAAGATCTGCTTATAGCCACTCTCTTCCTGGGCTTTCTCTGTCTGTCAGCTACAGACAGACTCCCTTGTGACCAGCACTTGAGAGTGTATATGCTGGGAAAATGCCATGCTTAGAAGTCTTTGTGGTCCCAAAGGCCTGCTGGCTGCAGGGCCTGTTCACTTTGCATCGGTTTCCTAGGAAGACTAGAAGAACTGCTCATGCTGTTCCAACCTTCTCACTGAAAATCCCGTGAGAAATGGAGGACAACCTCCTCCCAGCTCCTGCGGGTAGAGGAAAGGGCAGGATGTTCTCAGTCTGATTTGAGAATGCTGCACTGCAGGGAATGGACGGGGTTGTGTTGATGTTCCACTGGGTGCCTGGAACCAGGTGAACAAGGACCACAGCAGGGTTATCCAGATGTCCCTGGCCAACAGTGTCAAACATCCCTGGCTATTGGCCATGCTATGCCTGTGAGTGATGGGAGCTGTAGGGTAAGAGGAAAGAAGAAGCCAACAAAGGGTGGGATGAAGTGGGAATATACTAAAGTGGTCCATTGTGTTATACCGTCTTCCATCTCTCAGGCTGGAAGGAAGCCCTCTGTTGCCCAAATGCAAGAGCCAACCCTGGCTCCCTCTCCCCCATTTCTGATGACTACCATGCTTGGCAGAGACCGCCAGTAGCTATGTCCACATCACGGAATTCAGAATCAAACAGGCATCTGTTTGCAATCTATAATATTTTATTGTCATCATCTGAATAAACCTGGCTTTTGCCAGCATAAAAGGCACTGTGAGGATAGGAGAAAAGGGCGGGGTGGCGTAGCAGCTCTGCACGTTCAAAACAGCAGAGAAAGAAAGTCTTTGTTGCATAGTTTGTACAATTATGACCTCAGATCCAGCAGATGGGAACAGCATCACACCACTGTGAGTCTTAGATTTTGACACACACACTCTCTCCACCTCCATGGCACGTTCTTTGGCTTTTTCTCCCCCACTCAAAGCAATAAACTTGCACTGTCTGCCCGTTGGGGTTTTCATACAGTGGATGGCAGGCTCAGTAGATGGTCAAAAATGGATTCAGAGACTGTGTTTTGAAAATACCTTACAGAACACACAGACACACTGCCATTAAACACTTGAGCAAATCATATCACAAAGAGGACAACAAGTTCAGCCCTCCTGCCGCAAAGGTACCTGTATCTTGGACTCACTTCAGAAATCCTGTCAGCTTTCATGTGTGTGTAGTTCCAGAGCTGGTCCAGAATGGGCAGCACAACAATTTCATTCTAGCAGGACCTGGATCTAGGTCTGTGCATACCTACAAGTGGTTTTATGTAACTTTTTTGGCTTGAGGGGCTACGCTGGATGAATAATGAAAAAACAGGGTCTGAAGCAGTGGAGGAGACAAGGTGCTGTTACTTCCCTCGGCAATGAAAAGCTAATGCAAGCTGCTGCTTGTGGAGGTGGGGCTGGGGGCAGAATCAGCAGCCTGCACTCTCACATTCTCTGTTCAAAGCCTGCAGAAAAGGAGCAGCAAGGATACGGTTTCCTTTCTGCTTCTGAGAAGCCTACAGCTGGAACCACACTGGCAGCCAGCACTTCAGGCTGCAAGTGAGGAAGACAGTGTTTCTGAGTGCTTGCACGCACCATTCTCCCTGTCGGTAGAAAAGCACAGCAGAGAGAAAAACAATAGCTCAAGTCCTTCTTCCCTCTGCTATGCTCCCGCTCTGTTTGTTTGTTTGAAGTGCAGGGTATTTTCTCCTTCCTTTGGGGGGGGGGGGGTGTGTGTGTAAAATAAGGTAGTATCTGAAAATGTGTGTGGTTCTTGCAACTTAGAAGAACCATCTCTTCTTGCCCATTCAGGTTGCTAGCTCTGAACCCAGGGTTGCACTCAAAGATGCTGAGATATGGTGGGGTGGGCAGGACTGGAATTATCTCCCAGAGTCCAATTAGCTGGAGACATGGCCCCTGTGCTCTTTGAAATGCCCATGAGTTGGGCTTCGTGATTGTTCGCAAGAAAAATACAAAATTGCGACCAGATGCTGGTGCCCAGCCCTGCTCCTGTGCTCCATCATCATGTTGCTTATGTCTGTGCAGACACAGGAGTACTACAGAGGTGGGGACTAGGGTGCCACAGCTCCCCACAAGCAACGGAGAAAGGTGTGGGAGCAATTGCATAAGGAGACCCAGTGGCAGCCTGCTTGGACAGATCTGCAGCTACCAACATGGGTCCTGGCTGGAGACAAAAAAGCAGGGCCACGAATGAGCTCACCTGCCTCAAGGGTGCATCAACTCGCTGAAGCACAATGTGGGAGCCTTGCAGCGTGATCCTGGCCAAAATGGGACTAGTTAGCAGCAGCACTGGGGAGAAACTCCCCGGATTCAGGCTTAAAGCAGGGCAGCAAAGCTTGTGCAAGTGTCCTCTCGATAGCATCTGCGCTCCACCAGAAACAACATGGCATTTCAAGGGCTATGTATCTGACGCAATACATAGGGGTGGCTCACTGGTTGGCAAAGTAGGATGGCAGGCCCAGCAGGCCCAGCGAGGTGGCGGGGCAAGGGCCCCCGGCAAGGAGCTGCCTGGGCATGCCCTCCAGCCAGGGGCCTACCTGGCATCAGGGGCTGGGGCTGGGATGCCCTTCGAGGATGCTAACTTGCCACAATGCCCCAAAGAGATGTTCAGTTGGAGCATAGAGTGACTGGCTTCCTAAATGCAGCTGCCACCACCAGATAAATCCACACAAATGGAAAGGCAAAGCACAGGAGCGTTGGGCATGGATGCCTGCCCATACTGGCTGTCTGGATGTCAAGAGCCAGGGGCGGTGGGAAGGAGGGAAGGAAGGAAGGAAACACCTATACAAAACTGCAGAGAGAAAAAAAGAGCTGGAGGGCTCTTGAAGTTTTGTGCAGCTCATGACCCCAGTCATAAAAGCTGGCAGTTCAAGTTTTTAAAAAATCTCTCTAATGGCTGTAGCTAATGCTGAAAGTACACATGAGCACACATTACTGCTAACCTGCTGGTCTGTCACTTTACGCAGGAAATACAGTGAGTCTTTTAAGTAACCACAATAAAAACAGCAGAAACCACCTTTAAGAGTAACTCTAAGGGGGCTCTGGATTTTCAAAGATACAAGCCTCTGTGAGCAAACTGGCACTAGTGTCATTGCAGCACAGGGCAAGCACCCCCTTTATATTTTACCAAAGGTAAAGTGGTCGATCCTTTCCCCTCATGGGCCCTCTTGTGAGTGCACCACACACAGCAGCAAAAGGTACAGAGATGGATAGTGAAATGGGGTCTTGGGCATCTGTGCTCTTCCTGTGTGGAGGCAGGCTGCAAAACTCAGCCAGCACCACTTCACTGGCTGAGGCCCTGTTGTTTGCCTACAGAAGTAATTCTGTATACCATGCAATGGGAGCAGGTGAATGTCCCCAGGAACTTTCCTGAACTCCCTCTATATTTAAGGGAAAAGGAGTCTTGAGGGGGAGGTTGTGTTTCAATCAAGTCAACAGGTCTGAAGAAAAAGAAAATACCATGAAGCTTTGTGCTGTGATTTCTCTAGGGGAGCCTTATTTGCCCCCATATACTACTGTTTTGGCAAAGTGTGCTCACATTGCAGGGACTGCAAGCTACCCAAAATTAACGGACGTTTCCTCCCAAAAGTGAAAATGCTGTCAGGTATGAGCAGATATCTGGAAAAGGCCTCGTGAAAGGGCTTCATGTTCCCAGTATAGCTCTGTGGCCATGCAAGGGTGGTCTCAAGTTAGTCTCAAACAGGGGAATATAAAACGTCTACCTTGGGGAATCCTTTCCACCAATGTTTACCTGTGGAGGTACCGCCATGTGAGTTCTGGGAACTCTGTTTGGTGCAGAGGATTCTGGGATGTGCTGCAGGGCACACTCTTGGGTTGTACAGGACACCAGGCAGGACTGTGAGCTACAGCACCAGAAGAGCGTGCTCAGAATGGGCCCCCAATGCCAACCCACCTGTGGAAGGTCAGTGCAGGATGGGCACAATGTCTTTCAGGCAGCCTGCTGCATGAATCCCCCATCCTCTCAGTGCAAGCCTCTAAGGCAGGCCAGGGTTCCACAGAACACACTTGAAAACAACAGGGCTGAGATGCACAGTTGTTACCTTGTTGGTCCGGAGCCTCTGCATCACATGGTACAACCAACACTGGCCACCCAGCTATAGCAAAGTAGGGGAATAGCAAAAACTACATTCGTCGCATGAGTGCATAACCAACATTGTGCGGCTGTTTTGTGAAGGGAGGTGGTGACCAGCCAGGCTGGCACTCCTGGGCCCACGAGGCTGTGTGGGCGGCTGCCTCTGCTGGAAACTTGCTCCAAAACGTCAATGGTTACACAGGAGAGGAAGTGGCAGTGGGCAACACATTTCACAGCAATGAGGAGCATTGCAGTTACAATCTTGGGATCGTCAGGCACTGTGTATATGGGAGGACAGTCTTCCGCACAGGAGGGCAGGCTTTGGGCACTTAACAGGACAGGGCAGAACCCCCCACTTCCCTGCCTCCAGCACTAAACTGAGGCAGGTGGTGCACAAAAACTGGCTGCCAGAAATGCATCCTGCCTCGGCAGGGAGAAATACAGCGACTCCCTCGTTGTCCCGGACAACAGCCAGGGCGCCCCGAGACGGGAAAGCAGCAGCCAGAGTCCCACTTGTTGAGCGCTCAGCTCAGCTGGAGCAGGAGCAGGCGCAGGCGCAGGGAGGGCTGTTGGAGAGCACCCGCTGCTCAGACCTCCTCCACCACAGAGGTGGTGTTTTCGCCCAGGATCTGGCAAAGCTCGGTGAGACGCTGTTGCATTTTAGGGACCCCGGCCAGCTGCTGTTCCAGGCGCTGCTTCTCCTCCCGCAGAGAGAGGCGGGCTGCCGGGTCCAGCTTCTCAAAGCGCCAGCCACCTTCACCGTCAAACTGGAGGAGGTGTGTGTGGTACTTCCTGGGAAAGAGCGGGGAGGCCTCTGAGATGCCACTCCAAGGCTATGCTGCATTCCTGCGCCTGTAATCTCTCGCCTCCCTATCTCCAGCTTGGCCTCCACCCTGTCCCCAGCTCCCCCTCATTCCTTGGGGTCCAGCAAGTGCCCTGTGCGTGGGAGGGGTTGGCATCCCTGCCTGTTGCTGGGGAGGGATCTTTCCACTGAGCTGTCTCTGGGGGAGTCAGGAACAAAGCGCCTCTCAGTCTCCGGGGATGAGGCCGTGATGCCCCCACCCACACAGCTTCCTGCTGGGGACGTGACTCCGCTCTTGGGAGAGCAGCCAGGGACTGGAGGGGGCGATGGAAACAGGGAGAAATGGCATAAGGAAAGGAAGTCTCCAGAGTGGGGGTGGAGGTGGCCTGGGAGGTGGGCAGGCTCGAGTATTGCCAAACAAAGCCAGTCTCCTGTCCCTTTCATAGCATGCACAGGAAGGAAGACCTCAGCAGGTGCATCCCCTCCCTGCCCTACAGCTTTCTTGGGTTACTGCAGAGCCAGGACATCTACAAACAGGGACTCTTCTAGGAAGAGGTTGCAGGGCAGCCCCCTTGGCCATCCCTGCCTCAGTGAAGCGAGGCAGCCCGCTCGACAGCAGCCTCTAGTGGCCAAGGAAGGCATGGCAGGTTCTGCCCCCTGGCTCACAAAGGATGCCTTCCCTCTCTCACCAGTCTGGGTGGGCTGATAGCTGTGATGAGCTGGGAGGAAGGAGAAAAGGTAGCTTGAAAGAGAGAGCGCCAATATGGTGTTGGGCGGAGGAGGAGGAGGAATAGGCATGGGGTATACATATGGAGCTGGGCAGGGGAGCAGAGGGCCAGGAGCAGCAGTGAGGAAGGGCGTCGTCCCTTGTCTGCGTCCCTTGGCTGCGGCCCGGGCTGTCCGGAGACTCCCTTCCCTGAGACACAGAGGTTTGATTGTTTGTTTGTTTTTGTTTGTGCTGTGCTGTGCTGTGCTTTGTTTTTCTTCCAATTTAAGTTTATTTTATCCTTGTGTGTGTATGGGTTTTGGTCTGGGAGAACTGGGCGAGTGAGAGGAACTGCAGGACAGACAAGGC
>NW_025335972.1:1713240-1856256 GCF_004798865.1 Varanus komodoensis
CCCTTCCCTGAGACACAGAGGTTTGATTGTTTGTTTGTTTTTGTTTGTGCTGTGCTGTGCTGTGCTTTGTTTTTCTTCCAATTTAAGTTTATTTTATCCTTGTGTGTGTGTGCGAGTGGGTTTTCGTCTGGGAGAACTGGGCGAGTGAGAGGAACTGCAGGACAGACAAGGCAGGGGACCAAGGTAGGGGCTCGGAAGGGATCCCAATGGCAGACCAGGAGATGGCCTTGGTGGGAGTCACGGGTGTTGCTGTCCGCTGCGACAGCAGCGACATGTTCGCCCTTCTCCCCCAGGAGAGGCAGGGATACACTTGCCCTTGGTGCAAGATGGTGACCCTGCTAGAGGAGGAGGTGAGGTGCCTGAGGGCCGAGAGAGCTCTCCAGGCCCTCCCGGAGTAGCCCCCCTCTGGACAGAGCGTTGAGGGAGAGGCCAAGGGAGGTTTTCTGCCTGCCGGGCGCACACATCCGGCATGTGATGGACAGAGTGGAGCATCTTGTTCACTCCGGGGGTCACCAGTCGCTCCTGGTGATCCATGTGGGCGCAAACGACGTGGCCAGGCAGGGTGTGGCTGGGATCACCAAGGACTTTGAGGCCCTGGGGAAGAAACTCAGAGAGCTAAAGGCCCAAGTGGCCTTCTCGTCAATCTTACCTGTCTGGGGATTTGGACCAGGAAGGGACAGGAGGGCCTCTGAGGTGAACGACTGGCTTAGGGTGTGGTGCCAGAAGGAACGCTTCAGGTTCCTCGACCACGGCACTCGTTTTCTTGCCAATGGACTTCTGGCAAGGGACGGGTTACACCTCACGAGGAAGGGGAACAGGTCCTTTGGAGATGCTCTAGCGAACTTCGTCCGGAAGACTTTAAACTGAGTGGGGGGGGGGTGTTCAGGTCCCCCAGTAACGTGTCTGCATTGGACAAGTGTGGGGGGAGGATCAGGGCTCTGGGAGCAGGTTTTTAGAGGTACTGCAGGGACTGACAGGACTCCTTCAGAGAGGGGCCAGGTATTAGGGAGGATGGGAGGAAGGAGGAGGCTGGGAACTCCAAGGGAAGGAAGCGGTGGGAAGGAGTTGAGGTGCATGTACACCAATGCTAGGAGCATGGGTAATAAGCAGGAAGAGCTTGAAGCTCTCCTGGGAATAGGAGGGTATGATCTGGTGGGAATCACAGAAACTTGGTGGGATGAAAGGCATGTCTGGAATGTGAACATAGAAGGGTATCACCTTTTTAGAAAGGACAGGAAGGGAAAGAGAGGTGGGGGCGTGGCTTCATATGTCAGGGAAGGGATAGGATGCAGTGAGATAGAATGCAGCACAGATGGGGATTCAGTAGAGGCAGTTTGGTGAAACTTAGGGGTTTTGACAGGGAAAGAGACCTGACAGTGGGGGTATGTTATCGTCCTCCAGGTCAACTTGAGACCCTGAATGATGTCCTGAAAGGCCAGATTCTAAGGATATCTTGGGGGCGAGACACAGTAATTATGGGAGATTTCAATCTCCCAGATATTACTTGGGAGACTCACTCGGCGGTGACAGCCAGGTCACGTCGCTTCCTAGAAGCTAATGAGGGAGCGTTTTTCACACAGAGGGTCCGAGAGGCGACGAGGGGGGGAAACATCCTTGACTTGGTCTTGACCAATACGGAGGAGCTGATAGATGAAGTACAGATTAGGGGAGCTCTGGATGCGAGTGATCACTCCATCCTTTGCTTTGAGATCAAGGGACTGTGGACGGGCAGCAGGTCGAGCACTAGAAGCTGGGACTTCAAGAGGGCCAACTTTGGCCAACTGAAGGCCAGACTGGGGAAAGTCTCCTGGGATAGGTTACTGGAAGGTAAGCGAGTTGAGGAGGGGTGGATGGTACTCAAAAGGGAGGTTTTGGAGGCACAAGCCTTGACGATACCTCTAGTCAGTAAGGTGGGGAGGCGAAGGAGAGTGCCGCCATGGATGCAAAAGGAGGTGGTTAGAGGGATTAGACGAAAGAGGAACCTCCGTAGGAAATGGGTACTGGGGGAAATAGACAAAAGGGTATAACAGGAGGAGGAGGCCCGTTGCAGGAGGATTCTTCGCAAAGCTAAGGCTGATTATAAGCTGAGACTTGCCAAGAATATCAAGAGCAATAAAAAGGGCTTCTTTCAGCATGTAAATAGGAAGAGGAAGGGGAGACAAGTGGTGGGACCACTAAATAAGGAGGAAGGAGATCCAGTGACTGATATGAGGGAACAGGCACAGATGCTAAATGACTATTTTGCCTCTGTGTTCTCCCCAAAGCAGGACGGGGGATATCCGCATAGGAGATTAGATGATGCTGGGGACTTAGGGGCACAGATTAGAGTCACCCCCCTTGAAGTCGAGGGGCTCCTCAGGGCATTGGACATTGCAAAGGCGCCAGGCCCTGACGGGTTACACCCGAGAGTACTTAGAGAGTTGGCAGTGGTTCACTCATGCTCGCTGGCCTCCATTTTTGAGACCTTGTGGAGAACGGGTGAAGTTCCAGAGGACTGGAGGGTGGCATCAGTGGTCCCAATTTTCAAAAAGGGTAGTAGAAGGGACATGGGGAATTACAGACCTGTTAGCCTTATGTCCATTGTAGGAAAAACAATGGAAAGGCTCATAATAGAGAGAGATCTAGTGATGCTAGATAGGGAAGGGAGGCTAGCAGCCACACAACACGGCTTCCGCAAAAACAGGTCCTGCCAGACAAACCTTGTGGAATTCTATGAGAAGTTTTTGAGATGGCTAGATGGAGGGGATTCAGTGAATGTGGTATACCTGGATTTCAGCAAGGCCTTTGACAAAGTGCCCCACGATATCCTGGTGGAGAAACTGAGGAGTTTTGGGATACACCAAAGCACTGTCCGGTGGATTAGGACATGGTTGACTGACCGAAAGCAGAAGGTAACCATTAGCGGGGAATCATTGGGATGGCGGCCAGTGACAAGCAGGGTCCCCCAAGGCTCTGTCCTGGGGCCGATCCTGTTTAATCTTTTCATTAACGACATGGAAGAAGGGGTGAACAGTCTGCTGATCAAATTCGCAGACAACACTAAAACTGGAGCAGTGGCCACAACTGAGGAGCAGGTACTCCAGATCCAAAAGGATCTGGACAGACTATGGAAGTGGGCAGGAGACAACAGGATGTTGTTCAATGTGGATAAGTGCAAGGTCTTGCACTTGGGGCATAGGAATAGGTGTCATAAGTACAGGTTAGGTGACAAGTGACTGGAGAGCAGCACTTGTGAAAGGGACCTCGGGGTACTGGTTGACTGCAGGCTAAACATGAGTCAGCAGTGTGATGCGGTGGTCAAGAGGGCGAACGCCACCCTTGGTTGCATAGCCAGAAGTGTGGCTTCTAGATCAAGAGAGGTATTACTACCACTCTACACGACTCTGGTGAGCCCGCAATTGGAGTATTGTGCTCAGTTTTGGGCCCCTCATTACAGAAAGGATATAGCCAGGTTGGAGTCAGTGCAGCGTAGGGCCACAAGGTTGGTGGCCGGTTTGCAGGGGATGCCGTATGAGGCGAGACTGAGGGAACTGGGTCTCTTCAGCCTGGAGAAGAGGAGACTCAGAGGGGATATGTTGGCGACATACAGGTATGTGAGGGGATGTCACACAGAGATGGGTAGAGACCTGTTCTCCCCTGCAGAGGAAGGCAGGACGCGCTTCAATGGAGCAAAGCTCAGGGAGCCAAGGTTCCATTTGGATGCCAGGATGCACTTCCTGACAGTTAGGACCCCGAGGGTGTGGAATGGGCTTCCAGGAGAGGTCGCTGAGGCCCCATCGGTGCGGGTGTTCAAGGATAGGCTGGACATCCACATGGTGGGCATGTTGTGAGTGGAGCTGGCTGGTGCTGGAAGTCAGACTAGATGACCCGGGAGAACCCTTCTGACTCGCTCTGTTTCTATGTTACTGCAGTTGGGACAACTGTGAGTGTTACTGGGGGAAAGGATATATAATAGAATATATGAAGTAGGACGTTGTCTGTGGCACCCCACTGATTCTCAAGGTCATGGCATTGCAGCAAGAAGGTCCTTGACTGGGCCCAGGGAGCAGTGTGAGCAGGGAAAACGATCTGCGAGGCAGGGGGGCCATTGGAGACCCTGTATACTGCTGCAATGCAGCCAGGTCTCACTTGCCAGGTCAAAGCACTAGGATATTCCAAGCAGCAAGGATGAAGATGCGACCTGCTGTGCTCCTCAGACCTCCCTGTTTCCTTTGGGCTTTCCCAAATTTCTCACAGTGAGATTGGGGTGGACAGATAAACTTTCTCACCACCACTCTACACTTGTGAGCTGTCCCTGCTGTAACGCAAACTCTTCTGGGGTGGTCTGGTCTTCAGTGGGTGATGAAGACCCAGCAGCCTTACGAAAGACCTGCTCTGGGTGGAGAAAAGAACTGTCTGAACACAGCTGCCTGTGTTTTTATACCCTCCTCTGGGCCCAGGCTATGGGGGCTGCCATGATGTGCACCTGCACTTCAAAATTCACCACTACGCCACTGGGAGCCCCACGTAAGGAGGAGATATATTTAACTAAAAAAGGTCAACCTTGAGCAAGGCCATGGAAAGGAAAGGATGGGCTGAAGAAACATCACACTGAGGAACAAAATTGGTGGGGAGAACATGAGACATACCATAGTGAAGGTCGGTGGGTGATTGAGAGCAGTGCTATCCCTGCATCCTTTGCTGCTTGGAAGATCTTGCCTTCTACGTCAATGCTGACAGCGCTGGTGCATTCGTCCAGGAGAGCATACTTTGGACTGGGCAGGTGAGGAAAGGTTCGAATTAGAGACTCCCAAAGGCCTGTCCACTGCGGCCACGACACTCTTTATCCTACCCCTACGCTTTGTTTCCCTACCTCTTTCCTGCCTTTCCTCCACCCCTGTGGCTTGTTCACCTTTCTGCTGTGATCCCGACTAACCTCTCCCTACCCAAAACTCTTTCTGATTGCCTCTAGTGTGACTCTCTGACTTTCCCCCAGGCCTGGCTTTGGTTCTGCTGCCCTTGCCCTGGGAAAGAACAGACGTAACGTACCCGTCAACCAAGAAGGGCCCTGCCCTGCCTCCTCACACTGCAGCATGTGGCTGAGTTCGCAAGAAGTGGAGGATTTGTCCAAGACAAGAAGATGGAAAGGCAATCGTGCCCCCCACTGCCTTTCCGGGCACTCACCTGTGATAGAACATCCGGGCCATCCCCATCCGCTGCTTCTCACCACCTGACAGCACATCCTTCCAGTCGCTGACAGCTTCCCAGCCTGGCCCAGCCACAAACAGAGAGACAAGAGGGTTCACAGATCACTCAGCTGGGCTGGCACGTGGGCCCCACCTGGCTATTTACCCAGGGATAAGGGCAGCAACGTGATCAGTGGCCTCCCAAATTCTCCTACAGGAAGTAAAGGTTCTGAAGCACGTGCAGGGAGCGTGTTTTCCCTCTTCTCCCTGCCCCCACCCCACTTGCCCCACCCAGGTCCAGCTGCACTGACCTCCCTCACGCTGCACGATATATGTGAGGTTGACGATGCCCAGGATTCGCTCCAGGTCTGCGTCTGACCGTCCTTTCTGCGCCATGTCCTCAGCTGTGTCTGGGTAGATCACCTGGTCCCGCAGGGTCCCCACAGACATGTATGGCCTACGGTGGGACATCAAGTGGACAAATCACAGCACTTCTGGGCATTTACAGAGTCAGCCTGAGAGGACCCAAAGCACTTCTCAGTAATGCTTTCAAAATTGCCCTTTAAATCAGACAAGCTGTTTCTGTGTACAGAGGCCAAGAGATCTGTGGCTTGTCCATGGCCAGTCTGCCAAACTGGTCAGAGGGCTAGACTGGGACTTGGGAGATCTGGGTTCTGGCCCCTATTCAGTAGAGCAATTTGCTGGGGGATTTTAGGCCAGTCACTGACTCTCAGCCTAACCCACCTCACAGGATTGTTGTTGTGAGGATAAAATGGAGAGGAGAGGGAGGAGGATTATGCAAGCTGCTTTTGGTTCCTTGCAAAACAAAAACAGGTGGGATATAAATGCAATAATAAATAAGTAGATGGCAGAGACTGGTTCATGGCTCTGATGGCCTTTCCATCAGCATGTTATATCAGTTCTTTCCTGGGCCAGTTCTCCAAGCTGTAGAAAATAGTAGACCCCGAATGGCTGCTAGAATACAGACAATGAGACACCCACAACCTTCCTGATTCTAACTTCACACAGTGCTGGGAATCCGGATTGAGGGGACAGAGACACCAAAGCGCTCTCTTTGTTCCGCTGTGCCACTTTCCTTCCCTGCAGATGCCTGAATGCCAGGCCACTGTACCTCTGTGGAATGTAGAACATACGATGGGGAGGTGGTTTGTAGAGCGTGCCTCCATACGTCGGCCAGAGCCCGCCCAGGATACGGAACAGTGAGCTCTTCCCACAGCCATTGGGGCCTGTGATCAGCAGGTGCATGCCGTCGTCTACCTGCAAGGGGGCAGCAGAGAACGCGACGATGAAGGACTGGTCTTCCCTACCCCTCTTCAGTTTCACTCACAGCTCCAATTTCCTCCCCTTTTCCCTCTTCCTCTACCACCGCCCCCGCCCAGATATGTTGCATGGGAGACTGTATCCATGGCTTGCAAGACCATTCAGGCAACCTGCCAAATGACTCAACCTTGGAACCGCATAGGCAATCTCTCTCTTCCCCCTCCCCATCTGATCCTGTACTCTTGCTGTACTTCCAGCTTTTTGCATGTTCTTGCAAAAAGGTAAAGATCAGATAGCCACCCCCATCCCTCCTACCTGACCTTGTAACAGGCAGGCAGCAATTCTCACCACCCGCTGCGCTACTCTAGATGTCCAGCCTTCTGAATACCAACCTAGAAAATGCTTGCTGCCCGGACACAACACTTGCCCTCCTCTTTTCTGCCTCCCCATGAATCTGAAAAAGAGCCTTTGGGAGCTCAGCCCCAGCAGTGGTTTTCAGCATCAACACCCTGCCCATGAATGAGAGATGAAAAAAGAATGAAGAATAAAAGCAGCACATGCAGAGTACATTTGCTGTGCCAACATGATTGTCCAGTGATTAAAGAAAAGAGGGCCCAGCTTGCTTCTGTGCCTTTAACTACAACTTGATCAGCAGAAATCTCAGGGCAGGGTTTCCCCCCCGCTATGGAGATAGGCATTATTTCTTGTTAATTCCTGACTATCAAGACCCTGTTAATGGCATATCTATAACATATGCTGTGCCTTTGTTGCTGGACCATCCTGAGACTTATATGTATGGGATGGGGTACAAACATTTTAGATAGATAGATAGATAAAGACAGTTTAAAAACTGGTAGCCCAACTCAGTGAGGAACCCTAACATTTCTCCAGCTACAGATAGGCTACATTTTCCAGGTGACCTCATGTCCAGGCTCCATGAGCTCCTTCCCACCTGATTTTCAGCAGTGCTTATACACAGAGACCCCATATGAGGTCCCCCTGATGCCCACTGGTCCCATCTACTGGCAGCTGGGCTACTCACTCGGATGTTGAGACTGGTGACCACCACATCTCCAGTGGGAGTGATGATGGGTATGTTTTCGCAGATAATTCCATTATCAACATCAACCACACGTCCTGTAAGCAGGAAGGGGTGGGGTGGGTGAATAGGGAAGAAAAGGCTGGGTATCAAATCTGTAGTGAAAGATGGTGCCTGAATCCTTGCAAAGGAGCACATGCACACATGCACACACACACACACACACTCAGCTAGAAAGGGGGAGCACTTCCACTTCAAGTTCTCCCGTCCTCTGTCTCAAACAGCCTCAGTTCCAGGTGCTTTCAGTTCCTAATGCTTGCAGCTAAAAGGAATTGTGTTTCCTTCCTTTGAGTGCAATCCCATACACATTTACTTAAGGAACGGGCTCACTTCTCTCAAAGTAGAGCATTCCAAGGTAGTTAACCTTGAAGTCTGAATCTAAACTGGAAAAGGAGATGGGAGTGACTTCTTAGCTTTAAGACCAAGGCCAGCATGCCTGAGATAAGTCAAAGGGCAGGTGAGAATTGGACTGTGACCGATTCTGAAGAAAACAGGATTGAACAGTCAAAGCCAGATGGGTGGATCTAACTTGATCAGTTCCAGAGTCTGGTGTCAGATTAAATGAGCAGACGAACTGAATAGAATCTATCGGTCTGACCCGTAAGCAGCAGGAACTTCCCTGAGGGTGGAGCCAATACCATTTAGTGGAAAAGTGAGGAGGGGAATTTAGTTGGGAATCAGCTAATTCCCAACTAAATTCCCCTCCTCCCTTTTCAGTGGTATTTTCCTAATTAGCTGGCTTACTGACTTCATTACTGTTTTTGTCACTGACCTCTGCAATATTCCTTTTGTATCAAGAAGTCAAGCTCGTCTCATGTTAAAGATTGAAGTTAAAAGCTTCTTGTTTTGATCTGCTTGGAAGGAGAAGAGGGGGTGGAATGAAGTCTGGCCTCCAGCATTTGACCTGAACACACAGCTACCCAGATCTAACACAAGACATAATGAGTGTTGCCCAGAATATGGAGAAGGAAATGGCAACCCACTCCAGTATCCCTGCCATGAAAACCCCATGGACTGTACCAAAAGGCAAAAAGATATGACGCTGGAAGGTAAGCCCCTCAGGTCGGAAGGTGTCCAATATGCTACTGAGGAAGAGCAGAGGGCTAGTACTAGTAGCACCAGAAAGAATGAAGCGACTGGGTCAAAGCCGAAAGGACACTCAGTTGCGGATGTATCTGGTGGTGAAAGGAGAGTTCAATGCTATAAAGATCTAAAAAGATCTGCTGAAAAGCAGTACTGGGATACAATCTCCAAAATGACAGAATGACCTCAGTTTGAATCCAAGGCAAACCATTCAACATCACAATAGTCCAAGTCCACTGATGCCCCAACCACTGATGCAGAAGAGGCTGAAGCTGACCAGTTCTATGAAGGCCTACAACACCTTCTAGAATTAACACCAAAAAATGATGTCCTTATCATCAAGGGGGATTGGAATGCTAAAGTAGGAAGCCAAAAGATAACTGGAATAACAGGCAAGTTTGGCCTTGGAGTACAAAATGAAGCAGGACAAATATTGTCAAGAGAATACAGTGGTCATAGCAAACAATCTTTTCCAACAACCCAAGAGACGATTCTACACATGGACATCACCATATGGTCAACACAGAAATCAGATTGACTATGTGCTCTGCAGCCAAAGATGGAGAAGCACTATACCAGGGGTCCTCAAACTTTTTCACCGGGGGGCCAGTTGAAAGGTGCTGGTGCTGGGCACGGGCTGGAAAGGTGGTGCTGGTGGTGGGCATGGCAGGCTGGTTCTGGCCCTCGGACCACAGTTTGAGGACCTATGTTCTATACAGTTAAAAACAACACCAGGAGCTGACTGTGGCTCAGATCATAAGCTTCTTGTGGCAAAATTTAGGCTTAAATTGAAGAAAGTAGGGAAAAGCACTAGGCCACTCAGGTATGACCTGATGAATATACAGTAGAGGTTACAAATAGATTTAAGGAATTAGATCTGATAGACAGAGTGCCTGAAGAACTATGGACAGAGATTCACAACATTGTACTAACAAGAGGTAGCAACAAAAACCATCCCAAAGAAAAAGAAATGCAAGAAAGCAAATGGCTGTCTGAGGAAGCTTTACAAATAGCTGAGGAAAGAAGGGAAGTGAAAGGCAAGGGAGAAAGAGAAAGATACACCCAATTGAATGCAGAATTCCAGAGAATAGCTAGAAGAGATAAGAATGCCTTCTTAAATGAACAGTGCAAAGAAATAGAAGAAAACAATAGAATGGGGAGGACCAGAGATCTCTTCAAGAAAATTGAAGGGAATGCAAAGATGGGCATGATAAAGGACAAAATGGCAGGGACCTAACAGAAGCAGAAGAGATTAAGAAGAGGTGGCAAGATTACACAGAAGAACTCTACAAGAAAGAGCTGAACGTCCTGACAACCACGATGGGGTGGTCACTGACCTCGAGTCAGACATCCTGGAATGTGAAGTCAAATTGGCCTTAGGAAGTCTGAGCAACAACAAAGCTAGTGGAGGTGACTGTATTCCAGCTGAGCTATTCAAAATTTTAAAAGACGATGTAGTAAAAGTGCTACACTCAATATGCCAGCAAATTTGGAAATTTGGAAAACTCAACAGTGGCCACAGGATTGGAAAAGGTCAGTTTACATTCCGATCCCAAAGAAGGGCAATGCCAAAGAATGTTCAAACTACTGCACCATTGCACTCATTTCACATGCTAGCAAAGTTATGCTCAAAATCCTACAAGCTCCAGCAGTATGTGGACCGAGAACTACCAGAAGTACAGGCAGGATTTCGAAGAGGCAGAGGAACTAGAGATCAAATTGCCAACATATGCTGGATCATGGAGAAAGCTAGGGAGTTCCAAAAAACAACAACAACATCTACTTCTGCTTCACTGACTATGCTAAAGCCTTTGATTGTGTGGATCACAACAAATTGTGGCAAGTTCTTAAAGAGATGGGAGTACCAGACCATCTTATTTGTCTCCTGAGAAACCTATTATGCAGGTCAAGAAGCAACAGTGAGAACTGGATATGGAACCACTGATTGGTTCAAAAGTGAGAAAGGAGTTCGGCAAGGTTGTATACTGTCGCCCTGCCTATTTAACTTCTATGCAGAGCACATCATGAGAAAGGTGGGGCTAGAGGAATCACCAGTTGGAATTAAGATTGCTGGGAGAAATATCAACAACTTCAGATATGCAGATGATACCACTCTCATGGCAGAAAGTGAAGAGGAACTAAAGAGCCTCTTGATGCGGGTGAAGGAGGAGAGCGCAAAAGTTGGCTTGAAACTCAACATTAAGAAAACTAAGATCATGGCACCCGGTCCTCTCGCTTCCTGGCAAATAGAAGGGAAGAAATGGAGGCAGTGACAGATTTTATTTTCCTGGGCTCCAAGATCACCGCAGATGGGGACTGCAGCCAAGAAATTAAAAGATGCTTGCTCCTGGGGAGGAAAGTTATGGCAAATCTAGACAACATACTAAAAAGCAGAGAAATCACCCAGCCAACAAAAGTGCGTATAGTCAAGGCTATGGTTTTCCCAGTTGCAATGTATGGCTGTGAAAGCTGGACCATAAGGAAGGCTGAGCGCCAAAGAATTGAGGCCTTTGAATTGTGGTGCTGGAGAAGACTCCTGAATTTCAAACTAGTTTTTTTTTTTTGTGGGGGGGGGGGGGGTGCATTCCAGTGCTGATTAAAGTTGAAGGCAAAACAGGGAGGGGCTTATGGCAAATGGGCTCAAATACAAAAAGCTATAAGCAGATTGTGGCTTAAAGCTCTTTCTGCCATAATGAAACCTCAGGACAGGCCTTTTGACTGCTCGGAACGGAGGTAAAGCTGTGCAAGGGGTGGGATGCCACGAAACAGTAAGGCTGAGGTAAAGGGGGCATGGCCATCTGGGGAGTGCCAGATAAGGATCCTGAACCTGCGGTTCCCCACTCTTGTTATACATGATTCTTTAATCATTTTAGCATTACAGCAGGGCAGGGGGTTTGGGGCCAGCTCCGTGGGGTTTCAGCTGATATCACTTTTCTGGAATGATTCAGCCCTAACAATGTAAGCTGCAGACATTAGCCAGAAGGACTGCAAGAGCCAGACCTCGAGACTCTCCCTGCAACCCCAGATTGTGTGACTGAAGAGTCTGGCTAGACCAGGCAACTGGCCCAGGAATCCACTTTCCTGTTTCCCACAAGAGCCAGCCAGAGGTCTGGGCAGCTCACATATCCTCCTGCTAAAGTTCCTCAGAAGGTGGGACTTCAGGTCAAATTTACTCTGCCACTGAAGGTCACAGGTAACCATCACTGATAGCCTGATCTGCCCCATTTGCCTAATCCCCTTTTAAACCCATCAGAGTTGTGGGTTTAAGGCAGGGGTCCTCAAACTTTTTGAATAGGGGGCCAGTTGAAAGGTGCCAGCGATGGGTGTGGGCTGCCAAGGCGGTGTGGGCGGGGGGGTGCAGGCCGGGGGGGGGGGGCTGTGCGCATATGGCACGTGCACAGCAAGGCAGGGACATGCATGCACAGAGCACCAGCTTGCTCGCAAGGAGATCCTTTTCTCCGAGCGAGTCCAAAATGATCTCCTTGCGAGCAAGCTGGCACCTCGCTACGTCCGCACGCATGCAGCAAGCTATGGCAGGCCAGATAAATGGGCATGTTGGGCCGGATCCAGTGCACGGGCCGTAGTTTGAGGAGCCATGGTTTAAGGGGGTGAACTCCATTGTTTAGCTATGCCCTGCATGAAGCAGTAGTTTGCTTTGTCTCTCTCGAGTCTCCCACCAAATTTCATCGGATGGTCCTGAGTTCTAGTGTTGTAGAGGAGAAGAAAAGACTTTTGTTTGTCCACTTCCTCCCTGCCATGCATAAGTTTACAAACCTGATTCATGCCTCTCTTTCCTTACCCTTTTCCCTAAGCTAAACAATCTCACCTGTTGTAACCTTTCTTTCCAGTCCTATACCTCATTTTACTTGCCTTTTTCTGCACTTTTTCCAACTGTACAGTGTCCGCTTTTAGGTGTAGTGACCAGAACTGTAAATAGATTTCTAAGTGTGGTTGCACCATAGATTTGTATAATTTACAAACCCTACTGAGCAGATTATGCAACATATATCCTACATTTGCATCATATCTTCAGGGGCAAAGAACAGAATTTATTTACTTTTAATGCCCCTAGCCCTGCTGAACCTTGTACAGTCTTCCTATGTTTTTAGGTTTATTAGCTACCACAATTCATTTTTTGGCAGGCCTGGAAAGATCAGATATAAATCTAATATACCACACACATGCAGACATGCAGGGAGACTGAATTTCAGACAAATGTTTGGCAGGGGAAACAACTGTTGATGGAGAGCAAGAAGCAGTTATAAAATGGACTCCCGCAACATCATTGATTGCAGGTTTAAGGGGTAAAGGGAGGGATGCTGAATGCACACAAAAGACAAGAGGAAGAAAAGTTGTTTGGGGAACCTTTGCAGAAGAAGCTGAAGAGAGGCCAGGAAAAGAAGAAGGAGAGCACAAGACATCAGAAAGAAGAATAAAAGCAGAGCTGGAGCAGCAAAAACAAAAAGGGACTTCCTTTCCCAAGCCTAATATCAAGTCATATCAAACAGTGGTTTGGGGTTCCTTTTGCATTTCTGTTTGCCCCTGGTTTATAGTGGGTAATCAGTCATGCCAATTGTTTTAATCCATCATAATAACAAAGTGCTGTGCAAACATCCATTAGGCTTTATTATGGCTTCTTTGACAATTTCCTCTCTTCATTTGTAATTGTGCATTGCACAGGGACAGAGGGAAAGAAAAAGAGGAAAGGTCAAGCAGACCTCGATGGAGAGGCAGGAGGCAGTTCCTGCTTGTTGGCAGTAAGGACAAGTTCAGACAAAGGCAGCCAACCTGAGCTGGGTCACTTCAGACTACAGCTGCTCACATAACTGATTACTCCTCTGTACAAAAAATAATTCAAAACCAAATGTCCACTGCATAGAAAACTAGATGTCAGGGGAGAAAACATTCAAGCTAGTCTTCATACAGACATGCTGCTTTTATATGTGCTAACCACATCATTTTACTGAAAGTTGTGGATACCAGAAAACAATACCAAAAAGTAAGCAAAATAAATCCTTGGAAAGAAACTCCCTCACAAAGAAAAGGAGGAGAGCAGCTCAATACACAGCAGATTTTGATCTGCAGGGAATTGTTTTGAATTGTGTCACATCACGGAGTTCTCCCAGCTGCAGTTTGAAGTGGCACAGCCCAGGCACAGGCTGAGCAACCCAGAAGCTGGTCCGTCACCAAGCAAAAATCAAGGACTGGGGGCTGAACGACCAGGGACCTGGGCCAGGCATGAATCAAAGGCTAGAAAAATGAGGAATGCTGGGAAGATTTGGCTGTACTGCTGTTTTACAGGTTCCCATACGCAGGCTAGACCGGTACCTCTAGTTTTTGTTAGCGGGGCTGGGAATTCTATGTCAATGGGGCTCGTTATCCATTGCAGCTTTTATTCTGAGTTGTGTTGGAGCTATTCTTGCTGCTCCATCCCCCAGATAGCTTCACCACCATGGATAGCTCCCATAATACTCAGAATAAAAGCTGCATGGGAGCTCCACTGACATACAGGGATCAGCAGCCTCCCCTGTTTATAGCCCAAAACTATTCATGTTTTTCAAGAGAAAACCCCACTGAGTTTAATTCTCTTGAGTAAGCCTTCATCTGATTGCAGCCTTAGTTTGAGAGTGCCTGGTACCAGATGTCACCATGTACAACATGGCCTCTTTCTGTAGCAGGTCACATCTAGCAGTTACAAGGCCAGCAGCTGGAGGGAAGGTGTGTGTCAACAGCTATACCTGCTCCAGCAGCTGGCGTGCCCTACCTTGTATCCGGAGAGGTCCCTCTACACGTGTCCCATGCCTCATCACTGTTCCAGCACGAGCCTGCCTCTCCTCGAGTTCCCCAGGACGCCGGAAGTTACAGTCTTTCACATCCGTAAATACTTGGAACATCTCATACACACGAGCAGTGTACCCTGCCAGCTCAGTCAGCTAAAGGAGAGAGATGCAAACAGATTACTTTGGAAGGAAAACCCCCAAATCCTCCCATCTGGTCTTTTTCCCTAGAATGGGGGCAGGTGGAGTCTCACCATCATTTTTAGAGACATGTAACTTCACATGAGAGCTGATATTTACCCAGAATCTGACACCTTGTGCAGATTCTAGAGACAGCACAGTACAATTATCTTTTTAAGTCCTTGTGCTACTGGAAACACACAGCTGAAAGGTAATTGCAAAAGATGCAAAAGATGCTCATTGGGATACATAAATTTACAATCAGGACTAGAGGATATCTGGTCCTGGTCGAGTCTGGACTAGTGGTGATACCTATAGGATATCACCCTGAATGGAAGCAATCCTATGCATGTTGAGACAAAAGAAGTCCCACAAGTCCCAGCATGCTAGCTGAGGCATGCTGGAAGTTGTAGTTCTCTCTCTCTCTCTCTCTCTCTCTCTCTCTCTCTCTCTCTCTCTCTCTGTGTGTGTGCACAAATGCACGTAAGATTGCACCTTTCCTGTATTTAAGAATTTTCAGCTAACCTCCAACCAGAAGGAATAAAGCCTGAATATAACCAATGTTCTGAGAACTTTAGTATTCCTTATTTTCTTGATTTAAACTTAAGTTTCTAGTCATGTTTTCAGTGACAGACTTTTAAAAGGCTAGGCTTTGCCTTTGAAAACTCAGATACAAGGTGGAGAGTATTTGAAGACTTCTGCTAATGGAACTTCTTATATGCTCTGTAGCAACTTGCCCTGTGCAATGGCTAGCAACAGCACTATTATTCTGTGTAATCTTCATGAGCCACAGATGTGACTTTCTAGAGGGCAGAATTTCAATTTGTTAAAATTAAGCACCTCATTCAATTCAGCCAAAGTTCTGAATTGCTAAAAAAGACTCCCTGAACCCCACAAATAGAAACTTACTGGCTTGACTGCAGGCTCTTGAAATCTACAGTGAGAACATTTTCTGTGATTATCTGGAAGTATGTTCCTCTGAGTTCAATGTCATACTCCTAAGTGTACATAGAACTGCAGTCCGAAGATGAGTGTCTGACCCTACAGTCTAGCTATCCAAGGGCTGACAATTCTGAGTAGGAGAAGTTTTGCCAAATAGTCATCTTTCCCATTGCCAGATCTGTTTACCTGGATTGTCCCTGGGACCTTCCACATGCAAAACATTTGCTCTATGGCTGAGATACCTTTCCCCAAGGATGCAACTTCAGCAAGTTTCCAAGACAAGCAGGTTTCCTAAGGCAGAGTTCCTTAGCCTAGAGAATTCCTGTGGGCAGCTGCTGATAATCGCTCTGCACATGGCACTTGGATGTCCTTGTTAGGAGGGTGCTATCAGTCAGCCCATTTCTAAATACATGTAACTGAGTTTCAAATCACTGAGAAAACAACAATAAAGCAGTTGAACCAGGGTTGAGATCAGCAATGTAGGAAGGAAGGCAGGCAAGATGGTTTCTTCTAGTTGGATGTTATGCATGTTTTACCCCAAAGCCAGTCCCAACAAGTTCAATGGGACCTCCTTCCAGAGTGAAAGAATGTAAATGGCAGCAGAACTGGGTGTGTTATCTTCAGATTGTTTCAGCAGGCACAGATCAGACAAGCCTCGTAAATTAATAGGGAGCACTGTAGATCCAAGATCTTACATGTGCGCACTGGAAAATACAATTACATAAGAAGGCAGACTCTAGGGTGTTGTGAAGTCAGGGTATTGCTCCCAAATCTCCTGAGGCTGAAACCCTGTCCCTTTGGAGCCTAGGCAATACATGCACAAATGTGCCATTGAGAATGGTGTGTCGGGGGAAGAATGAGATGGAACGGTTTAGGTCCTTCCTTCTCTTGAGAATCAGACTGCCCCAGTCCCTCCCAAGCTCAGCCAAGTGCCAAGTGGCATCCACACCTCTTTGTACGAAGAGATGACCCTCTCTGTGGCATCGGCTGCTGCAGTCAGCAGGTTCCGGGCTGTGGTGAAGGCTTCAGTTCTCAAGCTCACCAGCTCTTTCTCCTCCATTTCCAGGGCAGCTTGTTTCACAGCTTCTGAGTCTAGTGGGCAAAACATTGTGCAGACAGGCTAAGATTAATGGAAATTTCAGGAACAGTACCTCTACAGCCAATTCCCTTGCTCCACCTCTGAATTAGGGACATGAATCTGCCTGGAAATCCATAACTTATTGGGAATCTCCCCTTTGCCTGCTCAGTAGTAGCTCCCTAGCCTAGAGACCAGCCTTTCTTGACCTGGTACCCTCCAGATGTGCTGAATCACAACTCCACAACATTTGGAGGGCATCTAAGTCAGAGAAACCAGCTGTAGTGGTTAGTGGCAGTTTAAAACACCAGCATGAGAATGGTTCTGAATGGGGCTAGAACAGCTGAGAAACACTGCAATCCAAGGACTAATGAGATAAAGCCCAGCCTTTCCCTTGAAACCTGCTTCTCCCTGGTCAGCAATCAGTCTTTGACAGGGCCCCAAATTCAAACTGAGGAAGGGGCAGAGAGCCCGCAATGTTGACCCTGCATGCATTAAACGCCCGGCCACAGGCCTACAATTCCACTCCTCCCAGCATTTCTGGCAATACAGGTACTGGCAGAGCCCCTCCCAGACGTGCTTGTCATGCCTCAGCTCCAGCTCCTTCTTGTGCCCTTCTTGTGTGCAACAGAAGCTTGCTCAGAGCTCTTCCCCTCATATATACCACTTACTCTGTCCTGGCTTGTAAGTGGCAAAGCCTCTCTAGTGTTTACACTGCGGTGGTGGAGGGGGCAGAAAGCCTTGTCTGAACAGCCCTTTGCCTTGATCACAGGGGAAAAAGCAGCTGAGAGACACAGGGAAGGGTCCCTTGGTATCAGGGGCCATGGCTGGGGCAGTTGGGAAATCCCTGTGCACCATATTGTGCCCCTGGGTCTTTCAGTTACCTCTTCCTACCTTAGCATGGCATGTTGCAGGGGCAAAATTAACCCAGGCCCCTTCATCAGAGCTTTGTGAAAAAGGGACAAGGGCTAGAAAGAGCTCAGAAACCCACAATGCAAAGAAAGCCTTGAAGCTGCGTTCACCAACCCAGATCCCTTCAGACATTTCAAACTCCCACCAACTCCACCCACTGGTCTTGTTGCTGTGGCAGATGGGAGTGGTTGTCCAAAACACCTCAACTGTAGAAACCCAGGATGGGAAAGGTTGCACTAAAACTTCCAGGGTAGTGGAGGAAACCAGCACTGAGGGTTCTACCCTGCCTTTCATTAAGATCCGTGTGATTAAATTTAAATGGGCAAAGGGGAATCTGCTGATAAACTAGTTCTGTTCCTAAAGGATTTCAACCGGATTCTGGGCCACAGGAAGAGGAAATCTTCAGTGCACATACATATGCACACACACCGGAAACCAGGGCTGTAACCCAGGTACTATTATTAGGGAGCCAGCCTTAATTGGCATTATTGAGATTATTCGTATGTTGACCTTCTTTCTGTTTTTCTACTTATTACTAATGCAATAGCCATGAAGCATACATGAAAGAGGTGAGCTGACTGGCCATCCAGCCTGTTAGTGATGTTTAAATGTCATGACTGTACACAATGACATGGCTTGTACAATATGACAGTCCACTGTGGATGCCTGGCCCGCTGTGGCTTGCCGTGGCATGTGAACCTCAGTGACAGGGGTTTTTTCAAGGTTAGACAACCCTCAAATAACCCATGGGTTGTTTCAAGGTTATTATGCCACTTTGGGCTGTTGTATATTGTAAACCAGAGTTACATTTATATATCATAAAGTTTCTGACATACTCCAGCCTTCTCCAACATGTTGTCCTCTAGACATTCCAGACTACAACTCTCAGCATTCCTGCCCATTGGCTCTGGGGCTAATGGAAGCTAAAAGTCCAAAATATGTGGAGGACACTGCACTGGGGAAACCCAACATATACCCTATGGCACATTCTGCTGAGGTTTGTCCCACCCTCATCCTTTGTAATGGCACCAAAGGGAACTTGGCAAAGCCAAAACAAAACAAGGGCTGCTTGCAAACTCAACTAGGGGGACAAAACTGTCTCTCTTCTTCACCTCTCCTCATCTCCAACCTCTTTCCAAAATCAGTTCCTGAACTCAGGGATGCAGCTAGCCATTTCCATGCTCACAACAGGCTTCTAGTATGATTAAGAACAGTCGTGGTCCTTTAAAAATTTAAACATTTGGCCAAGAGCTTCCTTTGGGAACATGAGTCTCCTCTGTGCAATGTGAAGTGGGAAGCAATGACAATAGAGCGTGTGTTTAACCCTTCCCCTACCTGCAATCCCTTTTCCCTCACCTGACTGGGTTTGTAGTGCTCTTTGGACAAGTAGTTGGGCAGCAGGAGTGGGTGAACTTACTGTGGCAGCAACAAAGTTGCAAGAGAAAAGTAGCAGGACAGGGAACAGAGTTCCCTAACTGGGTCCTCCGCCTGCTGCTTCACAGTGAGGGTTTGCCAAATGTTTCATTTGACCTTGAACGGCCTGGGCCATCCCAGGTCATCACTGCTCAGTGAGACTGAGTGCTCCTGCTCAGAGGTGCTGAGGAATGAACTCACTAATTGCTGCTGTACATCACTTCCTTCCAGTTTTCTCCGTGCCTGGATGCACTGAATATGTTTTACTGTGTTAGAGGCACAGGATCAATAGATCCTGCAAGAATGCCAGCCTGCCCCGGCCTGGTGCCCTGAATTAAGCCTCTGAGCCAGCTGGCACCAAGCTGTCCATCCACTGCTTTGAACGTCATTCTTAATTATTCCATTCTCCCTCCCTCCCTATCACACACACAAACACACGCTATTTAAATGTGTGTGTCTGTTTTTCTGTCTGGGTTGTACCAAGAAGAGGTCCCACTGTTGCTCAGTTCCCATTACAACACTGCCTGTACTCACCTGTCTCAGAGTAACCGGTGGCAGTGATGATCGGCACGGCCACCATGACCAGCCCGGCAGCGCTCCACACGTACTTCATGAGGAACTGCTCCAGCATGACGTACCAGAGCCGTTCTAAGAGCAGCACGTTGATCTGGGAGGCGAGGTTGCGGTAGCACTGCCACAGAAGGGACAGCTCCACCTGGAGAGGGAGCAGCAGAATGGAGCATTAGGGGGCAAGGTTTGCAGCTGCTGGGGCAAAGACCGGATCATGTGGCTCTGATTTCGGAGCATTAGCCCTGCTCATCCATTTGCAGTCCCCAGAGCTTCAGTGTGCAGCAGATCAATTGCATGTGGTCCTATCAATGCATGGGCAGCCCAGAAAGGAACCACACAGAGCAGCACCCGAAGGTTCTGGTGGTGGAGGTACTTGAGGTCCCTGACGGATAGGGAAGAGAGGCCTGGAACCCACATATCACCCCCAGCAGAGAACCTGGCAAGTCATCATCTGTGTGCAAGCGAAGAGAAGGTTCGGTCATTCTAAGACCCATCTCCACCCATACCCCTTGATGGGTCCAGCAGTCTGACACTTACAGAGAAACCAGTTTTCTCCACTCCTCACTGATCTCCATGCCAAGAAAAGTTTTGCTGCTACAGGAAGCACTACAGGGTGGTGGTCTGCTGGCCCTGTGCTAACCCAACTCTCATCATCTCTGACTGCTGGCTGGGACTGACCCCAGAAAGGCAACAGACGTCCCACCCCTGAGCTGGTTCACACATGAAAGATTTGGAGACTACAATATTGACTGCTGGCTAGCATAGGTGACTGAACAGTTGCCATTCACCAGCAACAGAAACAGCATTCTCACATGATCTCAATCACAACTGAGTGGGGCTGTCAATGTTTCTTCCAGCAACCTTTTCCGCAGACATTCAGAGGTGGGAAAGGGATCTCCATACCCAGAAAACTTTCACCTGCTGATTTTGGCCAGTTCAGCTGCTCTTAAAGGAACAACAGCAGAATCCAGAAGGAAAATTGCAGAACTGCCTCTGGCCATCTTGTAATAAGTAATCACATGATGTAGCTGAATCTGCAAAGTGGACTAAGGCTAAGCCTCCCACTGGGAAAAAATAATCATGGTGAAATTAGGATGTAAGAAACAAAATAACCAGAAGGAAATTAAGGAGAGAGAGCGGCTAACAGGCCAGTTAAAGGGTAACAGCCCAATCTTATGCATGCTACTTGAAAATGAGTTAAACGGAGCTTACTCCCAGTAAGAAGGTTAAGCAGTTGGGATTGCAATGGTGTGGACATAATCTATCTTGACTTTAGCAAAGCTTCTGACAAAGTGCCTCACAGTACCCTAGTTAGCAAACTAGCTAAAAGTGGGCAAGATGTAGCAACTGTCAAGTGAATCTACAGTTGGCTACAGGATTGTACTTTAACAGTGCTTATAAGTGGCACCTTCTCAAACTGGGGACGGAGCTAACAAGTAGGTTACTACAAGGTTCAGTTCTGAGTCCAATGTTTGTCAACATTTTTATTAATGATTTGGAGGAAATGCAGGGTATGCTTATATGTATCTGCACATGATACAAAATTGGGTGGGGCAGTTATATCCTTACAGACAGAACAAAAGACAGAAACAAAATTCAATAGAAACAAATGCCAAATTTGCACCTAAGAAGAAGCTAAATGCATAGTTGCAAGTTGGGGGATACCTGACTCAACAATAGTACATGAAAGAAGGATCTTAGAATTGTTGTTGATCATAAGCTGAATATGAGTCAACAATGTGATATGGCTGCAAAAAAGGCAAATGCTTTTGGGCTGCATTAACAAAAATATCACTTCCAAATCCACAAAATACTAATTCTCTCTACTCAGCACTGATTAGGCCTCAATTTGTGTACTCTGTTCCATTTTGGCACCACAGTTTAAGAACAATGCAGACAGACTGGAAAAGGCTCAGAGGAGGGTGGCAATGAATTGAAACTACTCCTGATGAAAGTGAAAAGAAGTAAGTGCCAAAGTATGACTGCAACTGAACATTAAGTTAAAAAAACTACAGAAGAATTATACAACTTTAATGTCAACAATGAAAAAAATGAAATTGTGAAAGTTTTTGCATACCTTGGCTCAATTATCATTTTGAAGTTTGCAAAAGTAAATGGAGTTTGCAGCCAAGAAATTAGAAGACTTGAAAGTGCAGCAATGAAGAACTAGCAAAATGATCAAGTGTAAAGAAGTTTCATGAAAGACCAAGGCCAAGACCATTCATAATACGGTATTCTCCATCATTATGGCCACATGTGAATGATGAACAGTGAAGAAAGCTGACAGGAAGAAAATTGATGTGTTTAAAACATGGTACTGGAGGAGAGCTTTGCAAATACCCTGGACTGACAAAAAGACTAACAAGTGGATCAAGTCAAGGTAGACTTCCTTGAAAGCAAAAATGATGAAACTGAGGCTGTTGTACTTTGGGAACATCATGAGAAGGTAAGTCTTACTGGAGAAAGCAATCATGCTAGGGAAAGTTGAAGGCAGAAGATCAAATAGATGGTTTGCTTCCCTAAAGGAAGCTGTAGCCTTGAGTTTACAAGAGCTAAACAGGGCTGTCTAGGACCGGACATTCTGGAGGGCATTCTGTCATAGGGTTGCCATAAGCTGGGGACAAAAAGGCACAAACAACAATAGCAATCCATAGCCAAAGGTAGCTTTCAATTTAATACCAGAAGTTCTGGCTGTGATTGTCACTCTCCCTAGAATTTTTTTGCCTCTGCATTTGTTCTGTCCCCACATCTCTGTGATACTAGTCCTCTTAGCCTCGCTTTAGCCATTTGGTCTGGTAACTGCAACACATCTGAAAACAAAAGTGTCCATTAGGCTGCCTTTGGACTGGGACCCTTAGTTGTACTGCATGAAAACTTTGGGAAATGCGCTCCCTCAGGAAGGAAGCCCTATGAAAAAAAAAACCCTGTGCCAACATTACACCTTGGATTGGGAGGGCCAGGCCAATGGATCCCAGTGTCATCTGATCTTATTTCCTGTCTTTGGTGCTGCAATCAATAGGATGTGCCCCATGGAAGAACATATGGAAGGAGGAGGTGCTCCGAGACAGCTCCTCCTCTTGGTAGCTTTCCTATGGCAAGAGTGCAACCTACAAAGCATTTTATCTTTGTTTCTTTCTTGTGTGTTCCCTTTCCCTTTCTGTCTGCTGTTCAAGGCTGGGGGTGGTGGTGGGGACCATCCTAGGTTAAAGATCTGCCACTGAGTAAACTAGTCACTCTGAGAGCCTGTGTAGTGTAGAGGTTAAAAGTGTGGGACTGGGACTCAGGCAATTCAGGTTCTAGTCCCCACTCAGTCTTGCACCTAACTGTTTGACTTGGGCAAGTCATAGCCTCTCAACCCAACCTACCTCACAGGGTTGTTGATGTGAGGATATGATAGAGAGGAGGGGGGAAATAGTGTAAGCTACCTTGAGTTCCTTGGAAGGAAAAATAGTGGAATATAGATATAATAAATAAAATATATAATAAATAAATACTGTGAGCAGGGGAATTGGAGACACTGGCCCAAATATTTTCAATAATCCTAAATCAGCCTTCTTCAGCTTGGTGCCCTCTTGATGCTTTGCAGTTTAATTTGCATTAGCCTCAGTCACCATGGGGCCAGGAATTCTGGGAATTGTAGTCTAAAACATCTGGAAGGCACCACATTGGAGAAGGCTGCCCTGAGGAATCCCATCATAGATTCACAGAATAGTAGAACTGGAATGGGCCAAGAAGGCCTTTGCGTCCAACCCCTGTTGGTGCAGGATGCCAGGTCACACCATCCCACTCAGGTGATTGTCCAATTTTGCCTTGGACATCTCTAGTGTGGGAGAGCCCACGGCCTCTCTTGATAACTGGTACCACTGCCATATTTCCCTAACAGTAACACCAGTTTCCTGGTGTCTAGCCTGAATCTGGTGTGCTGTAGTTTAAGTTTGCCATTACATGTCCAACACTCAGCAATTAGTAAGGTCTTTTCCTTCCTCTTTGTGACAACACTCTACAAATACCTCAAAGGCTATCATACTCCCTTGTAGCCTTCTCTTCTAAAAGCTAAACATGCCCAGCATTTTCAGCCTCTCATTGCAGGGCTTAGTTTCCAGACCCTGGATCATCTTTGTTGCCCTCCTCTGAACCCTTTCTAAACAGCAGAATGGGTGACACAATTCAGCCTGCTGCTCTATAAGAAACGTTGTGGTGACTAAATCCGGTCACGGGATATTGTCTAGCCCCTGCTTAGGAGAGCAACTGTTGCTTTTTGTTTGAAGTGTCTGGTCTGTGTATTTGCCTGCCTATTTGTATCTGCGTGCGTTGATTCTAGGAAGAGGCTAAGGACAAAGGCAGGCCCCATTTGTTAAAGAGAGTGAGAGCAAGTGAGCTAGCACATATGGGTGACCTAAAGTTACCCATAACTGAGGCAGGATGCCAGGGTGGGAGAGTTTATGTCCTTGAAATGTGTTCTGCACAGATGAATTGAAACAGAGGGAGAGGGACTGCAGTGTGACTGAAATGACTGTTAACTTCACGCACCCTATCCCTCAGTGACATCCCTCTGTCCCTATCCCTCAGAATCAGGGACAGAAAGATTCAGTCATCAAGATTCCCAGTTGGCATCTGTTGCCAGAACCACCCTGAAGTGGTGCAGCAGAGGCAAACTTGAAAGGCCCCGGGGATATTTTGAAGGTTCAAGCAGAAGTCAGGCAGTAGCAACAAAAGGAATTCTGGAAGTAACTAATGAACAGGAACAAATTCCCAAAGTTGATAAATTAAGGTCAGGGCCCCAGCCTTGCCCTGGAGGAATTCAAGGAAGAAGAATGACAAAGAAAAGGGAAGTAAACAAGGGTGACTGGTTTTAGCCTCAGCGCTTCCAGCATGTCTCTTGCTTTAGCTTCCCTTCCACCTGGGGAGGGCTCAGTATTGTTGTTTGCCTCCATTTCACCGCTCAGATCCACAAGAGGGGAAAGTACCAGGATCCACAGCAGAAATAAAATATAAATGTTCAACCACCCTTCTTGCTTTCCCGAATTCTACTTCACTGCAATTCTTAGCTGAGAAACTCAGGAATCCTGACACCTGATAACCCTCCTCGTACCAACTCACCCCTCTTTTTCTCTCAGAGAACTCTAGCACCCTGCCCAGGCATTTTACCTTGTGCCCCCCATAGAAGGCAATCTCTTCAGAGTTGGCCACCATTCTGGAATGCATATAACGGAGCTCCCCCTTCCGTCGTGCCTCCTCAGCTACCAACTGGCCAAACTTTGGCGAACAGGAGCGCAGCACCTTGGCAGTGAGGCCAGCCACCAGTCCAGCAATAAGCGAGGGCCACGCTGTGCCGGCCCCCTTGGATCTGGCCGAACTGAGCAGCGTATACGAGGTCACAATGAGATCAAGCACCGGCTTGGTCACGTTTGAGTAGAGGTGGGCCACAGAGTTGGCGAAGGCCACCAGGTCTTCTGTGAGAGACTGGTCTGGGTTGCGCAGGCGTCCATCCATGTTGCTGACCCGGTAGTAGGTCTGGCCCTCAAAGTAGAGCTGGTAGGCATGTTCCACTAAGCGGCCACGAAAGGCCAGAGCCAGTTGCCCCTCCAGGTACCGAATGGCACTGTTGACGAAGGTGGCTGGGAGGGCAATGAGGAGCCACTGGAAAAGCTGCCACGTAAAGTCACGTGGATTCTTGCGGACGATGCAGCGGGCCAAGCGTCCATCTAGGTGGGCCACGTACACTGAGAGGAAAGTGCGGCTGGCTAGGGCAGCCGAGTGCAAGGCCAAAAGCCCTGTTTCCCGGCAGAGTAGCCCAGGGAACAGCAAGCGCAGAAGGCGTAAGAGGCGGAGAAAGAACACCCTGTTCACGCCAGGTGGGGATGCTGTCACCTCATCTGGGAACCCACAGCTGGCTGGTGCCTCAGCAGAATTGGAGTTTGCCGTTAGGTTGGAGTTCACCCGGAGGACAGAGGTTGCCCACTGCCGTCGCAGGATCGGGTACAACTTCTTGGCACCGTACAGAGCCACCAACAGTGCCACTGCTGCTCTTTTGGCTGTGACTCCTTGAGCCAGCCGAGTTGCCACTTTGGCTGTGGAGAGTGGCATGATGCCCCCAGGATGGGGGCACTGCCCCTTGGTGGTAGCTTCCCTCTTCCTCCTCCTCTTCCTCCTCCAGCTCGAGTGCAGTGCTCGCTGCCCAGCAGTGGCAGTGCTTACTTGTCAGCCAGTGTCCGCTCTCATCCCACAATGCCCAGCCCTCGCACTGACAAGCGGGGAGGAGACTGAAGAATGGCCATCCCTCAGACCATAGAGAGAGCCTCAGGGCACCATAGAGAGGAAGTACAGAGGAGAGCGGGGCACTCCTCGAAGCGGCCACTGGAGGGCGCGCGGAAGAGGTTCCTGGGGAGAACGGGGCTCGGGCTTTGCCGCCGGTTCGCCGCCTCCCGATCTGAGACGCTCCCGGGCCAGCCAGCTCAAGTTTATTCGGAAGTGGAGGTCCGAAAATGGGCTGTACTTCCAGCTAGTAAATGCGCTGAGAAACTTGTCGGCTGAAAGTTGGGAGCGAAATCGCTTTGGAAAACCACTATCTGTTCCGGCGTGTGCGTGTGCGTTTAATTGATCTGACGCATCCATCATTACAAGTGCTGGAGCTGAGGCGTCTAAGAAACAATCGGATGCTTAATGTTTTAATAACAAAGCACCGAAGAGAAGAACCACGTGCAACCCGATGACTGTGCCTTGAAAAGGTTTGGCAACAACTCCTAACTGAAGTCATCGGGTCTAGAAAGCCATTTGGGGGATGAAAGGTGCCCTGTTGTGGGGTGTTGCTGGACCATAGGTAAAGTTGTATGAGTTCAAGGTCCGACAAGGACTCTTATATTTTTAATGCTAGTAGCCTTCATTAGTGCTAAAGTGGTAAATACTGTAGCACAGTTGCTCATCGCGACAGTCCACATGGGCATGTGCTCAAGGAGAGTCTAAAAATACAGGCAGCTTTGTTGATCTCTCTCCCTCTTGGGTGTTTAGTATACATGTCTTAAGAACATAAGAGCAGCTGTGCCGAATCAGGACAAGGGCCAACTCATCTGGTGTTCTCTTCACACTATGGCCAGCCAGCTGCCCATAGCGAATCTGAAGTAGGGCAGGAGTGCCACTCATGTTCCCCAGCAACTCTTGTACACAGGCATACTGCCTCTGACACTGGAGGAAGCCTATCAGACTAGCCACTGATGGCCTTTTCCTCCATGAATTTGTCCAATCCCCCTTTAAGGCCATTCAAACTAGTACACATCATTACATCTCATGGAAGTGAATTCCATAGTTTAAAGTGAGCCGCTTGTAAAGAAGCGTGTCCCGTTTGTCCTTATTCTTCCACCAAGCAGCTACACAGGATGACCCCAGGTTCTAATAAAAGCAAGAAAGAAAAATGCTTCCTTATCTGCTTCCTCAAGCCATGCATAATTCTGCACACCACTATGTCTTTCTTTGCCTTTATTCTAAGCTAAGCAATCCCAGATGTTTCAACTTTTTCACATAAGCCTTACAGTATGTCTCTAATCTCATATATGTTTTTGTAGGTCTTTTGTAAAGCTAACAGGTCTTAATTACCCATTAGAGACCAAATATTTTGCATAACAACTGGGATAGATCACAATATGCTGCTGGGAAAATCCAGCCACCCAAAAGCTATTGTTGTGAAGATTGCAGCTAAACTCACAGGAAACAGGGAAGTCTGAGGGGAGTGGTAATTGATGTTACTGAGCCTGCTAATTAAAAGAAGTGCTGGCTCTAGTACACCATACCTCTCTACAGGCAGCTCTGCAGTGGTGGAGAATTGCTAGAACCCCTCCAAAATACCTTCAGCAGCTACTGAAGCATTTCCATAAAACAGGTTAGGGAAATAGGTGGCCCTGCAGTGTTCATCATCTTTCAACACTGGTGATGCTGAGGGAAATCAACATCTGGAAGGCCACACTTTTTCCCATCTCTGATAATGAAAAACACTTTGGTGCAGAATTTGTCTTCCTTTTGCAGTACTGGGGGGATGATATGCATGGAAGCACCTAGTATGGCAGGGGCTGAGAGATTGTTTTAATGGCATCAAGGGTAGGGATTGCAGTTTCATGAGATCTAGGGAGATGGACACGCTCAAGAAGAGGATGCCTGGGCAGGAGGAAGGTAACAGGCGGCTTGCCTTGTGGCCTACCCACACTAAAACCACTTATCTCCCAGAGATAGGCAGTATGGAAGCTTTAATAACCATTAGTATAAATGGGTATGCAAAGTTCAGAGCTGATTATATAAAAGGAGAGTAAAGTTAGACTCTGCCCTGATTGTTATCACTGGGTTGGTTCTCAGCTTTACTCCTAAAGGTATGCTTCAATCTGAAGGGGACTAAAGGTCATGGAGGCCAGGCTTGCAGGACTGGGGGCCAGGGGAGAAGCCACGCGGATTTCTCTTCCCTGCTTCTGTGCTGCCGGGTTGCCTAACTACCCTTATGTTATTTGGGTTGCCCAGTCTTCCAACTCTATGTGGTAAGTGGTGGAGGTGACCTCCTAGCCATCCCAGAACACGTAACCTGTCATAGCCATCCCCTGCTGCACAACTTGCTGGGTGTGAATGATGCAGCAAGGGGAGGTATTGGGTGGGCTGTGCAGCACATCACCGACAACACCCACACACATACAGGGGTGGGGCAAAGAGGCCCCCATGGCTTCTTTTCCCCAGTGCTTGTGTGAAGCTGGCCAGTATTTTTAAAGGAATGAGCAGCAGTCATTCTGCGATAACTGTCCTGCAGCTATTCCACTAGCATCATCAGGATGTCTGTAAAGGAAACCTCCCATTCCATGGGGCTGTAGTTAAGGCTGGACATCTTTTAGTTTGTGTTATTCACAAGACAAGGGTCTGGTATTCTTTCTCAATAAGTCAAAGAGCAGGAATTGCAAGCCTCTGTAGCCATATTTCAGAAAGCAATTGTACTTTGTTCTGAAGCCTTCATATAACCAAAGTCTAGGAGGCAAGCAGTGTTTGGAGGCAAGGAGCACAGATGTTGTCGTGTCTTTATGGTGTAACCCCACCTAGAGTGCTGTGCTTGGTTTCGGTGGCTGCTCCTCGAAAAGGATATTGTAGGGCTGGAAAAGCTGCAAAAAAGGCAACACAAATGATCAAGGGGCTGCAGCAACTCTCCTTTAGCTTAGGAAAAAATGAGTATACATGAAAGAGATGTATAAAATTAAGCATGATATGGAGAAAGTGGAAAGTGAGGCTTTTTTCCTTCTCTCCCATAATTCTGGAACTCAGGTCATCCCATAAATTTGATGGGTGAGAACATGAGGACGGCTTAGAGGACATACATCTTCACACAACATGTAGTTAAACTATGGAATCGACACCTCTGCATATGGCGAGCCACAAGTGGGTACCCATGGGTGGTGGCAGTGGGTGGTGAGTGATAAGCAGATGCCTGCAGGCACCGCCAATGGCAAGCAGCGAGCTGCAAGAAAACAAACGAAAACCCAACCCTCAAAGAGCTGCATAGAGCTCCTGAGCCTCGGTTTGGCTACTCTTGATGTAAAGTGATGGTTGCCGACTTAGATGGTTTTAAAAGGGAACTGGACAAATCCATGGAAGAGAAGGCTATCAATGGCTACTAATCGTGATAGCTATCGCTGGGAAAAATGAGTGAAAGCTCTGCCATAATATGATTGCTTAAAGCCTGACACTGTAAAAACACCCTTCGTCTTAAGGCAGAATCCTGATCTGATTGGGAATTCATGTTGCAAGTCTTGCTCCCCAGGCTGATATATGCCTGACCTGAAACTACTACTTGTTTGGTTACATCTTAGAGATGGTAATGTTTGCCTTTCCTCCTTCATCTTTTCTGTGTCTTACTCATGTTCAACCTTATTATTTTACCCTATTGTGCCTGGGTGTTCCCCCACCCCTCCTAGGTCATAAAAGTATCTTGTATAGATTCCATTGCTATAGTTCCTTCAGGGGCTACCTACATGCTGCATGTACTTCCTGTATGTCTGGATAAACGGTAAATGCTGATTTGATTCTACACCTCCAGCCTGCCTATTCTTTCCAGTTTTCTTGTCACAATGTATTATATTGCCAGCAATATTAGAGGGAGTATGTCTTTGAACACCAGTTGCTAGAGAACATAAGCAGAAGGCTTGTATTGGGCTCGTGCCTTTTTTGTGAGATTTCTGTTAGGGTAACTGGTTGGCCTCTGTGAGTCCACAGAGCAAACTTTTGGTCTGCTCCAGAAAATCTTTTTTGATGTTCTTTTGACCACATCAGGATCCAATAAACATGTAGCTCTGTGCATGTACACAGTACCATGCTGGCTGGCTTGATGCTAAACTGAGCTAGCCTCATCCAGATGACATGTCTCTGTGACAGTCAATTTGCTGCCAGTTGACTGCAGGGCATCACTGTTGGTAGCACTTGAGTTGCTGGATCCTCCACTTTAAGCTGCCTGATGAAAGGAACTGCATACAGCAGCCACATGCCGCTACAACTGGTGTGCATAAGCATACCCACCAAGTGGCTGGCCGCCGTTGTGCAAGTAATGTGGCCCCGTCGCCTGTTGCGTATCAGGTCTATCTGCCTCTATCCTATCAGAATCTTCTACACATGTGGAGCAAGAGTGAGGAACCACCCATGAATCAACGCCTGCATTAAACCAAAGAGAGCAGAGTTAGAATTTCTTTAACACTGCACTGGCCTCTGCTCCTTACTTGAAAAGGCTGTCCTGCCTCCCTTTGAGAGCTCTAACGGAGGTTTCCCGAAGGAAAAGGTTGTTGGTGGACTGATGCCAGCAACTCTTTGATCGCTGGCAAACGGGAACCAGAAGTCTGCGGAGAATTACGAAGTCTGCTGCCCTTTCACGTTGCCGTGACAACTGCGGCTTCCTATCATGTCATAGCGGCATTCTATTTGTTCCTATAGATATAAAAATATAGAGTAACAACAAAGTCAACACACAGTCAGAATTAACTTGAAAGGTTTCCGTTAACTATGCTGCCTCGCTAATATAAATCCTAGTAGCAATTCCTAGTAGTAGTAACCAGCCCAATTTAGTACCAGAAATATCAGTAAGGACCGAGTAGAACCATTGACACAAATACTTTTTCATACCCAAGCCGTGCGAGATTAGACTTGAAAGGGATTGTTAAGTTGAACTGCACTTCTCTACTGGTTGCTTCCTCCCCGGAAGTCGTCATGTCATTCCTTCCAGTGACTTTTATACATATTAAAAGAAAACCCGGTATTTTGGTTCGGACTGTAGAGTATGGATCTTAGAGGCAGGGATGTAAAAGCATGACTTAGAACGGGACTTCCACTGTTATACGTGGTTCAGGAGATGCGGAAGCGTTCTTTTTCCTAAATCTCTAATATACGCCAGCCTGTTTATTCGTACCGCTTTGGCCCCATTTGTTTTGCATTTGTTTACAGGCGAGGCTTCTGGAGATCAGGACTTTAGCACTGTCGTGATATGTCGGCTCCATTCCCATCCCAGCCAAAAATGTAGACACAAATATACGAGTTTCTCGGTCTCTGAAGTTTAGATCGCGGGGCCAAGGGGTGGAACGTATATTTTGAGTCATAATTTTAAAGAATTCAAATGCTTTTTTATTATTCCACAAAGGCAGATTTAGTTCAGATTGGGAAAGGAAGATCAATAATGTTTTGCTGTGCAATTCTCTGTATATCTAAGACGTAAGCCCTGGGCAAGCGTGTAGAGAATTGCATCCTCATTCCAGTGCCCTAATTCCAATGCAGACTTTTCCTTTGTTTTTAAAAAACGCCCCGTCCGGGACGAGAAGAAGGGGAAAATTTAAATCTTCCCTAAAATCATCACAGTTTTGGTCCGAATAGGGCCGCGGACCTTTACGCTCAGGTTAGGAGAACACTTAGTTTGGCCCTCGGTGCGAGCATGCTTTAATACATTACTTCACGAATCACTTTCTGGCAATATAAATGGCAGGTGCAGAGCCCAATTCCTATCAGAATCGCTAGGAGATGTGTAGGTAGACTAACCCATGCCTTGGATCCTTAGGCAGTAACCTTTAAACAAGCTTTAACTCTAAGTGGGACCCACGGAGCAACGCCATAAGCCTTAATTCTAAATGGCTATCTATAGAAGCTCGCTGGTACGGAGCAATCTTATGCTCGTCTACTTAGAAGTAAACCCCTGTAAGTTCAATGGGGCTTCCTCCTAGGGAAGTGTGCATACAGGACTTGCGGCATGCACAAGAGCTCACTATCAAACAAGTAACTCCAAGCTTCTCCAAATTGCATAGAATAGCGCCCTGTTTCTTTGGAAAGCCTTCTTCAACCCGATGCCTTCCAGATGAGTTCGACAACTTTCCGCAGCTGAGGGATGCTGAGAATGGTAGTCCGACACATCGAGAGAGCAGCGCCTTGGGGGAGGCTTTCAAAGAAACAGGGCGCTATAGGAGAGCACCCTAGCAAACTTTGCTGCTGTACCGACGATCTTCTATCATGGCGGCTCTTCTGGTTAAGCCATCCCAGTTTTTTGTGAATGTGCGAATTACATGCGACACAAGCGCGGGGAGGGAGCAACTTCCGCCTTCGCCCCAGCAATCTGCCTGGTTCCCCTTCCTTTCCTGGTCCGAAAAGTCGCTTGTCATCGGGCGATTGGGCCCCTCCAAATTATCCCGCCTCCTCTTGTGGGCAGGGCTCGCGAGCTTCCCTCTATTTCCGCTCGTGGCCGAGGTGTTTGTGCCTGGAGGTGGTTTCGACTTGTTTAGGGTTTGGTATGTATGAGGAGTTACTCCCTTTATTTCTCCCCCACCTGGGGTGTGTGGAATGGGTCTGGGAGGCTAGCAACCCAGGAGCCTTGCATGAAGAAGACCGACTGAACGACCCATTATTTCGGCTAAGGAACGAAACAGAGGCTCAGTCTGTTCCTTCCCTATTGAGGGATGTCTGTTCTTCCTTATTATACGCAATTTTTCGGTGGGGAGAGAATGTAAAGCTATTCCCTTTGGAGCAGGGACAGGCGGAGCACCCTAGTTTTAACTTCCAGTGTCTGTGTCACAATAGTATATTCCCTCAGTCCTCACTTCTAGCTATGCCAAACCTTAATCACGTGTAAGTGATACGGTCTCACCTCTTTGGGTGCATGTGTCTCCTTTATTTGTTCCTTGTTTTCTGACTTGAGAATGAACGCTTTGGAGGTGGGGACAGGCGGGCAAAACTTAAGGAAGCCTTTAAGGTGACTGTAAACAGAGAGTACTTCATAAGTGTTGCCTACCATCTAGTATCATGGGGAGGTGTGGTGAAAGCAGAGTGTGAGTATGAGAGAGAACGATGGACGTGCAGAGATCTGTTCTTATTTTCCACGTGACCAACAAGAGTTCTCGAAGCTAGTGACTGTGCTAGTTCTACTGGTTATAGAACATGGAGCAAGTGGGGAGATATATCTTCTAATCATGGGGATGATTCTGCAGCCAAGATTTTGAATGATACAGAATTCTTTGAGGGGGTGCTGAAGCATCCGTAGCACATATATCTATTTTGCAAGCTGCATTCATGATCTTCCCATACTGTGCTGCCTTGGTAGTTAAGCTCTCAATGTAGGGAAATCATTCTTTCCACCCCGCCCACATGCTTTCAAAAATGGCTTTTCTATGAGGTTGATGGTGAAAAAGCACCCAGAGGCTGATAGAACAATTACTGGTGCATTCTTTGAACGTTTGGATGTTGACATGAAGCAGAGAAAAGTAAATATGCCTCTCTGCTTGCTCTGAATCCCTTTTAAAGACCCTGATTATCTCTTTGGCATGAGAGGCTTAAGTAATATAAGTTGCAAGGCTGTTGCAACATTTCACTTGCTTTAGCAATTCATGTGCCTTTTTATGATCTCTCTCATTTCTACATAGTTTGCATTTCTGGTAAAGATATGAGAAGAATGCCTTTATTCTGTAGAATTATAGAATGCAGCTTCTATTTATTTATATGTATTTATTCTGCCTTTGATGGTTAGAAGGCTTCTTAAGGGGGTTTGCAAATAAAATAAAACAAGTGTAAAATGCAGTCAACTAAAGCATTTCATTTCATCTTATTTCAGCACAAAGTAAGATTAGTAAATATCACTGAGTTGGTTCAGAAGTGACTAAGGAATATATATATTCACATGGCAATACTCGTTGCTTTCTTATAGGTACAGATACTTGCTGCTGTGGGGGAACAGTGCAGGAAGGTGCTGTAAAAGTATAGCAGTTTCTTCTGGTTCCAATAATGGAGACATTTTCTTGGGCAAATGGCTTTCCCTGCATATTTCGCTATGCAGTTCTGTCAGCCTCCCACACACACTTTCCCCCTCTTTATGGCTTGCATGTTAATGGGAGCAATAACTATTTGATGTTGTATTTTTCCTTCTGTTCTATTGCATAAAGAGTGCTGTCTGCCCTGACTGTAACCCCAGGTTAGGGTTATTTGTCAAGCAGGAGCCACTTTAGTTCCAGGGCTTGCCTCCCATCCACTTTGGGGGCCTTTTGTGGGCTGTGGGGGCCCCTCTCTTGTCATCCCACAGTCCAGTGGCATCATAGTATACTGGACCCAGCTGGAGGTCTTTTTGGGGCTGCTCTTACTATTCCCCTCTCTTATGTCCAAACAAGCCCTCATCACTGGGCAAGCACATTCTGATAGCTTTAGCAAGTCATGGCCCGATGATATTTTTCTCTTCAGTAAGTGCTCTGCTCCAGTTAGTGCTGCCAAATCTCACACTGCAAGTCCACACTGCCATCTTGCTCACCTATTCTTCATCTTGCCTGCAACTGGTTGACTGCTTCTGTGCTCTCCCCACTCCCACCCACTGTGTTAAAGTTGCGGAATGGCAGCTCTTTTGACTCCCCACCCTGAAACTTCATTTGGTAGCCAAGATGATGGCATCCAGCCCACCACTAAAGCAAAAAACCAGTGAAAGCTCGACAGCTTCTGCTGAGCATAGACAGGTATTACAAAAACAGAGTAGGAGAAGCAGAAGGCCACAAAACCAGCAGTGGCCCTCAAACCATGCAGGTGCAATTGCTTGAATGCCAGTTTCATGCCACAACACTCCCCCTCCAAAAAAATCCCACCTGGTAACCAGAAGCTGTGTTGGTCCTGAGTCATCAATGCTATTCCTTCAGGGGATTGGCATATCAATCAAATTAAGCATGAGGGTATTTCCTGAGGTGCTGTTAATCTGGGCCTGGAAGGGAGACCCTTGCTTGCTTCTCAGCACAAATAGGGGTTGCTAGCCTGTTAAGGTGCTGGGAAGCTGGTGGTCTGCTTGTAGAGGCAAACTGCTATTTTGGTCCAAAAGGAGCCATCTTCAGTCTTCCAACCTCAGAGAGCATTAGACTGCAACGTGATTGATTGAAGGCCAACATCAGTCAAGCAGCTAAGCACCTTTTCTAACCTTTACCTAGAAGATAGTCTCTTGATTGATCTGAGAGCAAAGAACACTGAACCAAAATAGGTGACATTAATAAAATGCCCCTTGCTCAGTGTCCCACTGGGGCAAGGGAAGGTTTTTACCCCACTCCTCTTAAGTCTTTTCTTATCCCAAGGGTCCCCAACAAGCAGGCAGGATGCTGATGGCTGGGAGTGGTATCCCAATAGCATTTCTTAGAAAGATGGTGGAGAAGGTTTACATACTATCAGAAAGGAAATTCTTACATGTTGGATTTGGTAGGGATAGACCAGGGATTTTTTTGCTTTTCTGTCTGATTTTCTCAGTTGCTTTGAATGAATAGGAATGAATGGTTCTGCAAACATTTCTCTCTCCAACCTGGCTTGACTTCTGTGGGCTCATCTGTATGGATGTGATGTGGGGGTGGGGGTGTAGCAGCACCAAATGTCCACTTGGTAGCCTTCCAATGTAGTGCCTACAGGCCAAGAGAGCATATGTTAGCATAAGTGTGTGTAGCATGAGGTGTCTGCCTCTCTGTAACAGCCTTCACCTTGCCTGATTCATCCTGCAGCATGTGTTCCCAGAAGAGCAGTGATGGCTTGCTGGTGGCCTGCAGAGAGCATCTAACCTGCAAGTTCATAATTCGAGTGCAAGTGACTGTTAGACAGCGTCATTCTTTCCATGAATTTGTGCATCACAGATACTAGTTCAACTAGCAATGCCACTATTGGCTTCCCTTCCTAAGAGGTTTTATGGGGGTGCCAAACCTGTAGTCGGCTATTTCTGCTTATCTGTGTTAGACCCTGCTGCATCTAGAGAGAAATCAAACATGGGGGCAGCATCCTTCCTTGATCTCAAAGGGATGCCGGAGCAGCCATCAGGATATCCATTAGTTTGAAAACAGAAGTGACAGAACACAGCAGCCGAATTTCATTTTCTTCCTCATTTCTATATATACATTTTTCATGGTTTGTCACTTAGAACCCCCTTCCTGGCTGAACACATCAGCCATGTCACTGCATGGTAGGGGAAGGCTTTGTATGATATCCTTTTCCTCTCTTGGTTCTGAACCTGGTGCTAAAATTATGGAGGGTAATCAGTATTGAAGAGCTGGTGAAAAGAGGGCTAATGGCCAGCAACCTAGAAGGCTGGAGGCTCACCTCCAAGGGAGTGATAAACCCTTCTGGAGTATAAGCCCAGTCAGTCTTTTAAAAAAGCAAGTCTATGCTTGATGCTTTTCTCTCTTTTGTTGTCTGTCTTAAGGGTGGAACCCTGGCTCTGGAAACTGGTTTGGAACTGAGGCCCACAGTTGCTGCTCTGAGGGTGTTGGGTGGTGATAGATTCTGTGTTGTGAATTCTGTATTCTAATCTCTTCTCTTCCCCTCTAGTACAGAAGTGTAGTTAGAAGTCCCTTGAAGTGGAACTGCTTCCAAGGCATTCATGATGAGTCTCCAGTGGGCAGCTGTGGCCACTTTTCTGTATGCAGAAGTCCTTCTTGTTTTTCTTCTGTGCATACCCTTTATTTCTGCAACGAGGTAAGGAGTTGCTGCTGCGTAGGGTTGTGATTATGTGTTTGGAACTTTGGGAGCTGTTGGGAGGTTTGGCCTGCTGGCTAGCCTGGCATGTCACTGTGTGTATACTACTTCTCTGCTTCGGTTTCAAAGAAGTAATCGGGGTGATGCTTAAGCAGGAATGTGTAAACTTGAGTGAGAGTAATTAGCATTGCTGATGTCCAGTAGCTGCTGGGAACCAGTGGGAGGCTGATGAGAGGTACCTAATGAACAGTGGACTGGGTGAAAGGTCACTTAGGCTTTCCTGTATCTTGCCTGAATTGCTGGCTCCTCATTGGCAAACCTCTCTTAAGTGGCTGATCTTGGAGCTGGGAATTTCTGCATCATTGGTTACAAATGTGGGGACAAGTGTGGGGAATCTTTTGCCCATTGGATATTGTTGCATTCCAGTTCCTTTCATTCCTGATCCCTGGCCATGCTGGTTGAGGCTGTTGGGATCTCAACTACATCTAGAGGGCTGCAGGTTTCCCACCCAGCTATAAGGTACACATCATGGACTTTAAAGATCACTATTGTGGGTGTGGACGCAGTTATGCTTTAAAATAACCACTGTGAAAAGATGGATCTGCCATATAAGTCATTCCAATTTGCTTAGGCTGTTTCATTTTGTTTGTGGCCTGGTTCACATGTAATGACCATCCAGAGTATAAGCTGAATATGGGATGGTTGTTACATGCAAACCCTGCAATATAGTTCAACTGAGCTGTTAACCAGAGACCACCCAGCATTCACAGTCTACCAACAAACTGTGGGTTTTCTTCCTGGGTTTTTCCAATTAACAACTCATAATAGTGCACAGTTCACGCGCAACAGCATCACATGATTCAATTCTGTGTTCTCACTTGATACACTTGAGCTACGGCAATGAGGCCTCATTTCTTGTAGCAACAGGGAATCTTACACTTCACTTGACTGGAAAAATGAGAGACAGTGATGTATTCTAGTATTGAGTATCCTGTGGCCCAGCTGTTGTTGTGTCACATGTTAAAGGTTTTCTGTTATGTTTGATCATACTTTGCAACTGGCCTGCTTACCTCTGCATAATTCTGCTACTGTTAGGCTTTTGCATAGCTCCGGTTTTGCTTAGTAGGAGGAAGAAGCTATTCAGGACACTGAAGCCCTGTGCTCAGCCACTTTATTATTATTATTTTTTAATTTAAGGGATTTTTAAAACCATCTTTCTCAACAGATTATCCTCCAAAGGCCATTTGCAGTAGTTAATAAAACATCATCATGGGATAATACAAGGGCAGCATTAAGCTATTGAAATGTAATACGATCACACAGGAGAAAACGACTGAAACAACAACACATCAATTGGGTAAAAACAGCAGTCACAGAGAGAAATATTAAAAGAGCAGTAACAGAAACAATAGCTGATGAACATGGCTACTCTGCTGACTTTTGAGATTTATTAAATACTACTGCTTGCAAGCATATCTGCGAAGCCATTGAAGGCTAGAACCTAGCATCTCTACAATAAAAGCTTAGATTCTCAGGAAGCTGAATTCAGTTCCCAGCCCATTTCATGTGCTCCAGCTGCATTGTGACATCCAGCTCTTTACCCCCTTCCATCCTTTTCTGGCCTGTAACCTGTTACCGGGACAGTTCTTGGGAGACAGAAGCCTAAGAGAGTGATAAGTTGCATGGCAACTACTGACTTCTCTCCTGATTGCTTCCAAGTGACACCTTCTAGGATTTAAGGTCATTAGCAACCTCTTCCACCTGAGCATACTTTCCATCTGCAAGTGGCTCCAACCTCTCACATTGGGCATGTGACGTGGGTTGGCATGACCCTCTGGAGGCAGGCAGCCTGGTGCTCTCCAGACTGGTTGGGCAAAATGACCCCACCACTGGCTAGGGTAACAGGAGCTGGTGGGAATTGTAGGCAAACCTTCTAGAATGCAGTGGGTTCCTTGTGAAGGAATCTTCAAGGCAGAGAGCCCCTACAGGAGGGAGAGTTCATAAGTGCATAGAAGGTGGGTTTATACTAAACCCCATTCCTGTGTTACAGCAACCTATGACTCAGTCAAACCATGGGGCTGTAGGGTTCGCAATGGTTTGTCATGTACTGGGAACCTAGGAGGTAGGGGTTGTTAGGTTAGACAACCCTCAACCCTGAAACAAGCCATGTCTAACTCTCAAGCAACCCCTGGCACCTGGGTTCTCACTACCAGCAAGTCATGGAAAACTTGGTGGCCACAGGTACAATGCAGTGATGGGGCTTGCAGGCAATGTGATATCCTCTGCAGGCAAAATAAGCCTCCATGGGTTGTCGTGCTGTGTGAATTGGGTCACTGTGTTAGATCATGGGTCCAACTAGTTTAGCCTTGTCAGTGCCGGCTGGCAGCCATGGTTCTTTTTCTCTTTTCTCTGTCTCTTTTCTCCCTATCTTTTCTCTCTTTCCTCCCTATTTTGAAATCAAAACAACTATAAACAGAGCAAGCTAAAATAGACAAAATTGCCAAGGGAATTTGATACAGATCCAGCCAGTACAATCAGCCCTTGCAATCTGTCCATCAACACTCCATAAAAATGTAATACCAAAAAAAAAAAAAAAAAATCTTAATCTATACAACAGATCCTCCAATCACTTCAGATCCTTCACAGCTTTCCCTGTCTTTTTTAATCACCTCAGATAGAAACAGAAACACAGCAAGTCAGAAAGGGTCTCCCAGGCCATCTAGTCTGACCCCCGGCTCCAGCCGGCTCCACTCATGACATGCCCACCATGTGGACATCCAGTCTATCCTTGAACACCCGCACCGATGGGGCCTCAACCACCTTCCGGGGAAGCCCATTCCACACCCTCGGGGTCCTGACTGTCAGGAAGTGCTTCCTGGCATCCATATGGAACCTTGGCTCCCTGAGATTGGCTCCGTCGGAGTTTGTCCTGCCTTCCTCTGCAGGGGAGAACAGGTCTCTACCCACCTCCGTGTGACATCCCCTCACATACCTGTATGTCGCCAACATATCCCCTCTGAGTCTCCTCTTTTCCAGGCTGAAGAGACCCAGTTCCCTCAGTCTCACCTCATATGGCATCTCCTGCAAACCGGCCACCAACCTTGTGGCCCCACGCTGCACTGACTCTAACCTGGCTATATCCTTCCTGTAATGAGGGGCCCAAAACTGAGCACAGTACTCCAGTTGCTGTCGCACCAGAGTCATACAGAGCGGTAGTAACACCTCTCTTGATCTAGAAGCCACACTTCTGGCTATGCAGCCAAGGGTGGCGTTCGCCCTCTTGACCACCGCATCACATCTACTTTTCAGATCTACTTATCCTGCTGCACATTCCTCTAACAATCTTCCAAACAGCATACTCCACCATTCTCTCCATTCTTCAATTGTTGAGGGCTTTGGTGATCTCCATCCAGAACCAGCTCCAATTCTAACTCTGATATATTTCCTGAAAGGCTCTCCTACACTATATTTTCACATTTGGATATTTCCAAATCCTGAGAAAGTAGTTCCTCTATACTTCTCACTAGTCAGACTTCACCTGGAATATTGTGTCCAGTTCTGGGCACCAAGATTTAAGAAAGATGCAGGTAAATTAGAAAGGGTCTAGAGGAGGGCAACAAAAATGATCCAGGGTTTGGAAACACTGCCCTGTGAGGAGAGACTGAGAGAACTGGGCATGTTCAGCCTTGAGAAGACTGAGGGGGGCATGATATCCCTCTATAAGTACCTCAAAGGCTGTCACAAAGAGGAAGGTCAAGATCTCTTTTTGCTGATGCCAGAATGTAGGACATGGAATAATCAGTTCAAGTTGTGACAACCCAGATTCAGGCTGGACATCAGGAAAAGCTTCCTCACTGTCAGAGCAATCGAACATGGAACCAGCTGCCTAGAGAGGTGATGGGCTCTCCCACACTAGAGACATTCAAAAAGAAACTGGACAGCCATCTGAGTGGGATGGTGTAATGTGGTGTCCAGCAACAGCAGGGCGCTGGACTCGAGGGCCTTCATGGCCCCTTCCAACTCTACTATTCTATGATTTTTAAGACTCATGAAAAACTGCTTTGATTATCTTAAAAGAAAAATTCAATGCATTAATATTAATTGATAATATCTTCATTCTGTCTCTAAAACTCAATCTAAGGAGCTCAGTTGACTGTCTGTTTTCAGATCTGTCATCAGCTTTCTGTCATCCCATTCAGATTTCCTTCTTGCATTAATTCTCTTCATTACCACCTCTCACATTTTTTCATACCTATAAGTAAACTACACTTCAACTGTGCAACTTAAAGAGTTAGGGGAGGGGAGGGGAGGGGGGGAAGTCAAGAAAGAAAGAAAAAAAAATACAAGGAAAAGGTAAGAGGGGAAAAAAGAAAAGTGGCAAAAGATGAAAGTGAATAATGCTAGTTAGTCAGCCTTCTATCAAAATATTAGTTTGAATTAGTTTGTTAAGAAGAGGCATTGTTTCAACTTTTGTAGCAAGGGGCCTTCCAAACTTCTCCAAGTTCAATAGGCAGAGCTAATGGCCTTCTTCTCATAATACATCATGATTGTTCTTTGTTCTTTAGGATTATTAATTTTTTATTCTTAAGCGGGGCTAGGACCAGCAAAAAACCACCAAGTCCCATCAGAGAGATACAATTGTTCCTTAGAGCAAATCATGTATAGTTTAGATCAAGAACTGCAACAAAAAATTGCCTGGCTTGAACAACCAGCAACTCCTTCAAAAATGGTGACGAAGGGAGAGAGAACCATCATCTCTTCCGTTGCAGTGAGCTTCAGCCAAGGTCAATTTTAATGTCCAGGATTCTTGAATAAAAATATCAGACAATTTACAGCTGCAAAATACCCTTTTCAAAGTCTTTTCAAAGTAGAGAAAGAATCTGGATCACAACCAAAGTCATAACCTCAAGTCTCAGCTGTCCAAAAAGCGCTGTTGTCCTTCTCAATTCAAAAAGCACAATTAAGCATGAAAATTCACCTAGCTGGTATTTTCATACCAAGCTCAGTTTACAGTATTCATAATGCTTAGTTCTAGATTGGAGACGTTAAACAGCTTTGCAAATAAGATGCCATCTATCAGCAAAAGATTATCCACTTCAGAGTTGCTTCAAATTACGCAAACAAAAATGCCTTCAGAGTTCAAGCTGCATCAAATTAGTGTGCTATTCCCTTGGCAAAGAAAATGTCATAATATAAAAAGAAATAAGTAAAACTAAAAGAAAGATAAAAGGAGAAGAAAAAAGAAAGCGTAAGTGTGTGGGGAGGTGCAACTTTGTTTACTGTTTCCAGTATTACCTGATCAAGCCATCTTGATGAAGTCAGAGCTGCAGGCTGAGAGTCTTGACGCTCACCTGTCATTTAGAGAGGCAAACACCCCTCGGGGCAATTTATAATCACTCAAGCATTATAAGGCACAAAGCAGCAACATTTGCTGCTGCTTCATCAATCAAGTCTCCATTCCCCTGGAACACAGCCATGGTTCTCCAGGGCTTGAGGCAGAATTCTTTCCCAGACCTCCCTGGATAGGCCAAGGATTGAATCTGCATGCAAGGCTGGTCCTAAACTACTGAGCCATGGTCCTTCCCCAGCACATCACTTTATGAGTTTTCTAAATCTCTGACACTGGCTGTAATGGCATTGTCTTTCTGAGAGATACAACTCAGTCCCAGCTACTATTCTTTCCCCCTATTCCCACTTAAATACTTGTAACAAATTGCAGCTATAGAAGTGTACAAAGTATTGATCCTAAACCCAACATTTTTTCTACAGGTGGCAGAAGATCTTCAAGTCTCGCTTGGTGCAGCTTCTGGTGACATATGGAAACACTTTCTTTGTTGTGCTTATAGTCATCCTTGTTCTGTTGTTCTTTGGTGAGTGGAAGCTCATGCAGTTGGGTGGTGATCGTCTTAATGCCACTTGCTTGGACGAGCGTGTGTTTCTGTGCCTGCTGACTTCTGTTCAGGTCTAAAGGGTGGATGCCTAGTTTCTCCCACTGCTGCTCGGCTGAATGTACAGCTCCAGTCCATAGGCTCTCCAGCTTTCTCTTGTAGAAAGCATCTTCCTGAGCAGAGTTTCAGTTTGGATAAATTCCAGCCACTAGTTTCCCTAATTCCCTGTAAGGTTTTAATTGAAAACAATTAATGAAACTATTGAGTCCTCTCAATTACAGCTTAGAGGTAGATTATCTTGCATGCCAAATTGGGCTGTGCAGCAACCAGGTTCAAATCCTGCACAGCCATGAAGTAAACACAGCAACTGCCTTAAGAACTGTGGTTAGGGTGGGACCCTGTAGCCCCCTGCAGTGAGCTGCAGGTTTTTTGAAATTCCAAGAGAAGCAATACACTAGGCCTAGATTTGCTTACAAGATCTATTGATAAATCAAGTAACTTAGATTGATCTGCTGACTGCATGTGCATTGGCAATTAGCAAGGCTCCCATCAGCTGCAGTGGATTGGCAAGGAAGCCTGCTAGTTTTAGCAAGGAATCCAGACCAGGGGCCAGGCCATCTGCCCACTTCATATACCTTCTGATGTTTACAGCCAAAGCATACCTTGTTACAGATGTGTGTGCTTTAAATTTACATGGATCGCAAGCCTGACAGCTTTAGCATTACTCAGTGCCCAGCTCTGCTAATTGCAAAATACACCTTCATGGCATTCTCATGATAAGCTAGTACTGGTATGGCTAGTAATTGCACATCTGATTGGCAAGGTCATACTGCATTTAATGAGCAAGGTTATGTTGTGGTTGATGGGAGTAGGAGTAGCCTGCGCCCCGGTCTAACCGGCACAAACCTGGACTGCCAGCTTGTGATCAAGCCTGATAAGCAAGCACCTGCTGTTGATTTTTCCCAGGATGTTTTGTGTCTGCCATTTGTTCATCTTCCCTGGCAAGAAGCCTGCCAGGAGACCTAAAACCAGGCCAAGCGAGATGGAAGGTGCTGAGGTCTATACAGATGGCCCGGCATTTAAAGAACTGCTTCCTTCCATGTGATACTGCAGTTGCACTGAAGCCATCAGTTCCACCCTTGTCAAAATTGAGTTGGCATCTTCCTGGAACAGGCCGTTTTCAGCTGCATCCCCCAGATTATGTAAATTCTTATCCTGGAGGCTCAACTACCACCCTCTCCATACTCCTGTACTCCTCTTGTAAAGGCTGTGCTGTCCCCTCATGCCATTCTTGACTGGTTTCCTTTTGGGTGGTGTGGTGTTGCCAATCCAGCTTAGGGGTGCTGGATGATGATGATTTTGTATGTGCCTTTTCCCATTTGCCATTTTGACCCCTTTTGAGATAGAAGAGCAGGCTACACGTTTCAATATAAATTATATTGGAAGAGCAGCCTTACTTCCTTAAGAAGATGCAGTGTGTTGCATGCCATCCTAGGAATGCATGAGCTCCTCTTAAGAGCTGCCTCATTCAAGCAGGCCAGAGCACGGTGCCCTGGCAGCTAAAAATCTGTGGTTGAGACATGCCCACTGGCACAGGCTTTTGCCTCAAGGCCCCTGTGCTTCAGCATGTTCCCCCATTCTGGTCCTTCTAGCAGGAGGCTGTGTAGGAGTGTTTCTAGAGCTCTTTCACAAGCTACAGCAAGCTGGCGTGGCCAGAAGGAAAGGCTGGGAGCTGGCTAATGCTGGCCCCTAAAGGCTGTTTCGCAGAGTTCGGAACAAAGATGGCTGGTTTTTAAAGTCAGAAAGAAGCTACTCCTCAGGTTTGGAGTACTTTTGTTTGCTTATACTTGTACTCTTGTGGGAAACTTCTTCATGCTCCTTCCTGCATTAAAATCTGGCAGGATCATTAGAAAGCCGCTTCCATTCCTGAGCAAGCAGTTGTGAATCTGGTTTAGAATACCCATGAATTTTGAGGAGCCCATTTCAAAAGGCTTGCCCAGGGAAAAATGAAGTCCCTTCCTTTAAACCTCAACCCTCACACCCTTGTTTTCGTGGAACATGAATACCAAAGGCTGAACTGGAAAAACAGATCTAAACTAGAGGATATACTTGCCATGTTACTATGTGTCCTGGACTTGGTTTTCCTTAGAGACTGAGTGGGTGGGCAGGATTCAAATCTGGATGAGGTCCATGGGATGGTGGGTAACCCTTCCTCTCATGCCATTTCCCATCAGAGCTGATTGCCTCAGAAAGTGTAATTACAGCAGCTGGTGGGGGTATAGTTTTCAGTGGGAAAAATTTGTCCCAAGGTAGAGTCAGCGCCCCTATGTGCAGCAATCTCTGTTGGTATTCCCCTCCAGTTCCTGTTTCAAAATAAAATTAGTCCAATAAGATGAGCAAATTTGGCAAGACTGTTAAAATCAATCTCCAGATGAGTCATCGTAACATAGGATGCTGCCTCGTATTGAATCAAAGCATGGTCTGCTTAGCTTGGTGTTGCCAGCATTGGGAGCAGCAATGCAGGGTTTTTCCGACCCTGCCTGGAAATGAAGGGATTGAATTGGGGACCTTCAGCCTGTGCAGTTCGTGTTTTACACCCAAGCTATGGTTCTTCTCATATCTAATCCAGGCCTATAATTCTAGGGTACTTAGAAACCTCGTGTATGTGTAGAAATCCTGCTTCAACAGTCTCTTGTTCCATTGGGATCCAAAGCTTTATTTTTAGACTTGTATCCCAGGTGGCTGCTATTAAGGACCTCAAAATGGCTTGTGTTGTGATCACCAGATAACATACACATCCCTTCAAAGTGATCCAGAACTTGAAATAGAGCAGTTGGTGGCACTTGGGTTGAAAACTAATATTTCTCTTTTGGAAGTTTAATTCTTGAGAAATGTCTGTTGATCATGTAGATGCCAGTGGGAGGAACCTGATAAATCTCTCCTGTGAGGGAATTCCCATCCTGGATGAGCCACTAAAAGTGCAAAAATGGCCCATTTCTAGTGGTGGCCAACAATACCTTGGGCAGTTGTGCTGTATCAGGTTGTGTTTCTCATGCCAATCTTGACTTATGTGCTAAGTGACACATGCAGGAGAAGAAGCATTCTCTGTTTTCTGGCTCCAGGTCACCAGGACCCTCATACCTCTCCTTTGGCTTGAAAACAAATGCCCAAACAAAACTGGTACTTGGTGGACCTCTCAGAATAGAAGTAATGTGCTCCTGAAGCTTTGCCCCAGGCAGAAGTGGCGCTGCAGCATCCCAGACCAGCCAAACTCTGCTTGGGTGATGTTTCTCTGGCAAGCTGGTAGCAAGTAGCTGAATTGCATCACTGCAGCTGGAAAAGCTCGCTAGATTTCCATCAGCCAAATAAGCTTCCTACTACTTGTTTAGGGACCTACTGCCAGCCTGTGGGACTAGCTTTCTTTGTTGCCTACACAGTATGCCGCTCAATCCAAGCTGTTCTCTGCCCCCAAAAGCAGCCCTGCTATATTTATGCAGACATCTGGGAGACAACATACTCATCCCCACCCCTTGTCAGCACACAGCTTTTCTTGCTGGATGGGAGGGCCATCATTAGCTTGCCTCAGTGCCCCCTGTAATAGAGTGCTCAGCATTACAAAAATGCTTCAGGGAGCAGTCAGCAACCTTTGTTCTACTTTCATCTATCTGTGTGCCCAGACATTCTGTGCATAGAGGCTGTTGGCTGCTGCTGTTTGGTGCCTCTGAGAGGGCAGAGTGTTGTTCTTCTGGTTGCCTGTAATGATTAGGAGTTGCTTTCAAGCCACTGGGCAGGGATGGCTCTCAAGTTAATTAGGGGCTTTGGGTGGATGCACTATTTGCAAACATCCTTATGGAATGCAGAATGTTTGGAGAGTCACCAGAACATTCCAAAGGCAAGGTGGCCTTTATGATGGCCACCTTGAGGTGGGCAACAAAAATGATCCAGGGTTTGGAAACACTGCCCTATGAGGAGAGACTGAGAGAATCTGGGTATGTTCAGCCTTGAGGAGACAGGGGGGACAAGATATCCCTCTATAAGTACCAGAAAGGCTGTCACAAAGAAGAAGGTCAAGATCTCTTCTTGCTGATGCCACAGTATAGGAGATGGAATAATAAATTCAAGTTGTGACAACCCAGATTCAGGCTGGACATCAGGAAAAGCTTCCTCATTGTCAGAGCAATAGGACAGTGGAACCAGCTGCCTAGAGAGGTGGTGGGTGCTCCCACACTGAAGACATTCAAAAAGGAACTGGACAACCATCTGAGTGGGATGGCGTAACGTGGTGTCCTGCAACATCAGGGCGCTGAACTTGCTGGCCTTCATGGCCCCTTCCAACTCCACTGTTCTATGATTCTATGTCTGGAGCACCGTTTGAGCTCTCTGGCTTCTTTCTAGCCTCTAGCCTTTAGAGAGGGCTTGTTTTGTCACCAATGGCAAACACAGTTGCCTACAAGTGAGAGCCTGTTCGCTAACCCTAGCTCCCTTTCTTTCTTTTATATGTTGCTTTTCTCCCCTCACCCCCAAATGACTCACAAGATGGCTAATGATAAAATCCAGATTAAAAACAAAATATAAGATAGATTAACCACAGTTGAATACAGGAACAGGAGGACAAGGTTATCTGTTGTTGTAGAAAGATGCATTAGTTCACAGTTTGGCAATCATGTAAATACCTTGTTTGCTGCAGTTTATAAAGCGCTAGGAATGGAAAACTATATTAAACTGAATGATGCTGCAGATGCTTCAGTCTTAGCATCAGGTTCTTCACCAGCAAGACACAAAGTGATTCCTTTAGGGGTGCTGGGGACTTCAGAGGTGCAGGTTCTCATTGCTCTATGGTACTGGTTGATGCTTTTGGAGCTCTTCATACCTTGTTTGGGAAACTACTTGGAATATAGTTTATTGTGCTGGTGATCTGTGCCTTTTAACATCCCTAAGTATAATCCCATGGGTTTCAATTCACTCTCATCATTTCTGTTGCAATGGAGCTGCAGGATTGCTCTGAATTTGTCTAATACAGAAGCCAACACACTGCAGTTGGGGCTTCACCAGTAGAACCAAACTGTGGCTTTGGTTCTGACAGGCCTTGCAATAGGATTCCAGGCATGCAGAGTTCAGACTGTTTCTCAATGACTTGCAGATGCCATTCGCGAGATCCGGAAATATGATGATGTGACCGAGAAAGTGAACCTGCAGAACAATCCTGGGGCTGTGGAGCATTTTCACATGAAGCTCTTCCGAGCCCAACGGAACCTCTACATTGCTGGCTTCTCATTGTTGATGTCCTTGTGAGTACCTGCAGTGGGGATGAATGCTTGGGAGCCATGCCGCAGCTCAGGTGGCAGGTGTAGGGAATATGCACTGAGGCATCAGTTTTCATCATTCCCAACAACACACTTTTACCAGTGAGATGGAAGAGCCTTCCCCGGATGGTTGCCCTCCAGATGTGTTGATGACAGCTGCAGCTCCCATCATCCCTACCCAGCATGGCCACTGGGAGCGAGTGTCTCCTTTGAGGCTCTTGATGAATGGCCATAACTTTTCCAGGGAGCTCTTCTGGCCTTCCACTGAGGGAAACCTCTGTTAACTGGAGAGAACTGTGGCTATTCCTCTGTGGGCCAGGTTATGCCTGTGGGCTGGAAGTTCCTTATTGCTATGCACACCCAGCCCATAGGAAATCCCTCCCAGCTCATTGTTGTTGTTAGTTGCGAAGTCACGTCCGACCCATCGTGACCCCATGGTCAACATTCCTCCAGGCCTTCCTGTCCTCCACCATCCCCCGGAGTCCACTTAAGCTCACAGGGACTGCTTCAGTGACTCCATCCAGCCACCTCATCCTCTGCCGCCCCCTTCTTCTTTTGCCATCTATTGTTCCCAGCTCATTGGTACCCCTCTAATTGGATACTGGATTAAGCTAACCAAAACCTTCAGAGATTATTAGATTCCAGCCCACCTTGCAGATGCATCTGTGGTGTTCTAGCCCACTAGAAGGTCATGCCCCAATATGTTGGTCTTTGAAGCAGGATCTTGTTTCCAACCACAGGCAAATGCAGCTTCCTTTCAGGCCTGGTCAACAGCCCCTTGGAGAAGGAAGCAGAATGCCAAACGTGTGACTCTTCCATAGCTGCATGAACATGCATGCATGGAGCTCCCTCTTGCCTGCAGGTTGTCAGCAAGAGAGACCAGATGGTAACTCCTCATGGTCGCTGGCCACCTGTTGCCCAAGCTGTTCCCTGTGAGCAGCTGCTGGTGAGATGCTTGCAGGGGCTGAACTGGGCTGCTATGCTGCTGCTGGCCGCAAGGTGGCAGCTTGGCAGCATGGATTTATTTATTTATTTATTTAGACAACTTATATGCCGCCCCCTCCTGAAAGGGCAAGCTGCTCCATGGATGAGGGCAGCAGTGCTCCTAAGATGCTAGACTAGCAGAGCCTCCGTGCAGCTGATCTGCAAGGGGTTTTTAGCATATTGGTGGCTTAAAAGCACATCTGGGTAGAGGGAAACCTATATTGTCCTATTGCCATCATAAACAGTATCCTCGATTCTGCAAATGGGAATTAGGCAGGTTTACAAGTCTCTCTCCATGGGAGCAGGGTTTAATTTTAGGAATGTTGAGGCTCAAGCAATGTTGGTTTGTTTTTGTTTGAAAGGAAAGCAAGAAGGGCAGGTATCCTTGAGAGAACCTGGAGGCAGAAACACATTAAATGGAATGAAAAGAAAGAAAAGGTACATGGGGAAACTAGAGATTATGTTAGACATGAAAGCCTTAACCTAACATGCTTGTGGTGCATTCTGTTTTCCTGTTTCACCCATGGTACAGGCTTTCTCTTTCGTGATCAAAAGAAAGAAATCTAGCATGCCAGGATTCTGCAGAATGGATAAAAAATTAAAGGGTTCACATTTTTCTGCCCTATTCTTTGTTCAGAAAGCTGTACATAGCCAGAGTTTGCCCTGGGCTTTGCAAAAGCAAGACAGATCTTTGGAGGAGGGAATACACATATGAAAAATGCTCAACATGCTCTCGTTGATGGGTGCAAACATTCAAAAATCTGTAAGAAAATGCTTAAGGATTTTTGTGGAGCGAGAATGGGAATGCTCACAATTTCATGCAGAATGGGTGGAATGACCCTGGCAGTGGAGAAATGATAATCTGAGCAGGGTCCAACTTGGCACGTTTGCACATCAGTACCCTAGGCATGGGTGGGAACTGTAGTTAGGCAATTTTCCCCAACATGGCCCCTTTTATACCTGTTGGACTCCAACTCCCAGCATCCCTCAGCCAGCCATGGGAGTTATAGTCTAATGCATCGGGGAAGCAGGTTGGGGGAAGCTGAAGAACATTCACAGTTAGCAAAAACTAGTAAAACCTTCTCAGAAGGAAAAGACTTCCCATCAGGTTTGAAACCCTTCCTCCCTATGTTTCTACCAGCTTGTATTTGGCAATAAGAAATCTACCAGGAATGAGACTTCAAAATAAAGTGTTGCCCTCAGCCCTCCAAATATCTTTGGCATCCATTGGGCCATTTTTTGCCATTGGGGGCAGCTAGTGATGTCTGATCTTTTCCATGTGCTATATTCCTTCCAAATGCTTTCAGAGCAGCTTTCACTTTACTTTCTAACATTGCAGGTTCTTCCTCATGGGATTGCTTTTCAAAGGAGCCTGTATATTGTTTCCACCTTCTCTTTATTTCATCCTAGTCAGATAATATGTTGCTCTGTCAGACTTTCAGCATTCCTAATCTGGAAGCGGTCTCCTCTTTTTCCTCTGTGTTTTATTTCTCTGAACTGGCCATTGTAGTCATTCTTTTGATTTCTGTGTGATAGTCACTGAAAAGTTGCATTGAGGAATCTGACCCTATTTCTTTCACCTTTTATTTTTGCTTCTTGCCTGTTCTTAGCCATTATGAGTGTATGTTCTGTCATCTGTTTAGGCTTCTTCTTTCTTTTTGGTACAGTAATTGCCTTTCTGTATTCTTCCCTAATAATGTCTCTGGTTCCAGTCCACAGTTTTTCTAGTTCATGGTCAATGGAGGTCAGTAATGCAAATCTGTTATTTTTGTGGACAAGATTCTTCAGAATTTTGTATTTTGGCACTGTGCTTCAGTTAGTGATCTTTTCCAGCTTCACTCTGATTTTTCTTATTATGGGTTCATGATCACTACCACAATCTGCTCCTGGTCTTGTTTTGGCAGGAAGAATACAGATTTTCCATCTTTTACTGCAGTTATGCAGTCTACTTGATTTCTATATTTCTGGTGATACCCATGTATTTAGTCATCTGTATTTGTAATAAACAGATTGTTGATTTTATAGGATTGAATGAGTTCTTCTGCTTTATTTGTGACCCCTAGGCCAAATTCCGTCATTGGATTCTGCTTTGTTCCCTAAATTGTTTTTAGTTGCCTATGATTATCAGCATGTATTGTTTCAAGATATTAGTTTCCTCTTGGATGTTTGCATAAAAGTTTTCAGTTTCTTCTTCAGCATCCGTTGTTAGAGCATAGATTTTAATGATGATTCTGTTAATATTTTTTTTAAAATTCTGACTTGGTTGAACTTTGCATTGTATTCTTTACTGCCTGTGCTACAACTGCCTCAGTATTAAGGCCACTCCATTTATTCTGAGCTTGTCATTTCCAGAGTAAAACACTTGGTTTGTCAGCTGAAAATATGCAATTCAAGTCCACTTTGGTTTGTTCATACCAAGTACAGTGGTACCTTGGCTCACTAACTCATCCGTTCCATGACTCTGGTTGTGACCCAAACTGGTTGTGACCCAAGTCAAATTTCCCCATAAGGTTCAATGTAAATAAGGTGAATACGTTCTGTAACTATTTTTTTATCAGAAATTTTGAAACAAAGTGACAAAGAACAAAGTGACAAAGTACTGTACAGTACAGTGGAGAACACTAACCTAGGTTGGGGGGAGGTTATTGTTTTGAGGGAGAGTCCCCCTCCATAAGGACACTGGGGAGATCTCTTTCAGGGGTTTCCTCTCTTTGTCTCTTAGCTGCAGGGTCAATTTTGGTGAAAAATCTGTCTATAGTCACTTGTTTTTTCCTGCGCTGCATAACCCTCCGGAAATGAGAGACCACGTTATCGTTCATCAGATTCAACATTCTGTTTGTTACATTTATGTTGGGGTGGTGCTTCTCAAAGAAACTCTGGCATGGGCGCAATCTTGGCCATCTCCACCCCCCCAACCAGCATGATCACAGCCATCTTCCCACCCCCCTGAGTGGGGAGATGGCCAGGATCGCAGCTGCGTTCGTGCAGGGAAGATGTGCGTGATCACGGGTGTGCTCCTGCAGAAAAGACGGGCGCAGCACAGCACAGCCATGATCACGCATGTGTTCCCTGCATGAACGCGACTGCGATCGTGGCCATCTCCCCACTCGAGGTGGGGAGATGGCTGCGAACTTGGTTGCCACCCAAAGAGAAGTTCGTGACCCTAGTCAAAATTTTCATGAAATTTTTGTTCGTGAGCCTAGGCGTTCGTGAGCCAAGGTACCACTGTATTGCAATGTTTAACTGCGTTATGGTTTCCAGTTTGCACTGAATCATACTTCCCACTTTCATTGTTTCTAGTGTATTTGTTGTGCAGAATTGGACTCCTTTTGCCTCTGCATGTCAGCCGCTAGATTTGCTTTTGGCTTTGATTTAGGTGCGTCATTAGCAATAGCACTATTTGTACTTGTCCTTTGTTCTTGCCCAGTAGCTGCTTGATTACCTTCTGAACTTGGAGTCTCATCTTCTGGCACCATCTTTTGTTTTATTTTAGATTGTTTCATCAACAATCTAAAGGCAGGGAATTTCAGAAGTGGTTTACCCCTGCCTTCTCTGCAGCACTAACCAGAGTTTGCTTACACCTCCACCAGTGCTGCCTTCAGCCACTGCTGCTGCTTTTCAAGAGTTTCTCTGTTCCCACCACCATCAGAGCGATCCATTTGCTTCTGAAGTGGGTGGAGGTATCTTTGTCTGGCGCCTCAGCTTTGGCCCTTCTGCCTTGGGCAACCCTGCTGGGAAGTCAGAGTTTGGCCCCCTGGTGATATTGCTGTCAGCTTCTCTGACACTCTGGAACTCCCTCACTGCATTAATGTGTGCATGGGGAAAGGGGGTAGTATAATTAGAATAATAACCACTCCCAGTGTTAGCAGCGCTTGCATGTGTGCAGTGGCTTCTCTTCAGGGTGCTACTGATCATGCCCTTCAGTGGTAACAAGGCAAAGGCAATGGATTTAAGTTGCAAAAGTCACACCCTTCTCTTGAGATTGAACCTACTAGAGCACTTAGTCTAGCAGTTTGGAAGGGGCAAGGAAGACTTTTTTCCCCTTCAGCGATTGTTTAGAGCATGAAGTAATCTCCAGACACAACAGCCAAATAATTTGAGCCAAAGAGGGCTGTCCTGTGGAAGTGAGAAACTGCTGCACTCATTTCTTAGATACGACCATCTACCAAATATGGGCCTCTAGTTTTCACCTGGTGAAAGTAAACTGCTTTTGTCTGGCTGTCAGACTTTGCTTTGGCCTATCTCTCATGGGCTTTTTAAAAAGAAGAAATGGTCCAATGTTCATATGCCTGCCTTCCCATACTTAAGCAGCGGCCTTGTAGCCGCTTTTCTGTGAGTGATGCCCATTGGACTCAATAGAACTTATTTGTGAGTAGACTGTGTGGTCAGCCTCAAATGGTCATGTTTATAAAGAAAGACCTTCATCTTTTCTGTTTCTGAAGTCTGCTGAGACGCCTCATCACCCTAATCTCCCAGCATGCCACCATCCTGGCCTCTAACGAAGCCTTCAAGAAACAGGCAGAAGGAGCGAGTGATGCTGCCAAGAAATACATGGAGGAGAACGACAAATTAAAGAAGGTACAGTGCTGAGAAATCAAGAGCTGGGGTCAGAGGGTGGCAAGGAGTGCTCTGGACTGTGCTTTTTTGAAGGTGTTGATGATTCATCAAGGATTTCTAGGGCTCTCTTTCCCTCTGAGATAAAGAAGGCTTGGTGCCTTCTTAAATGAGCTTAGCAGACAACAGTTGCTTGTAAATTGCACTTAACAGCAAGCCATTCCTGTACCAGCAATAAAAGATGCCTTTGTACTGGAGCATATCAAAACACATACTTCATGGTAAATAGGGGCTGTTCTCCTCCCAGCCGGCTATGCTCAGGCTCTCTGCTTATTGGGTTCTGTTGATTCTTTCTTACAACCATAACCTGATGGCATGTCTGCTTCTGGCTGTGTCCTCAGCCTGAAATGTGACCTGTTGCTGGATCAGGAGGTGTTCCTGCTGAAGCCCTGTCACCTAAGGGTGGATTGAAAGTACGATTCTGTTCCAGGCGTGGGGGACTGACAGGCCTTCAGAAGATGGGCTGCAACTTTCATTGGCCATGTTGGCTGGGGCTGATGGAAGATGGAGTCCATGACATCTGGAGAGCCAGAACCTTTTTCACTCCTGTTCCATTTCTTCCTGACTATGGGGAAAATGAAGGGAAAATGACCACAAATGTTTCCTAACAAGAGTTAGACTGAAGAAGCTGAAATGTAGTTGTGGATGTTGCCTCCAGTGCCAAGACATCTTGCACAAATGCACTTTCAGCAGTGTGCTTACCTGATTCCTTGTCAAACTTTCCTTGGATATTGGAATCCAGTAATAGGTGGGAAAGACCAACATGGAACCTCTGCAATATGTGAGCATAACTGGCAGAAGGAAACGAGTTACAATAACTACAAGGAACCTTGCAATAGATGAAGCCCTTACAAAATGCCCTCTAACTACACTCTTATGCTAGCAGCATATCGTATCTGAACAAGTCACATGAAGAGGACTAGCAAACAGGGCTTTTTATTTCTTTGTATTTTGCTGCTTTGTTCTCCTGAGAAGAGAGGGGGAAGAGTTACTGAGTCACAGAACTTGTGAATCATTCTGAAACAATGGAAGTTAAGCATACATGTATGCAGTCGAGGTGTCCATGTAGGTGTTTTGGGGCTTGTGGTCTATAATAGACTGGGGAGAAGTGGGTGAGAGAGATCTTTGGCCCACCAAAAACCTCTAACACCTTTCCTGGGTTAGAGAACAGTCTTTTTTAAGGCACATATTTTTAAAAAGCCAAAATGTATAATAGGATTGGCAGACCCATTTCCACACCAGATTCTTGTGCCTGTGTTATGAATGCACAGATGGTCCTTGAATGTGTGGTTTTGTGTATTTGACTCTAAAGGCAGGAATCCCAAGAGCAGCTTCAGGTGAGCCTGTGGACCTGCAGGCACACCCTTCTCAGGAGCATTTCTGACTCTGATCAGCAGATTTCTGCTGTCCTGCAAACTACCTTGGAGATTCCCCTTGGTTTCTGTAGTGGGAGCCCCACTGCTGTTGTGGAAGTACAGAAGCAAGCCTGGCACAGGTCTGTGTTTCCTGCCCTGGACTTGAGATGCTTGATTTATGAGTTTGCTTATTGGTTTGCATGGTAATCCTATAAGGCTAAGAGCTTCTCTGTTACGCTGTATGCCAGGTCCCCTTTTACGGCAGTAACCTTATCAATGAGTTAATCACCCACTGAGCCACTGAGGCCTTGCCTTCTTCCAGGAATACTCTGTGGGTGATCTGAGCTCCTAGAGTGCTGTACTAGCAAATGTCAAACATGTAGAGCAGCTGGTGCTTCTGCCCCTCCTCCTATTTAGCCTGGCATTAGCAAGAGGTTTGGTGGCACTTGGTTCAAGGCGGTGTCCCTGCCCCCCCCCCCCCAATCTGATGGCTGGGGAACATGTTTTGGAACTAAAGTTCTCACTGCCTGTCCACGAAATATAGGAAGCAATCTTAGGGCAGCCTAGACAGTGTCGTTCTGGCCAGGTCCGGTGAGCCTCAGGTTCATGAACCAAATCAGGCACAGTTGGGCTTTCATGGATGGCCATGCCCACATACACTTGCCACAGGCTTTCCCCAAAATGCTGGTGCTTTGTTAGTTTCCTGACATTTTCAGTTTCTGTCTTAAGTTTGACACATGCTTCCCACAGCTTAGTTGCTGTCAGTAAGGGCAACAAGCTAAAATAAGTGTTTGGGTATTACATGAGTGGAGCCGGGGGGGTCAGACTAGATGGCCCAGGAGATCCCTTCTGACTCACTATGTTTATATGTTTCTATAAGCTGGTTTTGCACTCCCTCCTTCTTTCTTCTAGCTCTGCCCACCAGCAAAATGTGGTCCCTGATTGCTTTCCAAAAAGGAACTTGGTCCTTGGGCTAAAAGATTCTCCATGTTGGTCTATCCCATTTTTATCTATGAGCAGCAGCTCTCCATGCCTTAAATTAAGGTCACCTGATATTGGGGATCCTTCTAATTCCTGATACTCAGGATTGAATGCTGGACGTTCTGAATGCAAAAGCACGTGCCATTTGCTGAGCTCAGGCCCTCACCTCTATTTCAGCTCTGGGTGGGCTTGCCTTCTTCCCCTGAGCACAGACAGCTAACTGGCTGCCACCTCTGAGCACAAAGTAATTCTGGTGGTCCAGCCTACCATGACACCTGTTGCCTGGAAGTGGGTGCAGGAAAGCCAGGGACTAATTTAAAATGAGTAACCCTAACCCTTCCCAGGATGCTGCTGGGGGTAACCAGCTAAAAGGCAGAATGTTGCTGCTGCTCCCTTTTCGCAGCACCTTCTCTCAATTGTGTCTTCTTGCATCATCCTCAGAACCTCATTTTACCCCTTGAGTCTACTTTCCTTGCCTCATAGTCTGCACAGAACCTCCTCCATCCCACCCCCAGCCTCATCAGGATCCAAAAGTGCTGAACTTGAGACAGTCCACCAGAGGGTTGCAGCCCACATGGAAATTCTTGGATTTCAGAATGGGACGACCAGTTCTGTCTTCACATAGACAGTATGTCTGCGAAATGCATGAGCTCTGCCAATAAGTTACCTTGCCATTCCTAAGGGAGTTAATTTTTCTGGGAATCTCCTGCAGCTGCAGCCTCTAATGCAGAGTCCAGTCATTTCTGTAGAATCCTGGCACTTTAGCATTTTTTTTCTTTTCATTTGGAAAGAGAAAGTCTCCCCCTCATAATGGGTGAAACAGAAAGCACTGCTGACATGTTAGGTTAAGACTTTGACATCCAGGGGCTGAGAGTTGAGCACAACTCTCAGTTTCTCCATATGTCTCTTATTTTTATATCTTTCTATTTATATGTTTCTGTCTCCAGTTTTTCTCAAGAGTGCCAGCTCTCCTTGCTTCCTTTCACAACAACAACAACAACAACAACTTCATTTGAGCTTGGGCATTCCTAAAATTTAAAAAAAAATCAGTGGAATGAGGCTTGAAAACTTGCCCAATTCCTATTTACAGAATACAGGGTGGAGGCAGGGCAATTTCAGGTTTGCCTGTACTCAGAACTGCCTTTAAGCTGCCAGTATGCTTAGATGTCCTGTGTGGATCAGCCTCATGGGGGCAGCTGAGAGCCATCGCTTTGGACACCAAGAGAGCACGTCTTGAACACAAGCAAGAATTTTTATGAAGTCAATTAAAAGAGTATATTAGCAGCGATAGCCTTGACCCTCTGAATGGCAGAGGTGGTTGAACATAAGCTCAGATAACTTTCTAAAATGTAGTTGTAAATGTGATGCCAAGATAAAATTGAGAGAGTTGTTTGTGGGTGGTGCTTTATTGCCTGTCCTTCTGACACTGCCCTGGTCTTTCACAGGGTTCTTGAAGAGGGATTCCCTTCTGGGCATCTCTCTTCTCCCTTTACCTGGCACATGGCAGATGGATACAATGAAAGATGAGAAAAGGAGGTGGTGGAAGACTTTCAGCACCCTTGCCCAAGTAAAAGTCCTCATTCTATGGGACTTGCTGGGTGTGTCTTGCATTGCAGAATTGTAATAGCAGCACTCCAGGATGGAAAGGAAGCCCATCTTGCTGTCACCCCTCCTAACTCTCACCACCTCTGCCTGTTCAGGTAAGAGAGTCCCAGGGTCAGTAACCTATAGCAGCTTTCCATGAATTACATGATTGGAATCACTGGGAGGATTAGCTGTATGAACTGCAGCCCTGCTTATTGTTGCACTCACTTTTCTCTAGTAGCAAACTTCTCCACAGTCCAGACCATGTTTCACTAGGGATGGCTGATAGAGTGAGGCCCCTTCCTGGGGCAGAGTGCTCTTCTCTGATGGTGTCCCAGTCTCTTCCTGCCCTGTGACTCCTTGCTCATGATGATGGATGTTGCCTTCTAGTTGATACTGCCTTCTGCTCGATGCCGGGGCAGTGATGGGAAAGGGCAGGCCTGGAGCCCCTGAGCCAGAACTTTCCAGGGCTCCCAGTAGGCATCATGGGAGTAGCCCAGGTCCCTTTGTCCAGCCTGATTGCCTATTATTGTTTTCAGCGTGTGCTGTGGGTGGAGCGTGAGGTAGCACAGCAAGCCCTGTGACCTAAGATTTAGCCTTTGCCAGTGGGTCCAGGTCACGGCCTTGTTAGCGATAGTTTAAAGCTCAACTTTGGATTCCTTGTGGCAGCTTCTCTCCTGCAAGGGTATCTTATCACATGTTGTGGCAAACCCTTTCTGCTTGATAAGTTTAGTTTGCGGTCTTTCTTTCTCAACTGTGATGTCGCATCTTTTGCAGGTTATCTCTGGCAACCCTCTGGAGCAGACTTCCCCACTCTGGTGCCCTCCAGCTGGAAATGTTGGGCTGCAGCTCCCATAGCCCCCATCTAGAATGCTGGGTATTATGGGAGCCATTGTCCAATGCATCTGGAGGATGCCAGGTTGGAGAAGGCCATTCTGGAGTGTTTGTCTACATAGTAGTTTGCATCTTGGACCAAGTAGGTGTGGCAGAGGGGGGTGTTGTTGTTTGTCCAATGGGAGCTTGCCTAGAGGTTGTGTACCTTCCTTTCTGAATGCTGGCCCTGTTGAGGCATTGCTTAATGACTTGGGATGTATAAGGAGGGGCAAGAGGTGCCAGAGCAGAGACTTCCCTGAAAACTTGTGCCTGGGTTCTTGTGGCTGGCTTGATTGGTGGGAATTGTGTACTTTAATAACACAGGGAACTGGTAGAACTCCCACAAATTGCTCCTGTTTGGATAATATAGACTTATAAGTAGTCGCTGGTGTACAGTGCATAAATTCATCCAGGTGAGGCATGAAAGCCCAAGAACTGTCATGTCTTCATATGCATGTGCGTGTATTTTGTTTTAGGGTCACAAGGCAGCTAGCCTTGATTAATAGGCTAGCAAAAGGTGTTTGAGGGCCAGTAACTTTTATGGACTGATTTGGAGGGCTGCAAGAACGCCTTGTGGCTGAAGCCAAGCAAATAACAGGCATTTATTAAAGTTAATTGATAGAGAAGCTGTTGCACATGGTGCAGGGTTAAAACAAAATTTGCTGTCAAAGGATGGTGTGATGGCTGTCTGCTTGGGCGACTTTCAAAAGGTGTTAGGCAAATTCCTGGGGCGTGGCTGCGTCTATTGCCTGCAGTGTCAGAGGCAGAATGCTAAGTGTGAGCGTGCCCTCACACTAATGTCCCGCTTCCCAAGATGCACCTGGTTGGCTATTATCCCAACAGGAACACTGGGCTAGGTGGGCCTCTGGCTTGATCCTGCACATTGTTCCTGATTCATTGTTTGGTTCTTTGCTCAGTCCTGCATGTCCCTCCCACCCCTCCAGTTTCCCAGCTCTCTAGTGAAGATTATATCTAAGGTTACCGTTTCAAAACAGTTGATGAAGGATGCTTGTTAGAACATCTAAGGAAAGGTGGTTTTTCATGGCACTCAAGATGGTGAGGGTAAATGTAACGGAGCAAGTCGTTGCACAACTGTAGAACACACGCCAGGAAAGATTTGCATATTATGTAAGAGAAATAAAATTCCCAGAAACAGTAAGGCAAAAAACAACAGCACAGGCTCCAATATGGCATGCCACAGGCTCGTGAACCTCTTGTATTAATTAAATAATACCCTGGCATTGTGCCCCAAAGTGGTGTTCAAATATTTACCATTAAAACACAGATTAAAAACAAAACCTTAATTTAAAAAATCTTAAAACCAATACATTACAAATAATTAAAAGTAGAATAATGCAAGAAATTAGCAGCAGCCCAGTAATTAAAACTCCCTTCAGCATCAGATGGCTTGCTGATAAAAACATCCTTGACTGTCAGTGGAAACCTTCATTTGTATGTTTGGTGCAATATTTTTAATGCATAACATCAGTACTCTTGAGATGTCACTTCTGTGCCTATCGTATCAGCATTTTCAGTCATAGTACTTGTTTATAGGATATGAACAATGGCTGGAAGGTACAGTGCTTTCTAAACACAGGCTTAATTCAAAGATAAAACATTTTACCAATCTCACCCCTTGCCTATTTGATCCCATCCCAAATCGCATTAGCTGTTTTCCCCTTCTGAAAGGTAAACTTCTCTTTCATAGCCAACATCCCACCATTTTAATTCTAGGCTTATCTTGTCCATTCAATGCTGTATGGAAGCAGCATCCTTTTTTAGGTGAAGTCCACAGCAAGCGAGTGCAGGAGTAGTTGGGCAGGTTTACCTCCTGGTTAGCGGGGATTGGTGGACTCATTGATCTAGCTTTTCAAGGAAGTAGCATGAGAGAGGGGACTTAAAGTGCTCTGAAAATGCACATGAGCTTAAAGATGAGCTCTGCCAACAGGGCTCTAAATTGGGACAGCCCCTTAAGGGCACTCAAGTGCCTTCTATACCTGCCTGCCTTGTGCAGCCTATAGCAGCTTTTGGGGTAGGGGCACAACATCTAGTCTCAAGAGTCTAGACATACATTGGTTCAATGTTAACTTGGCATGTTTTTTTTTAAACTGAAAGCGCATGGTGTCCCAGAACTCCTTCCTGGGTTGTCTGCTATGGTGATTTTTCTACCTTTGTCCATGTTGGCCACCTTCACTGTATCAGGGAATGGGTTGGGACTGTGCATGTGGATTGGGAGAAAGGAGCTGCAGAGGTCAAGGTGCTCTCATGTGTCCATTGGTGGACTACAAGCCACATGCTGCACTCGCCTTCAGCACAGCCCCCACCACTGACAACCTCTATTGTGGATAAATTGGTTTCTTTTGGAGGGAAATAACCTCCATACCTCCCGGGAGTACTCACAAGGTAAATGTAACTCTTTTTTTTTTTGCAAGTGAAATCATTCCCTGGAGCTCATAACAACTGCAGAGCCCTAAAATAAGTCAAGCGCATTTTTGAAACAAGTTAAATTTGACCTTTCTTGCATGCTACAGGTGCCATTTTTCCTTTAAAAAATCAATTCGTAACCATTCTTTTTGGAGTTGCTTGACAGACTCTGGCTCAAGGGGTGGGAGGATTAAAATATCCCCTGTACATTCCCCAGAGTTTATCATCCCAATCTAAAGATATTGAGACTTCCCTGAAATCTGGTTCCTTCTACAAATGCAAACTGAGAAACCTTAACTGTTCCAGGAAAGACCTGGATGCTTCTGGTTCTGAGAAGCTGATCCCAAAGCAGTTCTGGGGAACATCTGGCCTTCAAGGTGTTATTGGACTGCAGCTCCGGTCATCCCTCACCCTGGCAATGCCGGTTGGGGCTGATGAGAGTTGCAGCCCACTTACATGTGGCGGGGGCCTACTTTCCCCATCATTGCTCCAGAGGGTGAGAATGCCATTCCGTGTCTCATTGCCCCATGTAGCCTGTCTCTCTTCCCCTCCCTCAATGCCCAGGAGCTGAAGGCAGCAGGAGTGGAAGTAGCGGATCTGGACACCAAAGGAGCTGACGTTGAGGAAGACAACAAAGCCCTGAAGGCTGAAGTCAAGGAGCTGAAGGAAGAACTGGCCTCCACCAAGAGAGGTGAGAATCTGAAGATCATGTGTCCTTCCCTGAAGGGGTCAGGCAGAGCACCCGCTTGCTCCTGACCACAGCATGGCTCTGGTTGCCTGGCGGGCAGGCCCAGTTTCCCTGCCACTCCACTGAGTGGGGAAGCAGACCGCCTGATTTGTTCTCCCATTGCCCAAATTCTGCACAGCTGGCTCACCAGAGCTGCAAGGAGTGTAAGGGCGATACAGTATCTATTTATATCCCTCGAGCTGTATGTCCATGTGCTTTCCTCGTGTCCTAGCGCCAGATGCCCTGTCCCTTCCTTTCTGCTTAAAATAGTCCCCTTAGCATCGAGTAGTGGAATAGATGGACCTGCCCCAAAGCATTTGTTTGTAAACACTTGGGTTTCTCTCGAGTCACGAGGCTGGCCCTTCTCTGCCCACTTCTCTGTAAAATACTCCTTGGCTTTGGCATTCACCAGTGGCTTATTAAGGAGGATCCTGATAGTGGGGCTGCTTCTTGGGAATATTCCTTTCCAGTTGCTTATGCCATTTGAGAATTTCAAGTGCATGCGCGGAAGGGCAGGCCTGACATGTTTTGCAACTCCTTTCCAACACCCAGATTTTGAAACCATTCTCTTCTGGGCTTTTTGGCCTCGAAATGCCTGTCTGAATTGGTGTGGCTCGGTTCACACCTTAATGCCAGGCCAGTGGTAACTCCAGATTTTGAGGGCCCTGACATGAGGTGCCCTTAGCAGGCCCCCTCCTTCTGTACACCTGCCTTTTCACTGCCGTTGGCTTCAGCTTCTCTTGCTCCTCTGCCTCTCTTCTGCCACCTGCAGCTTGCTGGCTTGGCAAGCAGAGAGCCGGGGACAAGGAGGAGGTGGGAAGTGCGGCTGCTTCTCACTGCATCCTTGCCTGGGCCAGAGCAAGAGGCTGGAGAGCCAGCAGGTTGCTGTGATGATGAGGAGGCAGAGGCCGGGGTGTCTTTTCAGGGGGCCCTGCTGGGATGTGGGCGCCCACAAGGGCCTGTGCATGCCTCTCCTTGTTGTCAACCCTCCTGAGAGTCATCATATTGGGAGGTGGCTGTCACAGGCAGCGAAGACTGGAGGGAGAGCTCTCCTGCACAGGCCTCTGTGAAACCAGCGGAAGGTGTGCAAGAGCGCAGCAGCAAAGGGGGAAGTGTGGCTGCTTTGGATCTTAGGCCAGGCCCAGAGCAGGCAGCTGCTTTTCGGTCAAGAGAAGCTCTCCCATGCTGGTGGTAGGGGAGTGGGGCACAGGGGCAGAGCCAAAAGTGGATGGGTTACGCTTTCTCTCTTATTTTCTTTCTTCCAATCTTTTCCCCTTCCCCTCTCTTTTGCTGCTCAGAGTAAGGACAGGGGTCTGAACTGATCTCACTCAGAGGGCTTTTGAAGTCATGTTGTCGGCCACATAAAGCTGGCCCTGTGACGGGGGATCGCCCCACCCAGGGCTGGGTTCTGGTGCAGCTTCCTCCCTTTGCCTCCTTTCTGTTCTGTCTCCCCCCACCCCACCCCGCCAGAACCAGATTGTGAGCACTGCAAGAGGAGGAGCGTTTTTGTTGAGGTGGGGTTTTTTGCATGTGACTGTGTGTCTCAGCCTCATAGCTAAGTCCTTGGGGCACTCCCATGGACTTTGATCTACTTGCTGTAGAGTGGCTGAGCTGTCCCTGATAGGGAATAACGTGGCACATGCACCTGAATGTAAAAGCAACGGGTGGGACGTGAGAGCTCGGCTCATGACAGGCCTAGCTGTTTCAAGGCCAGGCAGTGGCCAGTTGGTAATTAGCAGCTTCCTGTGAGTGGGTAGCCGGAACTCTTGCTGCCACCAAGCACTAAAATAAATGGGGGTCTGCTGGTTGGGTGATTTTTATTAGCATTATGTCTCTAGTGGGGTTCAAATAGGTATGTTACGTTGTTGGTTTGATTGAGTTTTATTTATAGTCACAGGCCACCTTAGATGCCATCTTTTTTGCTAGCAAAGTAGGGGAACAGATTAGGGGCCTGCTCTCAATGTGTTGCATGACTAGTTTGCTTTGAGTGGAGGCTGCTCTGGGCAGAATTTTTAAAATATTTATTGCGATGAGCAGGACAGCTGTATGGGCCAATCCTGACTATCCTCACCCCAAGAACCCCTGGGAAGTTTGCCTGGCACAGTCTCGATTACAGTTTCAGTGCCAAGCAAAAATGTTTCTTTTTAACATCTTTTTAGTAATTGATCCTGCCCTCCCCTGCACTGCTGCTTTGCGTGGTGTTCTTGTTAGGTTTTAGATTTAGATAATGAATTTTTTATTCTTTATTTCAAATGTGTTTTTATCTTTAAGTTTCCTTGAGTAGGCGACACATGAAAGACAGACAGACAGAATAAATAGTAGTTCAGGGAATTGGGTGGACAGCTGGATCTTGACCCTTGCAGTAGCCTGAGAGACTCCCTGCCCACCCACCTTCTGAGTGTTTCACAAAAAAGCCACCTTGGGGACAGCAGCTGTTCTTAGCTGCAGTATCAGCCAGTCTGAACAGCTTTCCTGGATCGCATTTCCAGAGTCAGCCAGTCTGAGGAGTTGACATCAGCCCTAGAGGAATGCCACAACTGAGCAGTCCTCAGTGGTCATGGCACCCTGACCTTCTCTGCATAGAACGGGCTTGTGCAATGCTCCAGCCTGGTTTCCAGTCCCGCTTCCCCAGTCCCACCTGTTCAAATGGCATAGTGATATGGCAGGCTAGTACCGCACCACACCTTGGGCAGTGCTTCAGAGAGATGAGTGCGTTCACACATGGTGGTCAAGAGGTCTCCAAGCTTGATATGGCCTTGCCCTATATTTGGGGTGGAGGGGCGGAGTGCAGCAGAACAGCTGTTCGTGCATGCCTGGGTGGATGGGTATGTCACTTTTCTAGCCTGCCCTTTATATAGTCATTGTAAGGAGGGAGGTCAGGGAGCGACGCTCCATACCTTCTGCCCACTGCCAAGCACTCAGCTGGTGCCAACTAGCAAGAGGCAAAAAAGCTGCTAAGTTTGGCAGGGCTGCCCCTGCAGAGTGGAGGTGCTCGTGTTTCTCCCCAGCAAGCAGGCGCTCTTCTGCCTGAGGACAGGTCTTCAGCCACTTCCCTACCTGGTGTCTGCCGCATTTCCCACAGAATCCTCAAAGACAGAGAATTCACAGAAACACACGCTTGTGGGAGAGTCACTAATGATTCACTCTTGGCACTGTCAAGTAGAGGAGGCTGCAGGATGAGCATTTTATCCGTGGATTTTTAAGGCTCCAAGATCCCTGTCTTGCTTGTCCTGCCACGGCCATTGCCACAAAAGAGGCTATCTTGAAGAAGAGCTAGTGTGGCACAGCGGGCTTGGCAGTCAGGCTGCATGCTTATGAAATCTGATTTGAGTTCCCAGCTCAAACAAGTCCTCCAAGTCCCTGGCATGCATGTATGGCAAAAGAGGTGCACAAAAGTGGTGATTGTAGCGGGATGGCATTTCTGCCTTCCAGCCAACAAGGGGCCAAATGCTCCGAGTCCTCCTGCATCTCTCTTCCAGGCCTGCATCTGACAGTAATCAGTAATGGGGTTTCAGTGCTTCTGGTAATGCTAATGCTATCATGGGAAACCTGCCAGCTGTGCTGGGACTTGGAGCTCCCCTCTCCTCTCATGGGCTGCTTCCTCGCAACATCCCCTTGAGCTACCACTAAAAGATTCTCAAAGGATCCCAGGGGTGCCGCTGTTGGAAGGGGACATACTGAATGGTTGGGGGACTTGGGAGAACAGCTTCTGTCCCCTGCCTCACAGAGCGGGCTGGCCTGTATGCTGTCAATCCAGAATGGATTTTTCCTCCCACCCTCCCTGGGAGAAACTTAAAAAGCGATAGTCCATGCATTTTAATACTGTGTCTTTGAACCACTTTGTGAACTACATTAGGCTGAGTGAGAAGCCTCTTGAGTGAAGTTCAGCCCTTTATCCACCACGCAGGTTTTCCCTGTTAGAACTGTCACCCCTTGCTTTTGTATTTACGGTCATTACTGGAATTGTTTTTCCTCTCCTCTCCCTGATCCAAGCGTGCACTGAAGGCAGGCAGAGGCACAAAATAACCCAAGAATGAGTACAGCCAAATGATTAAAATAATGACTGGGTTCCTGTGACAAAGCACAACTGCCATGGCTTATTTAAATGGTTCTGTGGGTCAGGCATGGTTTGTGCAATCTCCACCAGGGTATGACTTGTGCTGTCCAAAGCAAGGCAGTATGGTTTGGAGGGTTCTTGGAAAGTTGTTCTCCCTCCATGGGGTGACACGACAAGCTGCAGTCAGGTAGTGCTTTTTGGAATTGCCCCCTGCATGGCTGACAGTGATCACAACCACCAGGTCAGTGATGTTCTCTTGTTCCCTTTTGAAGTGTATGTTTTGTTTTGTCATTCCTGATGTGTGCTGAAGAGCTATCTAGAGTTTGGCATTCTGTATCTTTGGCTACAAGTTACTGCTAGGCCAGGCCAGATTTTTCAGCAGGAAAGGAATATCTTGGGGCAGGTTGCCAGGGCAAAAGCACTCTGGTCCTCTGAATTGATCCCTATGGCCTTCGACAAACAGGAGGAGCTCCACTGTGACATCCTTATCAGATACAGAGCTGGTGCCAATTCAGCTTAACTGTGGGGATTTAAAAAATATTTAATAGGTTTCTATTATTCTTTCCTGCCAAGGCACCTAAGACAGTTCATACTTTTTAAAATACTGAAACCAGTGTTATTAATAACTATAGTTCTGTCAGACCGATTGGAAATGTCTCCAGGAGCCAGTGGCCTGAGCTTTCCATTCTGAGCTACTTTTCTTCCCTCAAGGCAGGTAGATCTTTAGTGACCTCCGCAAACCAGTGGGCAGACTGCCTTGGCAGTCCTCTTCAGCCACTGATGGTGCAAGTGACGGCTCACCTGAGTCCTCTGCTAGCAGGAGCAGAGTTGGAAGAGGTGATTCTTGATTCTCAAACCCAACTCTCCTTGGATGAGAGAGGTTGCAATTTTTCCAATCCTGAAGGAGGTGAGGAGAAGCTCTGATCCGATGCAGAGAACTTCTCGTTAACCTGGAACAGGCTTCTCCTTTCTCTGTTCAGGGATGTGCTGAAGCATGCTCACCCACCAGCCCCTGGGGGAAGACTGGGGTGGTTGCTGGCTGGGATTCGGGTGTGGAGAGGGCTCTGATGAGTGCTGTTTCTTCCTCTTCCCTCTCAGTTTTGGAGAAGGCCAAGAGCGAGGCACTGGCCATGCGCAAGCAGGCTGAAGGACTGACCAAGGAGTATGACCGGCTGCTGGAGGAACACGCCAAGCTTCAGGTGCCCACGGCAGGGGAGCGGGGATACTCCAGTGGGAGTGAGTCAAGGAAGGCCTGGCAGGAGGCTGCTTGGTGCTTGGCTGTGCTGCTTCAAACCTGCAGTGAAGTTGTTTCTTCCCCACACAATCTCCCCCCACCCCTGCTTGGGACCTTGGTGCCAATGCAGTTCAAAGAGACATTGGCTGCCACAACAAGAGAGTGGTGCTCGGGTGGTAGGTGGAGGAAGGCATCAGGAGTGTGAGGGTCTTTTTGCTCAGCTGATTGGTTGCAAGAAGTGTTCATCTCTGACCGATCTTGGGAATGCAGTGCCATGAAGGGGGTGGGCAAACATGTGGTTGATGGGCTGCAACTCCCAATCCCCCCACCATCGTATATTCTGGCCAGGACTGATGGGTGCTGTGGTCCAACAGCCTTTGGGGGGCCACTTGGTGCCCGCTCCTGGTCCACACTCGCCGTCCTCTCAGCCTGGTGCCCTCCAAATGTCTTGAACAAAACCCCCCAAGCCCCTAGCCTACTGATGGGGATTAGACTCTAAAACCTTTGGCGGACACCAAGTTGTGTAAGACTAGTCTACACTTCACTGGGGAAGGAAATTTGATTGTGTGTGTTTTTTTAAATGTATGCCAGCTCTCCTCAGAGCTCAGACTGGGGCGTAGTTGGGCAGCCCTTGCTGCATCAAGGAGAGAGGCCGTCCACTGCAGGTCGTCTGTCTGTCTGTCTGTCGGCATGTGTGAATGTGTGTGCACAGCAGCTCCTTGCGTGTGTTGCACAGGACACTCCGGTTGGGCTGCCACTCTCCCTCTTCTCCCACCCAGGCTGTTGAGGGGCTGGACGGGTTGTACAGGGTTAAACCGTGAGCCCACAACAAACTTCCCGCATTGCCACACACACGCACACAAACGAGTTTAAAAATAATCTGGCCTCCGTTGCTGGGGAAACGTAATCTCCACACAGGGAGGCCAAGAGAAGGATGTGGCACAGCCTTGCCCTGGCTCCTCCCCATCCTTCCCGCACTGGTTGGGTGCCTGCAAGGGAGCAGAACCAGGCTGACTGGAATCCTTCCTGCTGAACACCCTCCAAGTCTGTGGTGGCACGTAAGCAGATCATGGGATGCTGCCTCACCTGGCAGCTGGTAGTGCTGAGTGGGTTGAGGGTGGAAAGCACAACCCTGAGCTGGCACCACACAAGGAAATGCCTGTGTAGGGCATGCGTGGCGGGGTGGGGACCCTTTATTTTGCTGTTAAGCTGGCTGGCTAGAGGGCACAGTTCTGCCACAGGTGCGAGCTGGAGGATGTCCCAGGGCTTGCCTGGGCTAGGCCTGACTTCAGGAGCTATAAATTATAATGGTAGCTTGGAAACAGAGCAGTGACAACCTAGATTTATTAGAGGTGTCAGAGACCAAAGAGCCATTCTTGCTCCCAGACAGAGCTTCATAAACTGCAGAAGGGAGGAATTCATCTTTCCCCCTTTCTCTACCACCCCATGTGTCTTTGGTAGCTGGAAGTGAGAGGGGCTTTCTTCCAGCCCAGATTATGTAAAGCCGCTCTGCATTCCCACCCTCCTCTTCATTGAGATGCCGCCCTGCTTGTTATCCCAGTCCTAATTAGAAGCCCCCTTGGTGCAAGGGGGATTTTGGACCTTGCCTATATTCACCTCCTGTCGGTCTGGTGTGGGACGGAGGATATTGCAAAGGGTGAGGGTGGCAGCAAGGTCTGTCTTAGCCCCTTTGAATTGCCTTTGGGCTTTGAGCTCTGAGGGTCTGTGGGGGTGGAAATAGGGCTCTCCACCTGCCCCTGCTCTCTTTGATTTCTGTGGACCCTGAAAAGAAGGATGTGGAGCTCTCTTGGTGAGGACTGGGACCATACTACCTCTCTCTCCTTCCTGGGCCTCAGGGCAGGCATCCCCAGACTGGCACCTCCCATGCTTTGCAGTGTGATACCCAGCATTCCTCACTATTGGCCATGCTTGCTGGGGTTGATGGGAGATGCAGCACCAGGCTGGGGAGGGCCTCTTCAGGGTGGTGCAGTGTCATACTTTTGTTCTCCCTCCCCCCCGCCCCAAGCTAACACACTCGATGAGACTCGGCCCTTTGGAACGTATTTGCACCAGCCCAGCTCCTTCGTGATTGCTGTGCGCATAGCTGATTCTTGAGGGCAGTCCCCACAAAGCAATCCGCACTATTCAGCGAGTGCCTTCTTGGCTTTGCCTGCTGCAGCCGCTTGCTGCTTTTCCTCCATCCTCCCTGTCAGCCCAGCACAAGTGTGGTCCTGTTGCCCAGTGGGTGGCAGCTTGCCTTGCCATCTGCCTAGAAATACGGCCTGTGCAGGGTGGTGGCCTTCCGGGCTGGTGCATCTGAGGATTGCCTACTGCCCGCTTGCAAGGGCTGGCGTAGCCCAGAGTCATCCGCAGGAGCAAGATTCTTCACCTGGAGATACTGGTGGCTGTTTCAGCCACTTGCATGCACTTGATTCCAGGCAGCACCTGCTGACTCTGTTAAATGCTGTAGGTGCATTCGTCAAAGGGAAGAGATCCTAATTTGCATCTCGGAAGATGGTTAGAAGCATGTGGCTTAGGCAGGACCACTGAAGGTGGAAGCTGAAGGGATAGGGGAAAACAGGAGCCTTCTCCAACCTGGGGTTCTCCAGACACAACTCCAGCACAACTCCCATCATCTCCAGCCAGCCCGAATACCTCTGGCTAGGGGTGATAGAGCTTGTAGTCTGGTACATCTGGAGGGCCTTGAGCGCCATCATCTCCAGCCAACAGTGGCTCTGCTTAAAGTTCGGCATACCTAGAAGACACTAAGTTGGAGAAGGCTGCTGTACACCAGATGTTCAGGACTGCAGCTCCCAGAAGTCCCTGCCAGCATGGCCAACAGTTGAGAATGCTGGGAGTTAAAATTCAAAGCCACTCTGGCCTTACTTTCAGCCCAGCCCAGCCCAGCCCAGCCCAGCCCAGCCCAGCCCAGCCCAGCAGCATCTAAGTGGAAATTCCTTACCTCAGTGGGCAAGGTCTCCTACTGAATACATCTTTCTTGCACTTGTACACACCCGCTGTCTTCACCTTTGCTGCTGCCACCACAGCTGAAAACGCCCTGCAGAGTGCTGATGCGGCTGTCTTCCCTTGCCTGAAGTTCAAGGGTATGCCTTCCCGTTACCCTTCTGTTCTGCCTTGTCCAGTTGCCCATGGGAAAGAGGTTGGGATGAGAGACCAAGAAAGGAAGAGGAATGCTAGCCTCTTGTGGGGCAGCAGAGCCTCTCCATGCATGTCCTGAAAAGGGGCCAGAAAGACTAGCCAGTTCACGGGGGCCCCCAGCAGCCCAGCCTCCTTCGCCCACATGGCTGTTCTGGTCACTCCTTTTTGCTGCTTCCAGCTGCATAGTAAATATTCCCACATGGAGCTGGGTGCCTTTCCCCCTTGCTGCCCCCAGGATTGCGGTGAAAGGCTTGGCGGAGCGGCAGGGCTCGGTCACAGCTGCCCTGTCCCTCCTGGACAGCTGCTGGGCAAACCGCATTCCTGCCCAGCTGAGCACGATGCTTGGGCAGTGTGGCCCTGCCCTGTGAGCCGCTGCTCTGCTCCCTCAGCCTCTTCAGATGGGATGGTTGGGAGGCCTGACTCAGGGGCGAACTGCAGTGCGGCTGTGCTATTCCAGTTAATACGTGGAGAGCATGCAAAATGGCTGCTCTTGGAACAGTGATCTTCAGATGGATGCTGCAGCACGTGGCTCTCAAGTGACCCGTCTTGCTGATTGCTGTGATCAGCTCTAGCACAGTGACAAAGAAACTTGTGCTATGGATCGCGATGCACCCAGTCTGAATCTTACCTCTGCCATGAGCTCAGTCTGAGCCGAGCAGCACTCTCTCTGTCTCAGCTGCAGCCTTGTTCCCATTCCACAATACCAACGTACTTGACAGGACTGTTGTGAATATTAGCATAATTCTGATTCTGCCACTGCTGAGCAAGGGTAAGAAGCCATACTGGGGCAGTAAAGCCCAGCACTGGAAATCCTGCTCTGCCATTCTTTCTGGTTACTAAGGATTTCAGCAGGTTTTGCCCATGCACTTGCAAGCTTATTCATAAAGACTGCAGACTTGTTTATAAAACAAAAAGCCAATCCTCAAGATGGCAAATTCTATGCCCTATGCTTTGTGTCCCACAGAACTGTAAAATGTTTGCAGCCCTGCCTAACTTCTGAATGTGTGTGCGTGTGTGGTGTTGTGATGGGGATACTGGAAGACGTACTCAGCAATGCTCAGCATTGGGCAGTGTGCCCTAACCAGCATTGGGCATGTATGACAGGGAGGCAAACATTTGAATGATGTGCCTAAGAAGGAACAGCTCATGACCTTGTGGAATAGAAAGGACAACGGCTTGAATGGGACTCTTGCATCACTGGCCAGCTGGGCGTCGCTCTGTTGTTTATATTTGAGCAAGCAGTCTTGTGACTGGCCTATTGTGATCCTGAAGTGACAGGGAGCTTTTATTTTGTTTCCAGCCATGGAGTTTCCAGCAGCTGCACTAAGGAGCTCTGTGCATGTTTTAAGTAGGGTGCTGTCTGTGCCTCGCTTCTCTAAGAGTGCAACAGAAGCACAGCATATGGGAAAGGGTGCAGAAATCAGCTTCTCAAGAATCTAAAGGATTTTGTCAAGTTTCTAGACCTTAATTACAGAGGTTGGCAACTCAGGGTAGCAGAAATGTTTTTTAAAAATTAAAAAAGGCATCCAGAGCACTACAGGTGCCACATCTAACATTTTAGCAGTTCTGGAGTGCTGCAAGTGTCAGATGAAGTTAGCAAGAGGGCTTGGTTTAACTCTTGCAGCATGGGCTTAGGGAGTACTATGGCTCATGACTGAATTTGGACAGCAAATCACCAATTCGTTTGGATTTTGTTTTGGAGGGAGTGCAGTCTCCAAGGGAGAACATATACTAGCCAAAATGGCCCCTGGAGCCTCCCAGCCCAACATCTGGGTGCCTGCTTGAATGTATGTGAGGGTGGCAGTTGATGCACGCTCAGAAGCTGGATGAATGGTGCCCACTTATCCTGGTCTCTTCCCCTTACTCGTAAACGTTGCAGAATGGACTTTGCAAACTATTATCTGTACAGGTCTGAATTCAGATTTCTTCTTAACACACAGTGTGCACACAGCCTGGTAGTTCTGTCTGTGAAATGGGAAATGTGCTGTTCTTGTAATACCATCTTTTGTCCTTTCCCCCTCTCCTTCCAGGCTTCTTGCGATGGCCCAAGAGACAAGAAGGAAGAATGAGTCTCATACCAGTGATTCTGCCCAGTCTCCATCTGGCTCTGTTTTGCAGTGCATTAATCTTTTTTTTAAGGGGGCCTCTACACCGCTCCCTCACATCCCGGGCTTGGTTTTGAGGGGTGTACTCATCCTACCGTTCTCTCCTCTCCCTCCTCTGTCTTCCTACACAATCCTGATGCCATAGCTTTTGAGTCCAGTGCTAACTCGTCCCCTCACCCCTCCTTCTCCTGCCCTTGCTGTATCCTAGGTAAGAGGCTGGCAATGTGAAATATTATTGGCCTGATCTGCATCCCAGGGGATTTTTTCCAACAGGAGTGGGGAGGCAGATGGGGCTGGGCTACTAGGCCAAGGCACACTGGGGAGTGCTGTGTGACAGTCGACTGACTGTCTCAGGACGCACGCTTGCTGCTGCCCCCCGTTTTTCAGTGGTGCCTGCTCCCCTGGGCTCTGGGCATCCCTCTGCCCCGTCCAAAGTGTAAGAAAATAAGTGGGGCATGTCCCGTGATGCCCAGGTGCTCCTGATGATAATGCCTGGGCATGAGGGGAAAGACCTGCTCTGTATCTGCGTTATTTTATATTTACAGACACAGTGGCTGTACAAAGCTTCTCATTAAATCTATGGAGTAACTGCCTTGTTGTGGTTTCTGGGTGAAATGGGGGCAGAAGAGCCTGGTTGCCTTCTGAGGTCTGGATTAGCGGGATGGAGGCCTCAGGATGTTCATGACTTCCTCTAACTGGCTGGACTCAAAAGCACACCCTTGGTTGCCTCTGAAGACAAAAGCTGCTGCCCTGCTTGGCCATGCTGTCTGAGCATGCCTTTTCACCGCTCAGGCCCGAGTCATCCTCAAGGGCTCTGATCCTTGGTCCTTTTGTCCTTCATCTCCCTCTTAGGTCATCCAGGTGCCGAATCAACAAGCTGCTCCTGTGTGCAGTGCCAAAAGGGTACCCACAGGAGACGCAGCTTGCAGGCCCATCTGAGCAAGGAAAGTGAGTCTTTCTAAAAGTGAAAATGGGGGGGGGGTGATAGCTGGTTAAGCTGGAGCAGAATAAATGGGATCCTGGAAAAGGGAACACATCTTTTGCCGAGAGGATTAGTTAGGGTTAAGCATTTAACCAAGGAAGTGGAGGGAGTGAAAAATGCAAGTGATGATAGTCAGGAGTGAGAATTCTCTCCCCCAGGCAGGGCTGCCCTTGGGCAACATGGGTGCAATTCCAGTCCCAAGCAAGACAGGAAGACTCTGTCAGAGAGTGAGGGTCTTGCTGTACCTCAGGCAGGGATGAAGGAGATTCTGGTTGAGCTTCTTCCCTCTCATTAGCAGCACCTTTACTAGATAGGCTTTGGTGGGGAGGAGGCTGCTGTTTTGGTTAGGCTGTCTAGGAAGCTGCCTTTATCTCAGACCACTGAACAATGGGCCCATATGTTCCTCAAAGTTCCCAACAAGTGAGGCCAGGTTCACCACCCTCTGCTCATTCTGGTCCGAGCTGCCTAATCAGCATAATCACAATGGTTGGCAGGAACCCAGCAACCCTAAAGCAAGTCCTTAGATTCAGAGGGGCTTGTAAACTATCCCAGCCTGCCAACTTCACAGGCTTTGGACATCATGAAAACCCATATCCTTCTAGAGTAATTATGCTAATTAGGAGGCCAATGGCTGTGTGACATGTTTCCATCAAAATTGCTGCTGCTGTGCACGGTTGATTATTTCACTGATCCATGTAGAAGAACCCCAAGAACTCTTGGTCACATCCAGTTAAGATTCCTTAGGATATTTCAGTGGAAGTTAAGATCTTGGCTTCTGTATGCAGCTGTGTGTCTTAGTTTGAGGGGTGAGTAGATGGGCAGCGCCCTTCAGGGAGAAGAAAAAGGGGTGGGCAAGGGAGAGTGAAGGCTAAACTCTCCTTCTCTGCACTGGAATTAACGGAGGACCCTCCAGCAAATTTCTTAGAACAAAGCTGGGAGAACAGACTACAGATTTCCTGCCTGGAAGAGCTTGATGCAGATGCTTGAAGGACCTGCTATGTTCTTAAGTATTTAAGGATACAGGAAGTGCCAGGCTGGGCCAGAACAAAGGTCTGTGTAATTCAGTATATTATTTATGCTCTGGCAAAGCAGCTGCCTGACAGAAGTGTCTGTGCATTTAGCATCCTCCTCCTCATATTCCCCAGCAACAGGTGCCCACAGGTAAACTTATGGGAGGTGGTACATACCCATCCTGACTAGTGACCACAGATAGTTTTCTCTTCCATGATTTTGCCTAATCATGGGCTGAAACATCAGAAGGGCTGCAAGCAGCTCACCTGTGCCCTAGAACCTGAGATCTCAGAGAGTCCTAGGGAGTGCATTATGTTAAGAACATCAAAGAGACACCCAATGCATGTTTAGACAGAACAAAAGGCCTACGACATCCCAGCATGCACTCAGGCGTGCTGGGAGATGTAGGCCATTTTTTGCCTGCACATGCACGGGATTGTGTCCTGCGTCTGAACTGAATTGGGCAAAGCTGTAACAAAGGTGGTGTTGCTGAGGGAACATAATTTCACAACTGCTTCAGAGGAGAGGTGCGTGACAACTGGCAGGAAGTAAGACTAGTCTCACTGTGCTCTTGGATGGGAAAATGTGGTGAAATGAGAAAGCACACTGGAAGAGCTAGTTCCTACCTGTAATCTGTGAGCAGTCTTGTAGATGAATACCATGGCATGGATTGTTCTAACCTCACTTGGTGACTTGTGACTTGATGACTCACAGATGAGTTGCCCCTGTTGAAAAGTATCAGGCCAAAGGAAGCCCTATGAAAGTTGCAGCTTAGGAGTATTTGATCTGCAGTCACTGGTCTGCCTACACAGGTCATGGCCTTCTGCACAGTGATGAACAAGAATGTCACTGAATCATAGAATAGTAGAGTTAGAAGGGGCCATGAAGGCCATCGGGTTCAACCCCCCGCTGCTGCAGGACACCAAGTTACACCATCCCGTTCAGATGGCTGTCCAGATTTTTTTGAATGTCTCTAGTGTGGGAGAGCCCACCACCCCTCTAGGCAGCTGGTTTCACTGTCATTTTTCTCTGACAGTAGGGAAACTTTTCCTGATATCTAGCCTGAATCTGAACCTGAATTGATTTTTTACACGTCCTGCACTCTGGTATCAGTGAGAAGAGATCTTGATCTTCCTCTTTGTGACAGCCTTTGAGGTACTTCTGGAGGGATATTTTGTCCCCCTTTAGTCTCCTCAAGGCTGAACATACCCAGATTCTCTCACTCTCCCCTCATAAGCCAGTGTTTCCAAACTCTGTATCATTTTTGTTGCCCTCTTCTGGACCCTTTCTCATTTTTCTGCATCTTTCTTCAATCTTGGTGCCCAGAACTGGGCAAAGTATTTCAGATGAGGTCTGAGTAGTGAGGAGTATAGGGGAACTGCTTCTTCTATTGTCCGTGTAGTCCTGTGGTGCCCACAATGTATGCTGGATTACAGCCTTTGTTGGCCTAGCCAGTGGTGGGAGGTACAGTCCAACAGAGAAGAGCACCAGGTTGGGATAGACGGCTAATTGAAGAAGGTGGGATCTGACTTCTGCAGAGCGTGCATTTGCTGTCCTGTTCCCTCCCCAAGAGAAATGGATCTGCTGGTGCTCAGCACCCATCCTGTATGCTTAGGCTTACCTAGCAATGATAGCACATCTTTAAAAATGAAAAGTGGAATGGCTTCAACCAGCCTGATCAGTTTGTTATGAACATCACTACTTCCATCCTTCCTGCTTCAGTCTTCCTTTCCAGAAGATGCTTGGCTGTTGGAGTTTCTGTGGGGCAGGAGCTCTAATGCTGTGGCATTGCAATGGAGGCTGCTGTTCCTGAGCCTGGGTGCCATTTTGGCAGCCCTGTCAATCTGCCATTCCCTTTTCCAGCTCCAGATGTGTAGGACTATTACTCCTATCATATCCAGACAGGATAGCCATTTGAAGGATATACAACCAGGATCTGGTTGCAAGCAATGTGTATTTATTTATTTAATTTATTTTATTTATATCCTGCCCTTTTTCCTTCCAAGAAACTCAAGGAGACTTACATAATTCTCCTCCTCCTCCTCTCAATCTCATCCCCACAGCAACAACTTTGTGGGGTAGGTTGGGCCAAGAGTCTTTGATTAGCCCAAAGTCACCCAGTTGGCTGCATGGCTGAGCAGGGACTAGAACCCAGATCACTGGAGTCCAAGTCCTGTGCTCTTAAGCGCTATACCACACTGGCTCTCAGAAGCTAAAGTTAAGAGCTTGTCTTGTACCGTATGTACCGAACTGGGACATAATGCATAGAGGGATCAGGGATTTGTCTGTTTCACATGCCGAGAGCTTTGTGCTTTTTCAGCACAAAAAGGACGTCTTGAACTGCTGGGGCATGCAGGCAGTCTGAAATGCTAGAGATGGCCATGGAGTGTCACCTTCCACCAGCCTCCCACCCGCTCTAAGCAGCCCTCCTTGTCATTCTGATAACATGACTCTTGGAATATAGATAATATTGATTCAGGGCGGGATGCATTAGTGCCCTGGTGTGCTGGGCTTCAGGACTCGAGAGCAGCCAGCAAAGATCCCTACATACTGGCCTTATGCCTGTTCCATGTCGGCCGCGCCTCACCCCACACTCCCTGCTGTCCATCACCCATCACAGGAGGGTTGCTGGCAGTGTCGGGTGCTCCCTTGCTCTCAGTCCTGCCATGTTATTTCTAATAGCAGCCCTCCTAGGACCTGCCCTTGTGCGTTCCCCTGCAGGGAAACCAGGGTTGGCTAACGTGTAACTAATCTGTGTGAGAGAGAGACTGGCCAGCCGGCCAAAGGCTATGCGGACAGGCACTGCAGGGAAACTGCACAACCTTCTGAAATGTACAGCCAAAGTGGAAAATTTTGAGTGCCTCGCTCTCCCCACCCCCCACTCTGGGCTAGTGTTTGCGCACTCGTGGATCTGTTTTCTCAGGCTTCTGCCAGGTGATTTATCATGGCGAAAGCAAGGCCAAGGCCAGGAGTAACAAACCCTGAAATACTTCTCAGACAGCCTTTCTGGCAGGGTGGTGAGAGTGCATTTCAATAGTAGCCTGTTCTTTCTCTCCCTGTTAAGGGTGATTCTGGCCCAGAGCCCTGGAAAGGAGGGAAACATTCCATACTTTTTTGAACTGCAGGATGTGTTTTTCCTCTCTGACAAATGCATGTATTTTTCAAGACCACGTTTTGTGGGCAGCTGAAACAGAAAAAGGCTCTTCCCTCCCCCCTACCCCCGAACAAGCCCTGCCTGGCTTCCAGGTTCCCTTCCCCCTTCCTTGGCTTTTGCTCTTCTCCCACATTTTCAGCTCCAAATTCCCATGTTGGAGCTGTCTCTTCCTAAGTCACCCTCACTTCTTTTATTGCTACCCTGAATGTCTGCACTGCCCAGCTTCTGAGGACAATACCAGGAAGAAAGCAGCCCTTGTGTCCCCCTTCCAACCGGTCCCTGCTGCTTTCCTCCTCCTGTACCCCCTTCCCTGAAACCAGAGTGTAGTACAACTCAGAGCTTCCTGAGCCCGGCCTCCTGAACCCAAAGCCTCCATCCTGGAGCTTCATGTTGGTTGACAGAAGGGGGTAATGGTTGCCTGCCTGCCAGAAGAGCTTGTGCTTGGGACAGGGGTGCAGCAGCACACAAAGGGTGCTGGATTTTTATCCTTCATATTTCTCAATGCTGGCAGCTTTCCTGGCCTGTAGCAGCCAAGAGTTCAAGCAGGCCACAGGCCTTTGGTTTGCTCTCCCTTTGCAAGAGTCCATGGTAAGAATATATGTGCACCAGCTGCGAGAGTATGTTAAATGGATGTCTCAAATGACCCTCACTTCCTGGCTGTTCCCATAAATGTCTTCTTTTCCTGATCAAATCTGGATATATAGGTGGCCACCAACACAAAAATTCTAAAGTGCATTTTCTATTTAGCCTTTGAAATGCTGTCATTTTAAGTATAGGTGCTTTTACTGTTTCTATTGTGGCAAAGTTTGATTGCTTTAACGGTTGCACATCTTGGTCTATTAGCAGATACCAAGGTGAATAATAGATCAGTGTAAATAATGCTGCATTTTAAAAGGTAACAGATTTGCATAACATCTCCCTGTGCTAATACATAGATGTAAGTTTAGAAATTGATACTTGAATTTAAACGAATTCAGTTTCTCTCACTGGAGTGGGGAAGACAGTGGGCCGTGGACCTGCACAGTCCGCTATCAAAGGTCTGACAGTTCAGGGGCAATACAAGGCTGCTCCCTGCATCCCTTCTGATGGTTCTTTTCTTTTATCCCAGACTTGGGCAAGACAGCCATTCAAAAGTGGTGGGAAATACTCCATGAAAAGTGGAAACCACAAATTTGCCAGATCTGCACAGATTGCTACATGCAGCTTTTAATGCAGAACTGGAATTCTTCAGGTGCAGGATTCTGTCTTGTTTCTCATGGGGAAGGCAACTTGTTGCCCTCCAGATGTTTTGGCCTGTAACTCCCATTGGCTTCTGCCAGCGTAGCCTATGAGGAGGGACTATGGGAACTGTAGGCCAGAATGTCTGGAGCTGTATCAGTGCTTAGTAAATGAATTTTCTCTGGCTTCTATCCCAGTGGATGTATAACTGCTGTACTTTTCGGGAGATAAGGCATTGATTTGATTTGACTCAATCAACTCAAAACACAAGCTGATTTGAGGCAGTTTTATATCTGTACCAGAAGTGAACCCAAACACAGAGCGAGTCAGAAGGGACCTCCCTGGCCATCTAGTCTGACCCCCCGCTCTAGCCAGTTCCGCTCACGACATGCTGAGAAAGGAAACCCAGTCTTGGAGAGGCAGGCAAAATCATAGACATGTATTGATTTACTGGTACAATGTCCAGCTTCAAAAAGCTGGCCCTGGATATTTTGCTTATTGAGATAGAAGAGTGAATGCTACTCCATCACACAAATATAAGTCAAAGTGCATAGACCTCTGAAGCAAATTATTTTGGCACCTGAGACAGAAAACCCAGAAATGCCCTCCCCATCCATGGCACTAAAAACACAGCAGTAACCATTTGCTGCCTTTTGTGACTCCCAAAAAATTCTGCCTGAGGCAGCCGCCTGGCTCTGCCTAATGGAAAGGCCCACCCGAGATTAAGTGCCTCTTTTCTCTTTGTACATCCTGGAGCTGCAGTTACTGCTATGCCATAGAAAACAATGGAGAAAGCCAGGTTTTTGTTGCATTTGGAAGTTAATTCTTTTTTTCTTGTCTTTTGTCTCAAAAATGGTACTTGTTCTTGAAGAAATGCAAGGCAGCTGCATGTAAGTCAACGGAGCACACACTTCAGTGGGTATTAGCACAGACAAAGCCGTATCAGACCCCTTCCTATTGACTGCAATCCTGGATTTTTCCATTGTTTTTATAGCCTGGGGGAAGAAGTCTGCTTATGGGACATACCATGAAATGAAGCTGAGAAGTTCTCTGTCTCAACAAGCCGCTTGTCCGCCAAATCAATGGCCCTCCAGATGTTTGGGGCCTGTGTTTGGCTATGGTGGCTAGGACTAATGGGAACTGTAGCAAAAGCATCTGGCAGGATGCAGGTTGCTTGCTTTTTTACAGGCAGAGAGACCGCTTCCTTTGCAGAAAGAGAAAAGGGGCAGAGGAGATGGCTGTGCACTGGGCGTTCTTCTGTCCCCTGTGGTGTCTTGTAAGGACAAATCCTTAAAGGGGAGCACATGGTTACTTTTTTACTCTATTTTTTAACCTCTATTTATAGGGAGAGGTGCATGTAGGATTTTCTCTTAGGTCGAAATCGTTTTGTAGGGCTTTGGTACTCCGTTGTGCCTTGATTTGAATGGGGCAGGAGACTTTGCTGTTCTGCCTCATACCCTTCACATCTTGGGCCACCCCCCTTCTCTAGGCTTTGAAAGTGACATCCTGGGGCAAGAGAAGTTCTTGCAACGCACTTGCTTCCCTCTGTTCCCCTGCACTGATTAAAAAGGCTTCTTGGATTGGGCTGAATTAAAGGAATGGGGTCCATGGAGGAGGAGTCTTCCCCCAGCAAACAAATAATGGTGGCTGCTTTCAAACTTTGGCAAAAATGTGGCAATGATGGCAGCAAGCAGCTCTGCCCATGCCTGTTTGGACCTTCATCTGAGGGCAAAGAAGCTAATCCAATTCAAGGGTGTGCTAATTTGGAATTTCTAATCTTTTTTGTCGTATAAATTTATTTTTATTCTTCAACCAGCAATGACTGGCTTGTATGATGAACTACACATCCTGAGAAGGTTTGAAGAAGTCATGGGTAGCTGGTCAGTGAAGCACTCATGAACTTGTTGCCCCTTACCTGGATTCTTTTGGCACAGCCTCCCCAGTATAGGCTCAAAAATAAAGATGTAAGAATTGCTTGGCTGGCTTATGGCAGAACCCACGTGCATCCGTGGCAGAAAATTGCAGAGGCTCCATCACAGTTAATAAATAGCCTTTGACCCATTCATTGTCTATGAATTGTCTATGATTTTTTTTTCTTAAAAAAATCTGGGTGAGTGCCTACCACCTTGTTTTGAAATCTAATCAGTGAATGATGCACTCTGAATAAATATTGCCCTTTATCAGTCCTCCTGACTCCACTCCCATATGTTTTGTTGCTTGTTGCCAAGTCCCAGCAGTGTGAGAGGGGAGACTGGCACTTGCTTCAGAGGTTTATGAACTGGCTAGTTCCTGTTCCTCATAAACACACACTAATTTACTTCCTAAGCTAGAAAGTTGCAAACTTCAGCATTTTTCTTGTAGGGTGGTATCCAGGGGAATTTTTTACAATTTGGCTGTAGCTACTTGCCTATCAAATTAACAGGCGGGGAAGGCAGGAGTAGAAGTTTATTTTTAATTCTATTTTTGTAATCAGTATTTTGGTAATGTTAATTGTAATTTCTAATCTGCCCAAGAAGCCTTTATGGCTAATGAGGCTGGATAAAAATAAAATAAATAAATGAATAGTTGTGGAAGTAGCTGTAGCCATGATTTTAGTATCTTCTTTGAGCTATGCCATTTTGGTCTTCCAAAGTGGTACAGTATTTGGTGATTGTTTAAAAAACTGGCATTTGAAGACTAAGTTGTGGACTGTGCTACATTGGAGGTATATCAAAATGTTTTGTATGTTAACATTTCGAATATCCTCTTTTGAAATCACAAGAACTAGTGACTTGATAACGAGAATGAAGATGAAATGTTTATGTTTTGAATAGGACACACAGAAGTACTGAAGCTATACAGAAATAGAAAGCAGTTTCTTAAACCTTGAAAAGGGCAATCCCTTTCCAGCTACAAAAGCCCAATGAAGATGTAGCATATTCTACTGCCTCCATGAATTGCAAACAGTTGAGCACTAACTGGTCAAGCCTGGAAATGAAGCAAGAGCAGATCTTCCTGTTGAACATCTGCCTGGCATGCAACTACTTAAGCTGACAGAGTGCTCTTGTGCCCCCGCCCCAAGGGGAAGTGGCAACTGTAAGTCTCAGTGGGGTGTTGGCAGGCTCGAGTAGCTGACTTGTGACCTCTAGGCCACTCTTTCTGAGTCTTCCTTTCTTTTGGCCCTGGATTTCTTGGATGAGTTTCAGCACCGTCTGTTGAGCTGCCAATCCTGGCAGTGGGGAAGCGGAGGCGCCAGCAGGGACAGAACTTTGGCCTGCAACAGCTTGCTCTAGTCCAAGGTTGGAGCCACTCTCTGCTCCTTGGCCTCACCAAACAACAGTATAGAGCTTCCCGACCTGGGCCTGAGCCTTCCTGCCCTGGAGGAGGGCAGAAGGCTGGGCACACAGCTTGAGGGCCAAACCATCTTTGAGGCAGGCCTTAAAGAAATGGTCTCCCATGAGCTGCTGTGCCATGCAGCTGCCCCTTCCAAGGTGTGCAAGCACCCTGCAGTTTGTTGGGCTGGTCAGCAAAATCTCTCTGGGAGCAAGTGGTAAAAGCATCCAAAAAAGCCAGCAAATTTTGGTGAGGAGGCACCACAGGGATCGGTGGTTTGCCACTGAAAACACTCATGCACCTGTGCTCTTGTCGGATTTTGTACTGCCCTGCCCTGCTTGGCAGCCTCTGCCATGGTCTCCTTCACCTCTGCATGTGCTGATCTTGCCAGGCTTTGCATCCCATTCCATCCTGTGTAGCATCCTGAAGAAATTGTTAGGCCTAGTTTTACTGAAACTGCCTGAGATATTTAAACTATTTTATATTGTATATATTGGAATTTTAGTCTGGCTTCAATTGGCATAATGCAATTTTATACTGTCCCTTACTGCATCAGTATTTATTGTATCTCTTTTTTTATTGTACTTCAAGAACGGTTCAGAGAGCTTTGGATACTGGGCAGTGTAGAAATAAAATAAGAAAATAAAGTCTTTCCCAATTGATCTCTAGTCAGCGCTGGCATCACCAGTAGGCATTGTTGCCAAAAGCCCACATCCCTGCAAAGACCCCCTGAGAAGAGACCCTGGCAAGCAGAGGTGATGTTTGCTGTTTGTTTGTTCATGGACCCTCCACTTGCCAAGCAAGCAAGTGGTAGGAGGAGGAGGAGCAGCAGCAGCAGCAATTGCAGCTGCTGGGAAGGGTTGTGAGACGGCAGAGCCCCTGAGAAGATGGGCCCATTAAAGGCATCCTGCCCCAGGACCCTCCAAAAGCTGGGGTGGCCACTGTCTCTAGTAACTTGTTTCCTTCATGTGAATGGATCTGCCTGGCAGCTGATTCTCTATCTGTCCCTAACTCTGGATAACAGAAACAGTAAAGCGAAATGGAGATTGGTTTAAAGCAGCCTTCCCTCAGTGCAGTGCCCTCCAAATGCATTGGGCTTGAACTCCCAACAGCCTCCTCAGCTGCCTAGAAATGATGGGAGTTGTAGTGCAGCATCGGGAGAGCACCAGGCTGAAGGAAGGCTGGCTTAAGTTTTGGGCATGGACTTTGAGTCACATCACTAGTTTGCTTCTGGTTTTCCATGCTAGTAAATTTGGAAGCCAGCATTGTCTAATGGTAAAGGGTCAAAGGGACTGTGGAGATGAGGAATCAAGTCCCAACTCTGCCATGAAGCTCACTCTGTTATGTCAGGTCAGTCATTGTTGCTAGCTTATCCTACTACAGAGAGTGGTTGTGAGCATAAAATGAAAATGAAAAGAACTGTGTGCATTGCCTTGGGCTCCTTGGAGGAAAAGTTAGGATATAAATGGAATGAGAGAAAAATCTCTTAATATCCATCCTTCTAAACTTTCTCTTTCATCCATCCATTTTTTCTCCCTCTGGTTATATGCATCTGCAGCCATTGTATTAAGTTGCAGGTTTTATTTTCAGCACTCTTGCCTTTCATGAATTATTTCAACTGGTTTTGTTGTGTGTGCTCACTTGCCAAAAAGAACCAAGACTGTTCATAATCAGAAAACATTTGGTAGGTTATGATCAGAATTTCCCCTCCCTTCCTCCCCACTACTCCAGCCTCCCCCAAGAAACAAAGACACATTCAGCTGAATTGAAGGTCAGGGTGACTCCTTTTTATTGCTATGTTCCATGATAAAGTCAAAAAAATGAAACAAAAAATCACAGGTGGTACAGAACCTGCACTGGGCAGAATTTGAGAGATAAGACGTGAAAGGGTGAGGATGGATTGACACAATACTCAGCATTGAGACAACACTGATGGATTTAAAGCTGAAACCCTGGAAGACAACATGTAGATTCTCCCACGGTTCTAGCAATGCAGGGATGAGTGTGCCTGAGTTAAGATAAATTTAGTTGCCCTGTGAAAACCAGGATCTGAGCAAAGGAGACATCCAATAGCCATTTGCCGTTCCATTGGATGGAGGGCACACTCTGCCTCTTTCACAGAGCTGGGGCCATTTCAAAGGTACTACCTGGAAAATTTTTATTTGGGGCCCAATTGTGTGTGTGTGTGTGTAGTGGAGGTAACTCGCAGAGTTCTTGTGGAATTGGTGGAATAGATCAGAATTCTCAGTTTTATAGAGCAGAGTTGCTACTTTACACCTGAAGCAGCATTTGTTAAGAAAACTTCACTTGCAAATTTAACACCAGCCTTCTCCTACCTGGTGCCCTCCAGATGCAATGTCAAGAACTCCCATAATCCTCCCAGTTAACAATGATAATTGGGGGATATTTAGGAGTTGTAGTCGAATACCTCTCAAAGGTGCCAGGTCGGGGGAAGGCTGTTCAACCCCATGTCAATTATTTCTCTAGGCATTCAAGAGCTGAAAATACTGTCTTCTTGGCTACAAGTTGCCCTGACTCTGGTCTGTGCATTAGTAAAGAAAGCATGAAGAAGTGCAAAAATACATTTGTCCAATAGTTCAGAAAGTAAAAAGACACAGGCTTGTAAATCCCCCTCCTATCATTCTATGAGCAAGGCAGTTACATTTATAATCTCTTAGGCATTTGCTTTGGTCTGGAAGAGACAAGAAATTGATGGCTTCATTTTGGCTAGCGATGAAATTGGCTAATGTCCTTGGGAAAAGAAACAACATTTGAATTGTTGAGTTTCATCTCTGCCTTAGTCCTAGGACACTGGTGGGGTGACACTGCAGGAGCTGTATCAGGAGTTAAACAGGACGGGCAAGATTATGGAGGGGGCAGAACTGGGGAAGAGGAAAGACAACAGCCATTATGAAGTTGGGCGGGCAGTGGGGAGGCACAGAGCATACAGAAAGTAGCTTCAAGGCCAAGTGAAAAGCTCAGCTGTAACCAAAATCCAGTAAATGGTCTCAATTGTACAGACCTACAATCTGATTGCTCATCCATCTGAAAAAAGAGACTGCCCCATCCCTTCTGAAAATGCAACAAAAACAGGACTGAAATCAGCACAGATGAAATCTCTCTGAATCAGAGTGGCTGTAACCCCAACCACTGCACAACCAGGCCTAGAGCAAGTAGATCAGGAATGACTGTTTCCCCCCACCCTCCATTAGAAACATCTTTCCTGGACTGGGCAATGTGTGGTCCTGCAGAAGTTTTTGCCTACAATTCCCATACCCTTCATCACTGGCTATGCTGGTTAGGGCTGATGGGAATTGTAGGCCACAAGCCCCATGTTTTTGGTGGCAAAAGAACGGCTCAGCCAAGGTTAGTTTCTACAGGGCAACCCAAAGCACCCAGCACAACTCGTGACATGGGAGAGAGCAGCACTGTGGATACAAGGACTGCAGCGGATGCTTCTGGGGGAGCCAAAATACCAACCAGCATGTCAGTTGCATGTATTTGGGGAAAGTATCCAAATGATTCCCCGCAAATGCCCAAGCAAATCCGACCAGTTCTGCTCCAAACCTATATCCACCTTTGAGGCTCATAAGCCTCCAGAGACCCTTCATGTTCACCTTCTAGGTGAACTGTTTCCTGTATGTTTTGTGTGTTGTGGCCAGTTCACATATGGAAGGGCCACCTCTCCCCTTACTTGCTGGTGGATGGGAAGAGGGGAGATGTTATTTCCGTTTTGGAGGTAGGAGTGGTTTGTACATCATCTCTGCAAGCCACTCATACATTGCTCAAACTGCAGAGTGTGCACACATGAAAAACATCTTTAGGAATACTGAAAGGAAATGTGTGTGAAAAGATGAAAGGGGGTCTTGTTAGGGAAGGATCTTGAGTGATCAGGGATAATAAGGCTGCAAAGCTTAATCATAGTCACTGGGGAATATCTGATTAGCTAGGGCTGAAAATAAAGATCATATTTTGTTGCTCTTTTAACTCTGATATTCTACTACCGTAAAGGAAATCATAGAGAAAGGATTCAAACATGGTCTTTCATTCTAATAGCAAGTCACAAATCTTGCCCTTATAGAGTGTAAAAAAAACCTAAAAAGGCACCAATACGCAAATATATTTGCATATATGGTAACAAGCAAATATATTTAAATTGAATTGGTCAAAAGGCAGGTGATTAACCAATTAAGAATTCCATAATCAGCTGAAATTTAAACAACAAATTAATTTATAAAGGTAGGGGAGGAAGGGGAGGAGGAGATTCCAAACTGTTTGCCCAAAAAAGTGCCAGAATGCATTAGCGTGAGAGTTCAGACATGACAATCTCCAACAGATCTTAGGCAGGAAATAGCATGCAACTTGCATGTAGCACATCGTACTTAACCGAAGTCTGCAGGATGTATTCAGCTATGAACTCAGCAAATGGAACACAAAGACAATGCTATTTCCCACTGGAAAGTAAATGCCAGCTGTTTAAAGCAGGCTTCTCTGACCTGGTGCCTCCTGAAGGGCAGGACTGCAACTCCCATTATCCCCAGCCAGCATGGCCATGGCTGCTAGGAGTCAAATGTCCTGCCTGACTGGACTATAGGTCCAATCCAATCCAATGTTCTGTTTATAGGAGAAACCAGCCCAGGTGGCTTTGAGGGCCCAAGAAAGCGCCTGCCTGCCCCGGCAACCGGGAGCCAGCAGGTCATGTGCACCAGAACAGAAAGGCTCCGCTTAGCTTTTGGTGCAGGAATTGTCATGCCTGATGCAGCTCTTGACTGGTACCTTATTTGCAAAGTAGCAGTAAAAACATGATAAAAAGCCCTGAAAGCACCAGAAGACAATGTTCAGTGTAGCCAGAGCAAGCTTTATGCAGCACACGAATTTTGGCCAGTGTGGACAGAGTGTGACTTCCTCCCTAGTCCTGTCCATTTCTCCTCCATCATCAGGTACTTGCTGCACTGGCATGATCCCCCTCACCACTACCCCCTCCCATCTCCAAACACCCCTGTTTCCTGTATCATGAGGTTGGCTTGTTATGTAATTTACTTTCTCTCTCATACCCACACACACGCAAATATATATATATATATATAAATATATATATTTATGAAACAAATATAGACAGAATATTTATAACTTTTGTCACAAAATAAAATTCTGTGATCTCTCTCTCTCTCTCTCTCTCTCTCTCTCATTCTTTCTTTGTCTAACCTACAGAAATATTAAGAAAATTAGGTATCTTTTCCCTAAGTGCTTCCTTTAAAAATAGATTACTTTCTGCAGTTTGTTGTAGATATGTGTGTGTGTGTGTACATATATATGTGTACACATATAGACATATATATGCACACACACACACACACACACACACAGTCTTTTCTCTCTCAGAAAAAGTGCAAATGAAAAGCATAGCAAAGACTTTTTAGGAGGGGCTCTAGCTACTTCATGCAGAGCAGGGTGGGAAAGGTGGGGCCCTCCATTTGTTACTGATGTACAACCCCCATCAGTTCTCCTCAGCAAGGCCAGGAATAATGGGAGCTGTCCCCCCACAGCATCAAGAGGGACCTGGGTTTTTCCCATCCCTGATCTAAAGGCAGGAGACAGGTAAGATTCAGTCAGGCAAGTAAAGAGGTTGGGATATAACCTTGCCTAGAGACAACAAGACACCTGAGTTCTCTCTTCAGCTCTGTTAAAGGAATATTCCATCCACCTCCCTCTCCCTCTTCCCAATCCCACCAGCATGGCCCAATCCATGACATAAGCAGTAGCTAATATTCAGAATGTATTATTAACTCTCTTTCGGAGTGGACTTCGGCATCTTGCTCGCCGCAGGTTCCCCAGGCAGCCCAGTGGCATGTCTTATGGCTGCCTATCTCTCAAAGGCAAAAAAGCACCCTAGGATACAGCAGCAAGGCTCTTGCTTGTGATCCTTGCCCGATAGTGATGCTCACAACTGAGAAGAGGAGTGGGACAAATGAAAGGCTGTCCACGAAGGACCTTCTCTCCACACACACCTCCCAGGGACAGCCCCGCAGTTCCTGCAACCTGCTATGTGGGTGGACGGGCACTGACATGGATGGGCTGCCAGCATTGGGCGTGATGCCAATGAGTGCACAGGACTCCCCCGCGAGGGTCATTTCATGCATGACATGAAATGGCGCAGATCCCAGGGTCCTTAGCAGTTTCTTTGTACTGCACGCATGCTTGTAAGTACCAGTCACGTTCACACCGGGTGTTCTTAGGTGTGCAACTCACTGTGCCACAAATGAATTGACTCAGGGACAATGCCTCCCTTTTTTGTGTTGATCTCCCTTGTCCGAATAATAGGATGCATTAATGCACTAAGTGAGGGAGTTTGGTGCAGGGGCCTGCAGAACGCAATATATTTCGAGAGTGTTTGGAAGAGGCAGCACATGGGCATACGCTCACTTGGTCTTGCTTCATCCTTTCTATTCCCAAATAAAACCATTTCTGTGACTTCATAATAGACTGAAACTTGGGGGTGTTTCCAACATAAGTGTTTTCTTGCAAAGCATAGCCCTGGCTAAAGGTACCATGGGACAGTTTATAGCTGGGTCTACTTATGGGTCAGACTCCAGTAACACTGAGAACAGGCTCTACATCCCTGGCTTTGACACAAGGGTAGGGAGAGGTAAGAAAATAACCCCACCCCATGTTATTACAAACTTCAGCCAAGGAAAGGCCTTGTGGTGTGGCTGCTTTCCAAATTCTGTCACTGGGGGAAGAGCTTCCGGTAACACTGTGATTGGCTGGTTAAGTGGGCCAGCAAGGGTAGCAGCTCATTTCAGCTGCTTTGCAATGCAGCAGGAGAGCAGGGCTACTCCAGGGTGTTCAAGGCAGTTTGCCATTGGAGTTTGCCATCTCAACACAACAGGGAAGAGGCCAAGAACAGAGCCCCAGTCTTCTCCGCAAACCTGGGCAGCACCCAGGAGGCCTGGTTCCCGGCACACCTTTACCCCCTCCTGATTTTTCTATCCACTACACTCTGCTTCCCTCACAGAGCCAGAGATGGAAACCAGGTGCCCGTCTCCAAGTAGTTCTGATCCAAGAGAACAGGAGATCAATCTCCTGGTCTTCAGAACCCCAAAGCCTCTAAGGGAAGCCTGCCTCCTGTGCATTTGGCTAAATATATATATATATTTATATCATGTATATATATATATAGAAATTTAAAATATTTTATCTTTAAAAAATAACTTTTCTTTTAAAAAATGTAAATCTAAGGCTCTCTTTTCCCCCCTTCCCTCCCACCACCCTCATGGTCTTTAGAACTTCCCACCTTCCACTCAGAGGCCTGAGGGCTCATCATCCCTTCCCTTAGCCAGGCTGCATGCTGGGCTCTGAAGGGGAAGGTGGAAAGTGGATAAAGAATCAGTAATGCCTTTTCCCAATGTTTGGGGAGCACCGCCCCCAACTCAGCATAGGGCAGGTGGATTGCATTCCCCCCACACACGAGCAGCCAGGGGTTGAGTGGCACAGAGAAAAGGTGCCTCTTTTGCGGGGGGGGGAGGGGTACATTGGGTGAGCATTGGTCACATGACACTTTCCAAGATGACAATTTTGGTGCTCCCGTCTGAGATGGGGGTCAGGCCAGTCAGAGCACCGACCTCTGTTTCGGGGACCTTGTATTCCAGATGGTGCAGCCCCCAGATGGGCTGGGTGAGGCGGTGCCAACGCTGCAGGGGAGAGAGGAACAGACCATGATTAAAGGGAGAACAACATCAGCTCATCAGATATGCCTTTGCCTACGACATGATCTCTGTGTCCATCCCTCCTTTTCTCTTTCATACAGTCCCACATCCTCACACACTATTTATGGAAGCACACTGCTCACATGTGCAATTCACACATCGCTCTCACATGTGCACAAGCAATGAACAGCACTTCATTCAGCTCCACCCTTTTCTGCCTACACAGCACCCCACCTCCCCTCTCCCCAGACCTGTGCACTTCCTGTAAAAACAAACAAAACTTGGGAGCAATTGGAATATTCCTCAGCATCCCTTAACATACCAGCAGTGAGCCAAGACTGAGAGCAGACTCATTCTAGTTAATTCAAACCAGAGTTCTTGCAGCTGAATTGCTGCAGAGGTTCTAAACACTACAGGATTTTCCTTCGTTGGACGTGTTTTTCACACTTGGTAAATTCACTGGTAAAACCACTGCTTTGCACAAAGTCTGCTCGTTCCAGTGTCATGTTTCTCTGCAGCCTTAAAATCTACCTTTGACTAGACAGACCAAATTGGATGCTCACTGGGTGTACACGCTGCTAGGTCTGTACTATTTTTAAAACATGTCAATGCTACATTTCTAAGACGGGTAGGAGAATTTTAAAAGAACCCAAGCACAGTGATCTACTGGAGCTGAGTGGAGGGACTGGAAGGAAGCGAGGACCTTCAACTGCACAAGCATGTCTGGAGGGCTCCTAAAGGAGCAGGTAAGATCAGCAGCAGCGCCTGCTCCACTGGGAGTGGGGAGCACACCAAAGGAGAAGGGAGACCGCGAGCTGCAGGCCCGGCCTGCTCTCAGGCATGCTGATCGTGCCCCTGCCTGGAGCAAGCTGCCACAGACTCCGGTGAGGGAACAGGGACTTGTCCTTGCTTTGCAAGGCACTCTAGCCCTTCTTTATCCAGTACTGAGTCATGTGCAAGGGGCCTTCCTCCTCTGAGCCTGGCGACTGCTCAGGTGTAGCAGACAGGAGTAACAAGTCCCAGCCTGCCAGGGGCTTCGAGACACGGTGCTGATGGCGCCATCCTCCTGCCTCATCCATGGGCTTTTGCAGGGCTAGCCTTCTGCTCACGTGGCAGACTAAGAAGGGCCATGGGCCGCCCCAGTCAGCAGGGCCCATGTGAGCGTCGTACTTTGCTCACTGTACAAATGCCACCGGCTTTCTCCCAGGCAGCTTCGGAACGCCTGGCTTTGAGGAAGACTAATTCAAAGTGCAGCTTCGGGCCTGGAAGGGGCAATCACGAGGTGTGGGGAAGGGGGGAGGCAGGAGCACCCATCCTCCGGTCCCAGGCAGTGAGCAGTCTTGGGCTTCCACTGCCAGATTTTGCCCTCCTCCACCCATAATCCTTCCACTTCTTCCTACTGCTTCTTCTGTCTTTTCGCTTACTGCAGAGCATCCCTTAAGAAAAAAAAGGCACAACTGCTGCAAATGGTCAGTGCTGGGAGCCCCCTCTCTGAAAGCAGCCCACATGGAGGGATTCAGCACGCGCTGGCCATCCGGACTGGCACGGCTGCTCCAGAAGCCCCTGCTGCCCTTCTGCCTGCCCATCCGTGTGCCTGGGAGCATGGACAAGGGACAGACCCTCGCAGAGACAGAGCGCTCCCTGCTGCTGTATCCTGGCACCCCCCAGACCTCGGAGTCCTCCCGGATCACAGCGCCTTTCATTCTGGCACTTGGAAACAAGCCTCACCTCAGCCAGCGTTCCCTTGGCACGGATGAATTTGTAGAGGGCAGTGAGAGGGACGCACAGCATGGAGGACAGTGCAAAGCCCCAGCCAATGGCTTCTCCCCACCAGGGGTAGATGTAGGTGTTGTTGTAGATCAGTGGCTTGTAGTAGGCAACATTGAAGAGAAAGATGCCCTGGAAGTGGGTTAAAATGGAAGTCAGGAATCACAACGCTCTCGCCTGACTCTTGCGCTGCCCCCCTGCCGCTTCCAGCAATATTCCAATCAAGCTTTCCAACTCCAAATTCATAGCCTTCCCCAGCCTAGCACTGTTCAGTTGTGTTTCTCGGTATGCTGGCTGGGGCATGTGGGAAATGTTGTCCCAGTATATTTGGGGAAGGCTGCTTTAGCATGTGCTTCACATATTCAAAGATCACACCCTTGTGGGGACTAACATTGCTCATGTGCTTTGATCTCCTTGTCACCTAGCAAAAATCCAAAAAACACAAAAAGGCCAACCCTGTGTGGTCTCCTCCTTGAACATGTTGTTCATGTTCTGAGAAAATACAGTATCTCTAGAGTCTAGGGCAGCATTCCCAAACTTTTTCGGTCTGAAGACTTTTTTCCCCTGCTGTGGAACCCTAACTCTATCCCTGATTTTTACTGAACATTGTGAAACATAAAACATAGAAACATAGAAACAGAGCGAGTCAGAAGGGACCTCCCGGGCCATCTAGTCTGACCCCTGGCACCAGCCGGCTCCGCTCAAACCCTCAACCTTCTTCCTTCTTTCATCTTCTCCTATTGCCTGAGTGCTTTGCATTATGTAGTAGGTTTGAAAATAAAGAGGAAACATTTTGAATATAGCGACTGAATAAAGTGAGGATATGGTAATATTCCAAATGAATTCTTTTGATTATTCCCAACACTACGCAATAGAGTCCTGGGAACCAAATGACATGATGCATTTCTTTGCCTGCTGCTTGGATGCCAACTGACAATTGAATAGTTGGCCTTCTGTGGTTCCATTTTAAAATATGTTTTAAATTAGATTTTTGAGATTTTTTTGTGGAAGCCCTACGAGGCTTTTATAGAGCCCTAGGGTTCTGCGGAACACCATTTGGGAACTGCTGCTCCAGGGAATATTTTATTTATTTATTTATTAAAACATTTTTATGCCGCCCCATTCGCCGAAGCCTTGGGGAGGCTTACAACGATAAATTAAAAATAATTATAATATTAAATTACAAAAAATATAAACATTAAATTAAAAATACAAAAATACAATATAAAATAAGCCGCCCTGGCCAGATAAAATCCAGTAAAATTAACAGTTAAAATGCTGCTTAAAAAGGTCTTCGCCTGGCGCTGAAAAACAAATAACGACGGCGCCAGGTGGACCTCTCTGGGGAGCGCATTCCATAACTTAGGCGCCACCGCAGAGAAAGCCCTCCTCCGAGTACCTACCCTCCTAATTTCTTTCATGGAGGGTTCCCGGAGAAGGGCCTCTCCCACTGAATATTCCAGTTCTCCCCCAGAATTCTCTCCAGTTCTGGTGCTACAAGTGCTGCCACTGTGGATCACAGAGTCAATGAGGTCACTCCGACACTCAGGCAGAACTCGCTGGGAGGTTCTCTAGCAGGCCACTCCAGCCACAATCTCAGGGCTCCTATTTGTGGGCAACGCCATGTGCTGCTGCCACAATGGCCCACTGCCACCATGCTACGGCAGACACACAAAGCTTTGCTGTCTGCAACATGCCTCCTTGTGACAGAGCATGTGAAGTCAGAAAAGAGAACTCAAAATGCTCCCTCGAGTCCACACAATGCACTTGGCCATGCAGATCTCGGTTTGCCACTTTCGGGAGGCAAAGCAAAGCGCCTTTGGCCAGCTCTGGTCGCTGCTGCTCCCTTTCACAAGGAAATGAAGCAGGACCAGAAAAATCCTGTTCAAAGCTGACATTTGTAATTTGCAATTGTAATTTGAATATGGGTCCAAGGGCACTGCTGCTGGGTAGACTTCCCCCACTTGCTTCTTCCCAAGTGGGAGGGTGGCAAGGAAGGAAAGGAGCAGCCTCTGAGTGGGCCTGCACAAGCCATGAGGAAGAATGCAGAACATTTTTGCTCACAAGCAGCGACAGCTGTGGGTCTGGCCGTTCTGCGCTTTTAGTGAAATTCTTCAGGCTCAGGGGAGGAGAGCAGGGGTAACGTTTCCCCTTGAGATGGGCGTACCATGAAGAGCAGTGAGGCGGCCGCTTCAGAAAGCAGATCCGTGACACAATTAAGGGTGGCAGCAAATGCAGATCCAATCCACTACGGAGCCTGAGGCACAACATCCAAAATGGTGCACTCCTTACTAATTAGCAGGGAGCACAAAGTGCGGGGATGCTGCACCAGACAGACTTGTTGGTACTGAATAGGAGCATGTTAATTCTTGTTCTTTACAAGAAGGAAGGCTCGCAAGGCAGAACTTCCCTGGGGACTGTGCATCAAATTAACTAACGAGAATGGGAATGCATCCATGTCTAAGTTCTGCTCAGGCGCCGTACACAGTTTTGGGCGTGCTGTAGCCATGGGCAGCCTTGGAGCCCACTTCCTCGTGACACAACCCATCATTTCCTTTCACTACCACCTTTGGTGCTGAGCTACAGCTGCACCCTTCTTCTGGCCCTGTACCCATGCGGGAGTTTGTAAGTCTTGGCAAGCAAAGCTTTTCCTACCAGTTATTTCTGTACCAGGAAAAGCTTTAGCTGCTGAACTCATGGCTGCTACTGCAGGTACATGAGCCAGGTCCAGTACAAAGGGGCAGCCATCCTATTCTGAGCAGAAAAAGCTCCACCTGTTTATTTCACTCCTAGCAATCTGGTGCTTCAGCTCAGGAACTGAGCTCTTTGTGCTCCCCTGCTCATTAACAGTAGCCTGATTTATGCACACAATGAATGCTGTGCATGCACACACTTTATTTATTAGCTTTATACCCCACTTTTATCTTATAACGAACTCAAAGCAGCTTGCATCGTTCTCCTCCTGTTCTCAATCTTATCCCCACAACAACAACCCTGTGAGGTAGGTTCAGCTGAGAGCCTGTGACTGACCCAAAGTCACCCAGTTGGCTCCAGAGCCAAGTGGGGACTAGTCCAGTCCCTCATGCTTAACCAGTACTCCACACTGGCCCTCCCATTCTCAAATTCCATGCAGAGTTTTAACATGTGCTTGAATGTTAATGTATCTCCAGGAGAAGGTTTTTCCTGCCAGATTTCAGCCTGTTGCACAGATTTTCTTTCCTCTAGTCAAGAAACCCACCCAAGGAAAGGAAAAAAGCTGAGACAGAAACATGGAAAGTGTTTATGTGGCTACGCCGGATGTACCTCTCTGTCTCTGCCCCACGCTGCCCTCCCCCTTAGCCCCCCGGAGAGTTACCATGCAGATGAGAGGAGTCAGGAACATCCAGCACCACTTCATCCACGGGAAGGGCCGGTAGCCGATCATGCAGGCGATGTCGTCCATGAAACGGTCTGCGCCTGGGGGAAAGCGGGAGGGGGGCACTCGTGAGCATGCAAGGGCAGGGCGGTGTCCCTCCAGCCTCCTGCTTCCCACTGTAGCTGACCAGGTTCCCGGGAGCAGGGCCTAAGCGCCACCATCCTCCTGCCACTGCTATTCCATTGTGAGTGGTGATGCCTGTGGCAAGCCTGAGCAAAGGACTCCTGCTGCTCCCTCATGGCAGAGGGGCAGAACCTCACCCCCAAATCCAGCTTTCTGGGGCTCCCCAGAGGGCCACCTCGCCTTTCCCCCAACCACCGACTGTCCAGCAGTATCCCAGTTTCTGTGCAGCTTCCCCTCTCTTCAAAATGGAATCTGCCCCGTGGAGCGAAAATGGTTCTGTACTCCTGCTGTGCTCTAGTTTCACCTGCATCGTGGGCAACTTGTGCCTGCTCCCTCGCTCCTAACCTGCAGCAGATAAGACGGGTAGCTTTCAAGGACACTTTGTTGCCTAGGCAGCCCAGAGAAGAAGAGAAAACAGAGGCGCCCTTGACAGAATGTGCAGAATGGCACACGCGAAGTTCAGCCTTAGACCACCTTGGCTGCCTGGACAATAGCGTGCCTCTTTTGGATCCCCGCAGATTAAGCTGGAATAATCTTCTGACCCTGGATCTGGACACGCACAATCACCCAGTAGGTCAGTTCATGCGCTCAACACTCTTTAATTGCCCCACTGTCTTCCTGCTCAACATCAAGGTGGCTAACCAGCGGCAAAACGGAGGGTTCACTCACTCCTTTCAATGCATGTTTACAGGTAGTTTCTAATCTGTATTACTAACTGTGAGCTCAGCATCGGAAGGTAGTGGTTAAATATGAGATGTTATATATGTGATTGCCTCTTTCTCAGAGTGTGCAAGGGCAGGGAGAATGGGACAAAGCCCTACTTGTTGTTACTCTTTTGCATTCATATGGCAAGGAATGCAGCGGGATGCATCTACACCAGGCTGTGTGCCCGGGATTCTCATTTTGCCCTTCTCTTTCTCACTGCAAGGGCTCCAAATCTCTAAAGAGTCCTCCAGTCCTCAGGAGGAGATTTGGAGTGTGCTGGTGAGCTGCAAGGGTGAGAAGAAGACTTGGAGGTTTAAATTGCCTTTGAGTTTCTTTGTGTTTGTAATGCAAACAGGCATCCTGGCCGACACATTTTAGGAAGCAATTAAAGCAAGGACTGCTACAGAGCCTGAAGGAAGAGAACATCCTAAAGCAGCCTGAGATATATTCTTGGGTGCTTCCTGAGAGGCAGACATTGCTGTTCCACCATAAGCTAAAAGTGGAATTGCTACTGACTTTCTGCACTGCCCAGGAATACTGTGTCCATTTTGTACATTCATCCTGCTGTGTCCTGTCTTCACCAGTGCTCCTGGCACAACTCTTCAATCTTCCTCAGTGGGAGTGACTTGGACATAGCGACTGGCTTCCAGGGCAGCTGAACCCATTGCAATTCCACCATACCCTTTGCAGCAGGCACCATTTCATCACTTGTTATTTTAATATCATTAATACACTTCTTCACCCATGTATTTTAAACAATAGTAAAATAGCAGCAACATAGCATTTAAACAAAAGAATGTTATAGCTTTATATAAATATGCATATGAACAAACCCCCTGTTAGCAAGGGTGTTAAAATGGCAATGACTGAAAGGGGGGTTTAAATTATTATTTTAAATTACATTGTACACTGCAGAGATGGCCTGAAAAGTGAATACTTCTGAGTATATGCAGTTCTTTCCCTGCTCCTGCCCTCCTGATTTAATACAGATAAGCCCCCGAGAAGCTAAAGTTACAGGGCAGAGTATATGAGTTTGAGGCAGGTCCATAGCTGGTTGCCTTCCGTTTCAGAAGGTAAGTATGAAGGTTGTGTGCTCTGTGCTGCCATGTGCGCGAATGCGTGCATGCTTCTGCTGGAAAGTATAACCCAAAGCGAGGCACCCTCACAAAGTGGTACCTTACTTGAATATAGTATTTTTCTCCCGTTTCCCCCAAAAGGTCAGGAAAATTTTTTAGTGCACCCTCAACATGTGTGTACCAAGTAGTTGACCTGCATACCATGTTGACAGCTGTTCGTGTTTCACTAGCTTAATGTCAGACTTTCCCAAACAGATATAAGACTTAGTCTTACCGTAAACCCAGGCTATCACAATGCACTCCCAGAAGGCCTGCCACAGAAGTGTCGTGCCACTTGCCGAATAGTAATCAAAGAGCTGGAAAACATACATGCCCCCCTAAGGGGAGGGCCTGGGTGTGAAACAGGGCATGCCACGAGGGGAGGGCTTCTTGCTTCCATCGCTCAGCTTCCCACAGCACCCTCCTGCTCAACTTTCTTGCAACCTCAGTCCTGCAAGCGAGGCTCAGCCTGAGCACCAATCAGCTGCCAGGGACCACGCATTCTCCAGCAGCAGCCTGTGGGAACAAGCATTCTTTCCCTGCCCTGCTTTGGTGAACCCACTTCTGCTCAGGAACAATAAGGAGTGAAGGAAAGACGGGTGGGGGCAGAAGATGCTACAGGTGAGTCAGTGTATTCAGCCAGTGCTCGCTCCATCCCACACAGTCCACCACAGCCAAAGAATGGGAACAAATAAAATTACTGTCTGCCACTCTTGAATGTGGCTCAGTATCTGTTAACCCTTCTCCTTCTCCTACTCTGGAGAAGGAGAGGGGTATAAAATGGGTGGAAAGATAGGAATGGGCAATGGGAGGGATTTTGTGTTTAATCTTTATTTTATTATTGGCTGGCTTGAGTTCCATTTTTTCTGATGGAAAGGTGATAAATATCGCCTGGGATTCTCCTAGTGTTTCGAGCTCAAATGCACGGCATTTTTCCTATATGAGCAAAATCCCTTTGGATTGAATCTGGGAGACCCTTTGTGGTATATTTGCAGTCAGCTCCCAGAATGAGCAGGCATCCCCCAGCAATGGAAAAGCGATGGCTGAGTAAAGATTGCCTCTCTCCCATGCCACTTCGCTTAGCCAGTCAGTCAGGGATAGGCTCAGGTATGGAATGGTGTTTTCCGAGCAACAGTGATGGTTTGGGGATTCCCCTGCACCTGTCAGCTGCTGCGGGGGGGGGGGGGCTACATCTGGGAATCCCAGGGTGTCCTCCTTCCCTTCTTCTGGATGATGTCATGGGCCAAATACTGTCTGGCAGAGAGTGTCAATAATGTACAAGGTCTCCCTGCAGAGTGCAGCCGCTGCATCCAGCTCAGCAGCTACATTTTGCAAGCCCACTGATACACTCTGGTCACAATGCACTCCTGCCCATGGCTTGGAAACCACACTTGAGGGCCCATACCTAAAAATAGGCATGCTAACTATCAGAAAAGCAAACCTCAAATCTTTTTTTTTAAGTTACAAAATTGTTCTGGAGAAGAGAGGCAGAAGTGTAGTTATGATGTCAAAACTGCTGACCAATCAACAGTTTTTGTGCAGCCAGCTCCTGCTTCCTATTCGTTGAACAGTTTCCCCTGAACCTGGTTCTAGGGAATGATTAAGACCTTCAAGCATTGTAAATGCACGCTTAAACACAGGACAGCTCTCAGGGCAAGGGGATAAAGGTGGCTCTTGATCAGGGTGGATCAGCTGCAGAAACAAGCACAGGGTAAAGAAGACTCCTGGAGATCCAAAATCCTTGGTGGGAGCTTGCAAAAGCGGCGAGAATTTTACCTAGACTGACAACTATTCACTCCCATTTCTGCATCTGCTCCTTGATTTTAACACCAATTTCTTTCTCACTTGACAGGCAGATCTCTCTATCCTAGTCACTTCTACTTCCATGGAGGTTAGTCTCCTAAGCAATGCTATTGTTTGTTTTGGACAGTGGCATATGAGCCAAGCTGAGCTAAGCCTGATTGATTGATCAAAGCAAAGTTGTTTGTAAAGTGTCTCAGATGATTTGTATGCAAATCAAATAAGCCTTCGGGGTGGGGATCCACCAGAGTTCAGCTGCGAAGTATGTTAAATGATTGGTACTTTTCCCTGTCCACTGAAGGTAACTTCCTATGTTACACAACCAGAGCCAGTTGCTGGAATCAGAAGAATCACATGGCCATGCCTTTCGTGGACTGTAGCGATCAAGTGGCAATTCTCTGCATGCACATTAAGGAAAAGGATTCAGCCTAGATTTCTGTATGATGTGGTAATTTTCTGTGTGCAAGAATAGCAGAGCATTTAATCCCCCACCTACATCTTGAAATGGCTCAGCCCAGGAAAAGGCTTCACCACCTGGTCTACTGGATGTTATTAAAGGGCCCTCAGTAAGCACCTCTCTTGCACCTGCCATATCCTGTGCAGATTTTAGGAGCACATGCCCCCTTCTCGGTTGCCTGCCCACTGTGTGCGCTATGCAGAAACTGTCCTGTGTCCCAGGGCAGGCAAGTACGTGGGCGTGCCCGATAACTGTGCAGAGTATTAAGTGGTCATGTGCATATTATATCCGGTTTACAAGCATCTAGGGTTCAGGGAGAAGTCTTTGGGAACTGAGGGTGTGGTTTCTTGGCAAGATGGAATCCCTCATTTGGGAAATCAATGGTGCAATCCTAGACTGTTTCCAGACGAGCTTAGGTTGAGCTGAGCATGCCAGGGACTGCTACCTAAGCCTTAATGAATGTGCTTTCTTAACCGAGCTAAAACTCCTTACAAGATCTCAGTTAAGTGAACTCCTGTAAGTCCTAAGATGTTTCACAAAACAAACTCCACTAAATCTGAGCTGTTGAGTAACTTATATAAAAAGTTTTGCAAGCATGCTGCAGCTGATTTATCAGAAAGTGAAAACAGGCCTGCCTAGATTGCATCCGAGTCAGTAGATTTAAATCTATTAAAAGTGAAAGTAAGGGCAATAAGGAAGCTACTTAATGCACATTTTGTTCTAAGTATATTTGCTTGGGAATAAGAACTTCCTGACTACAATTAAATGGTTTGACTTTCATTCTGAATCTAAGTGTGGGGCAGAGACTAGAGACATCAAAGGCAGGGGAAGGACTTACTCTACGAGCAACATTAGGCTATTGTAGATGGCAATTTTTAGGTGCCATTTCAAAGAAAAGAAGAAAGAAATGAAGTGCAAAAGAATCAGGTCTAACCTATGGAATACGGCCTACTGGGAAAATCTTCTGTTCAAGGCCTGCAAAACTCCCCTCCCCATTGATTTGGATCATGCTTGTGCAAAGGGACTTCCAAAGTCCCTGTGCTGATATTAGTGAGCTTCAATCACTGCTCAGGTGCTTTTGGGCTTCTAAACACAGCTTCCTTCTTTTGGGTTGTCCAAAAGCAGCAGGCATGCACTTCATACAGCACCCAGCCAGCCAGCCGGCCAGCCATCTACAAAAACAATGCCTCCACAGCCATCATACCTCAGTCACCATGGACAGCTCGATGAAGAAGGAGACAACACAGCAGACGGCCACGGTGACCTCTCTCTGGAATCGGAAAGTGTAGGCAGCTGGGAAGAAATCCAGGATGCCAGTGATAAAGCCTTCAACGCCCACGAACTGCAAACGGCAGAGGGGAGGTGACGGGAGAGGATGAGACGCGAGGCAGTGACCTTCCCTGAATCTTATCAGCAGCTTGTTTCCTTGCTGCCCCCTTGCCTTTGCCATCCCGGGCTCTCACCTGGCTATCCAAGCCCAGGAGCAGCAGCATGAAGAAAAAGAGGGCCGCCCAGAGTGGTGCAATGGGCATCAGGGTGACGGCTCGTGGGTATGCAATAAACGCCAGCCCAGGACCTGTGTAGGAGCAAAGGAAGAGACAAGGGTAGTCGAAACTCAGGATGCCCAGCTCCCAAGCTATGACGGACAGAACTATTAAGCCATAGGCAGGGGTGTCAGGCACACATACCACGCAGGACAGAACCTAGTATCTATGCAGTCTCCTTAAATGCTCAGCATTCACAAGGCCAATGCATGCTTCTAGTCCCCAGGGCCTCTCATTCCAGCTGTAAGAGGTATGGGCTCAGTGCTTTGCACAGTTGTTTCTTCCTTTGCCTAGGGGAAGTACAGCAAACTACACATGCTTCATTTTCACGATTTACTGTAGAAGCTGGACCTGTACTGACACCACATCATTACTGCAGAGTTGATACAACCCTCGCTCGCCCCACAGTTATAGTAACATGAAACTGCTGACAGCGCTGAAATCTGTACCGGCCTTCACATTCAGCATCCAGAGAATCTCAGCTTTCACTTCCTCCACTCCCTCAACCCAAAACAAAGGCAGCTCCAGGCCTTATGGACCTGCGCCGTGTGTGCCAGTGCTGCGAGCACTGCAGGGTGAGTGGCATCACCAGGGCAGAGCTTCTGCGCTGTGAACTGCTCCTTGCCCTCCCCATGACTACTGGAGGCTGAATCGGTTGTGCAAAACCATCTAATACGATTAATTCACAGAGGACTCAGCAGTCAGCTTTTCCTGGCAAAGAACATCGATCAGTGAAAAGGAACTAATGAGGGACCCAACTGCATCACCGATCAAACAAAACACCCCCCACCCCCCACAAGCAACAACCCTACAAATGAAATAAACTTGAATATACAGAATGAATGAAGTAAGAAAAAATATTTGGATTCTGAAAGATATCTGAAGCACTGATGAAATGTGAATCCTATTTAGAGTATTAAGCAATATAAATGCAGTTTGTCAATCTGGAGTTTTCCAAAATGGGCACTTCAGAGCAGCTTTGTACAAGTTCCAGATGTGGCAGACTACAAGTTCCACCATCCCTAGCCAGCACACCTGCCTTCCTTTCATCATGGTGGCGCATGGCTAGCATTTCCCATCCAGCTCACAGACCGAAGCCAGCTTATTTTCAGCCAGGTGGCTGCATCATGTGACCCTCACAGCCTGTCCTGGATTGATGCTTTTTTTCTGGAAATGGCCTTTTCACATTATGGGGATTTTTATTTTTGTATTGCTCAGCAACAGAAAGTTCCTTCAGAACCATAGGGGCATTGAAATTTGCTTTGTGTTTGTTTTCCTTTTAAATGAATGCAGGGAGACTTTTGGTGCCAGACAGAAACTTCTACTTATCTAACTCAGGACTGCAGACTTTCAGCCATGGCTCTAGGGGAGGCCTTAAGCACTGAGAAACCCACCCTCCAGCTCCTATTAGGGTGAAACCCTCCCAACATCACCTTTCTGGCAAAACTCGGGACTCAACCCACTATCTCATACCCCCACGTGAGTTTCTGACCAGCCACCAGGGCACTCACCAGATTCGGCCACCTTGGAGATGTCAACTCCCTGTTCTGCTGCCATGAAGCCCAAGATGGAGAAGACCACAAAGCCGGAGAAAAAGCTGGTCCCACTATTGATCAGTGCCAGGATGATGGCATCTCTAGGGAGGGAAGGCGAAGAGTGAGGCCTCTCTGGAGTGGTCTATGACCAATGGGGAGGGGAGGGGAGGGGAGGGGCAGGGCTTCTAAGGCAGCTGTCAGAGTGGACAGTGCGGTGCTGGATGAAGCTCTGTTCTGGCTTCCTATCAAATGGACAGGAAAGGGGAATCTGACCAGCAATCCAATGAAAAGCCCAACATGCAGTCATCCACAGGAGCACTCACCATCTCACCAGCAGTGAGTGCCCCCCTTTTTTTTAAATTGGCATGTCACATTTCCATCCTATCTTTTTCCCCTTGCAAGAAACCCAAGATGGCTTCCATGGTCTTCTTCCTTGCTGCTTCATCCTCACAACAGCCCTGTGAGGTAGGCTGAGGGCCAGTGAATGGTCCAAAGTCACCCAAAGAGCTTCATGGCCAAGTGGAGACTAAATCCTGGGTCCCCTGACCCCCCAGCTCAACAAAGAATGAGTAGAGAGACCACACTGGCTCTTGCCACTGCTGAGATAGCCTCCAGGGATCAAATGCCAGTCTATGCTAAATCTTGGAGCTTGGGGTGTTCAGCAGGCGCATGCAACTAACCCATTGGATCGTAGTGCAGAGAGCAGAGCTGACAAGAGGAGGAAACAGAAGTGCAACAGGGACCTCAAGGGTGAAACTGCTTGCTTGCCTGCAATTCTCTTTGCAAGTGCAGTTCTGCCATGTGCCGTGCAGGTGTGGGCAAGGAGCATCCATAAATTGCTCAGGTGCCTTCCTTCGCGCTTTCCCCGCCATGCATGTTTACTGAGAAGCAAGCCCCATCTGTTGTAACCCCCCTCACAATCGAACATGCAGCTAGGGCATGGCTCGTCACGGGTAAGAAGCATGATCAGAGTGTCCTGTTCGCGTAAGGACAAGAACCCCAACGAATGTGCACGCTACGCAAGGCTGACCACAAAGCAGCCTTTGTTGCTACGCTCCAGCATAACGTCACGCCCTGTACCCTCGCTTGCTTGCTTGCTTTAGCATAAAAAAATGTGTGCGAATGGAGCTCAGTGGGTTTCCCCTATTGTTCGCTGTTATTCAAGCACCTGCATAGCCATCTGTGTAAAAGAGTATAAAAATCCTGCCTTCGATCTGCTCAGCACCACACTCTCACGAGAGCATGGTCCCTGCCGGCAGGTAAATAAATCTCTCGGTAATTCCAACCAGTCTCTGGTCTCGTCTGTAAAATCGCCCCACAACACCATCAAATTCCTTAGGCCCTGTTGCCCTGTAAGTGTACACAGGGCTTCAGTCTAACTCTGGAATGCCTGACAGTGGTGGATGACTGGGAGGCGCCTGCAATTGAGCATGTTTCCAGTGCTCTTTGGCTGCAGTGGACACAGCGCTGCAGTCAGTGGGTCCGCATCACCAGGCCCAGGAAGAATCAGATGAGGTACAGATGGAGATGGCTGTCCGCCTCAAAGCTTTTGCGGAGTCCTGGATTGCCATCCGATCTGCTGCAGCAGCTTTATAAAGCCACCCTGTTGTATCACAACTAGTGAACCAGTAACTGTACCTAACCATTAGTCCACGTTGGTATTCACATGAAGGAGACATAAGCAATTCTAAAGATGCTTTCCTTTCATAAAGATATCCATGAGCAGACATGGTATTACTATTTCAGGTCATACGGTACAGTGCTGGGATTAGACTTTACAACTGGAATAGGAAATAATGGTTGACTATTAGGTACAGCTATGGATTTTGGAGCCTGAGGATGAAAATATCCAACCTTCAGAAAGCTGTTCTCGAACACAATTGGGAATAAAATCTCTTGAGACTTCCTGAAAGTGGTCAGGAATTGCAGATAAACTACTGAAAGTATAAATCCTTAGAGACTGAGAAACCTTTTGAGATTGCATGGCTGAAAATGTGACTTCCCTGAATATACCTCACCCATTTTATCTTTTAAGTCACAGCTGAGGATTCAGCTAAGTGTGGGAACACAGGCAGAGAGTAGGAGGAAAAAGGCAGATCTTTCTTTTTCTCTGCCTTGCCTTGCTCTGCTTTAGATGTTCTAGATTAAAGTTGTTCTGCATGCAGGTCAAGTCAGTCAACTGGGCTTGCCATTTTGAGAAAAAACACACAAACACACAAATGAGCAAGCAGTACCTCTTTAGCAACTATATGGTATGTAGAACTCAGCAGATGGTGTTGTTTTTAATGACTCAGGTGGGGAACTTCTGCCCTTCCAGGTGTTGTGAGATGGCAGCTCTCACTTGCCCCAGCAAGAATGCCAAATGCTGGGAGCTATAATCCAACAACATCTGGATGACCAGGAGTTCCCCCTTCTTCTTCTATGATAGGGACAACGTACCCTCGTAAATGTCTGAAGAGCAAGCTATGGTTAAAGGCATAGCTGCATCACAGGAACAATCAACAGGTTCGGATCTTTTTAGCTCAGAGACAGGTCATTCTACCTGTTGTACATTCTACCTGCTGTGCAGCTATTAAAGAGATAGGAGCCCTGTTAGAAAAAATATATACATATATATATTAACAGTGACCCTACAGTGCATAGCATCTTCCTCCTATGCCCTGCCTGGTAGCCTGATGGTTGCACAGAAAATGGGCTCTCACTTATAGCAATTGTTGTTGAATCGGTTATAGCTGCCCAGGGCAGTGAGTGCCCCCAGTCCTATGGCATACGAGAAAAAGATTTGGGTCCCAGCATCGATCCACACCTGAGAGGGAAAAAGAAAGAGAGAGAAAGATTGAGGTATGATGGGGAGAACCCAAGAGACCTCGCTGCAAGCCTCTGCTGAATAGAGAGCCAGCTTTTCAACTGGCTCCAGCTGCTATGCTTTTAACAGTAACTTGATTTGCAGTGATTAATAAGGTCTAGATTCATAAAATGGTTTGGCTACCATTGTAGCTAGGCACCTACCTTATTTTACATAATTTATTTTATTTTATTAGTTTACTTGTGAATTGCAATGCTGAATTTCAGGATTTAAAGCCCTAACAACACACAAATATTTTTTTAAAATATATACTCTTAAAATATACTCAAAACATCTGTAAAATGAATGGTACTGAAAATCCTCAGGATGTTAATTAAAAGGGGACTCCTTATAGTTAGTGGCTCCTTTTAGCTCAAGTCAGCCAAACAAGTAAAACAGATTCCACAGACGCTTGTTCCCTATGCACCAGGATTTGTATAGCTGATGCCTGCAACTATCTATCTTGTACCCATCTAGCTTTTCCATATTCTCCTGTCTCATGGTCCCGCCCTTTCTGGTGTATTCCATTCACTCTTGCACACCAAACCACTACTAAAGCTATAGAAACTGGTTTGTAAGTTGGCCACACTACTTCAGCCTCTCCCTGCCCCACATTCCCTCCCCAACTTTCCACCTACCTGAGGGGAGGCCAGTTTGGACCAATCGGGCTTGAGATAGTAGATTATCCCATCCTGAGCACCAGGCAGCATAACTCCTTGAATAAGCAGTATAATGAGCACCACATAAGGGAATGTAGCAGTGAAGTAGACAATCTGTGTTGAGGGAGAGAAGGTGCAGGAGGGGTGAGACTGTGTAGGAAAAAACCTTCTTCTTTGCTCTCTACTCAGGTTTGGGGAGGCAAAAAAGGTGGGAGGCAGAAACAGTACTGAGTGGGGTTCCTGAAAAGCTGGGGATGCTTAGCAAAGGGAAGGGGGGATGATTAAGCAGCTCCTGGCATGGGAATGCAAAGGTGCACAAGTTTTCTACTTCATCATCATCAGTATACATTTATGCCCTATCTTTCTTCCTCTTGCAAGGAAGTTAAACCCCTTCTGTTTGACTGGCTGGATAGTATTCATTCAAATATTTATAATCTGACTTTCAAGGCACCCCACATTCATGAGGTAGTTATAAAATTTTAAACATATTAAAATTATGGCAATGACAAATTGAACCATCAGTTTTAAACATAAAATTATTTATTCATTTAGACAACTTATATGCTGCCCTTCGCATGACAAATCAATGACAGCAAAAATGCACCTTCAAGCACAGCACAATTCAGTGAATGCAATCTGGAGTAAAACCATCTTTAGTGTTTCTTGCAAAACAGGTCACAAAGTGAGCGGATGGAAGAAGTGTGGGAACAACCCAGACAGCAGATTCAGGCGGTGGCTTTTGGGTGTCAGGAATGGGCAGAAAACCAAGGTTATTTTAATGATTATAGATTTACTGCTAGGAAAGGTGAAATTTTCTGCCTGAGGTGCCAAAATAGCTTGACGATCCCTGTACATCACAAATGCATGAGGTGTGAGGTGAAGAATAGAATTTTCTTCTCCAGCAAAATGCCTTAAGTGGGGCTTGGGCAAAACAGCCTTGCAAGTGCCCAGTTGTCAGAAATTAGTGTGCACTCACACAGCTAAGGAGCGCTAAGGAGGCCTAGCTTCCTCCTTTCTCCCACTGCCAAGGTCAGGTTATCCTCTTATGTCTCCCACCTGCCACATGGGAGACCTGCAGCACTGCCCTTCGTAACAGCTTGGTGGAAGTCAGAGGGAGGACACCATTTGGAAGAAAAAGCTGCTGGGTCCTCTCCTGCTGTGCCAGGGAATTTAAGAGTGCAGGTTCTCTCCCTCCCAGATGCGGCCTCAGGTGCTCATGACCTCAGAGGTTTGAGATGCTGAGTAAGATCAGAGTTGCAAAGGACCTTTTGTTACTGATGGAAATGCTCTAGACATTGAAGAAATTATATATATCCCTCAAGAAGCTAACTTTCATCTTGCTTCTTCCTGATTGATTAATAAGCCCATGTGAGTGATCAATAGTTTCTCCCCAAAAAGGTGCTTAGGCATCAAAGCATGAAATGGCTTTCTTCTGAAGAACTGTGTAAGAAAGACTTAAAAGGGCCTAAGCCTCTGGGTAATGTGATGCTTTCCCTTCATTTCTGGCCTCTTTCTGGAGGGGTGACTACCAGAAAGAACACGGGCTTGGATGGGTTACTCTCAGCCAAGTGGCCTGTTCTTGGCAATCTCTCCTCACCCTGACCACGTGGCCAACTGTGGGAGGCTGAGCCACGTGTGTGCATGTCTGCTGAGGGCCCAAGGCTGTTGTCCCCCACCTCCAGCTGCCTGTCCAGTGAGAAATGTCAAGCTCCGTTAGGTGTGGAATTTGCTGATCAGAGAGATTTCAAATGCATGGGCCATGCACAGAAAAGAGGCACTGCACGTCTGAGGGGGAAAGGACGTGTGTGTGCGCAGAGATTTTAAAAATATGTATCTTGTGAGGGAAAAGGAGGCCTTTTTGTATACAGGAGGGTACGGCATCTGTGTCAGCATCCACGTTCAATCCCTGGCATCTCATTTAGAATCATGGGTAGCAGGGCTGAGAAAGGAAATTGGATATCTCCACTGACATTTTTTTTATTAGCAAGAACTTCTGCTACTAATTACACTGGGCTAGATGGTCTAATCATCCAGCTCAGCATAAAGCACTTTCCTAGAACTGGCACACATCTTTAGGCAGAAACCCCAAAGCCAGATGCAGATTCAGGAGTGTAATTCACACCCTGGGAGAAAATGTGCTACTTTTATTGAATCTCTTCTTGTGTTCCTTACAGGCAAGAATCCTTACATTGGTCTCAGAGTGACACAGTAGGACAGAGGTGGGCAACTTTTGACCCTTCAGATGTTTTGGCCTATAACTCCCACAATCCCTTGCCACTGGCTATGCTGGCTAGCAATGAAAGGAGCGACAGGCCCAACATCTGGAAGGCCAAAAGTTGCCCACTCCTGAGAAATTTGGAGGCATTGCTCAGGTGCTGGGTCTTACCCACTATGTGGGAAGTTGCCTCAACAGGCAGTAAGTGGATGTGAATGGCAGGTGACACCCGCAAGTTCGCTTTGACAACACCGTACAAACTACGTTAGGAAGTGTATTCCCGGCTGCCTGCTTTGAGATTCTTGCCAGTCTTATCAAAACTGTTTACAAAATACTTTGGATGTTTCAATTCAACAAGACTTCCAAATTTGCCTCAGGCAATATTTGGTAGCTGCGCTAGCTAGGAATGTATGCTAGGATTTAGTGAGGCTGACAGGAAAGTTGACTCTCAGTCCTTCAGCAAGAGGTGAAAACCCAGGCATTTTTTCTGGCTAAAAGAACTAACAGCTGAGGCAAGACTCAGTTTGACTAACAGTGACAAACTAGGAGGGAACTCTGGTTCAGGGGACACAAGGAATTGAGGGCCAGGCAAGATGGTGGAAGGTCTTTGTGCTAAAGCAGGGTCTTCAACCGGATTCATATTAACTACCAAAGTGCATGTGTGTATGCGTGTAAGCAAACTTCAGCCTAGGCAGGAGGCTGCAGAGAGCTGAGCCCTTTTGTCCTTACTCCATAACTGCTGCACCCCAAAAATATTGCCAACATCACTAGCGGTGGGGCTGCAAACCTGGAAGCAAACTCAATCCTTAGAAGCAACAAAACAGCCAGAGTACATCAGTTTCAGAGGAAAATATGCAGCCTGGGAAGGGGTTCACTAACCAAATCCAGCCTGCCCATGCTGTGCAATCTGTGGAACTTTTTGTTGTTATTTATATCCCATCATTTCCCTTCCAAGGAATTCAAGGTGGCTTACACCATTCTCCTCTTGCTCTCAATCTTACCCTCACAGCAACAGCCCTGTGAGGTAGGTTGGGCTGAGAGTCTGTATGGCCCAAAGTCACCCAGATGGCTCCATGACTGAGTGGGAACTAGAACCAGGTCACCTGAGTCCCAGGCCTGCACCCTTAACCACTACAGCACACTGGCTTTGTTCTGATTGTATGGATTTGAAAGGACCCGAGTTGCTAGTTTGATGTTAAGGAGGCCTCCTGTAGAAGCCTCAATGGACGGGAAGAGCAGTACCCATTCACAGCAATGGGGATTGTACAGGAGAACTTGCCAGTGGATTGTGCCCCACTTGAATTAGAGAGAGGAATTACAGTATGGATTTTCCACCCTAGGCACCAAAATATTTTAGACCTCTCATAAGCTTGTCCAAATTTGTACACATTTCTATTCCAATCTAGTATCTTTGAACTGCACATCCTGCCTACTGAAACTGCTTCAGCAAGAATGGAAAAGTGGCCAGGCTGAGTTCATGGGGGTGGGCTGGCATAATTTAAATGGCAGCACCCACAAGGCCGTGCACCTAGAGTGAACATGCTGGTGCCCTGTTGCTTATAATGCCACCGCCACCTCTGGCCTGAGGATGCTGCTTGCTGATGCAAGCACTAGCCAACCTGCTCTCTTATGTTTATTATGTTTATTGTTAATTAAAGGCATAAAGAGGCATTACTCTACATCAGTGTCTAGCAGTTACAGCTTTCTTCCCCCGCCTCCCTTTTACTCTAGAGTAAGTACAAGGACCATGATTTGGAAGAACACCCTAGTGTGGGGAGATGGGAGGAATGGCTTTTAGGATGTGGATAGTGCCTCTGCCTTCAGGAAGATGATGATCACCAGCGACACTTGGCAGTCGCCTGCACATCTGCTCTAATTCATCCAATCTCTCTCTCAGTTCCTGAACTATCTGCCCTCCATCCCACCAGCCAGAGTCAGGCTGTCCCCCAGGCCACCTACCTTTCCTGTGGACTTGACACCCTTCCAGACACAGAAGTAGACAAGGACCCAGCAGGCCAGGAGGCAAAGTGTCACCTCCCAGTTGATAGACCCGGGGAACTCCAAGCCTTTTGACAGATGCAGCACCTTGTTCCTATAATCAGGGAGAGGAAGCGTGAGCACTGACTGGGGTGGAGGAGAATACCTTTTCCAGGCAGGGGGTTTTGCTCAGGCTGGCCTAGATGGCCCCAACCCAGACCTTCCCAGGAGGATCAGATAGCCAGAGCAGAACAGGATGCAAATATTCCAGGACTCACTCCCAGAACTCGATGACAGGGGACCTCTTGTCAGAGAGTTCGTCACAGGTAAGGTTGCTGCTGCTGGTGCCATTGGCACAATCTTCATGCCGGAAGATTTCTACGCACTCAAGGGAATTCCAGGGGTTCTGGCAGGTCGACCAGGGCAGAGTGGCTGTGAAAGACTTCACCAGGTAATAGAAAGCCCAGGCAAGCACCATGATGTAGTAGGTGTTGCAATAGAAGACAATCACCATGGAGGCAAATCCCAGTCCTGTTTGAAGAAGTTAAATTACATAAGGAGAGAAGTCAAGGGCAATGAAACGCGTTCTGCACCAGACAACCTGGATTCTGGGATGCATGGTGCCATTAACGGTAACAGAAGTGCAAAGAGGTCTCTCTCAGACCCAGATCAGACTGGCACATTAACTTGGTCAGAGAAACTGGGAAAAGGCTACAGCTAAATGTTCAGACTGAGACCCACAGGTGAAGTACAGGATGCCTGCTCTCGCTCTCATTCTCCTCCTAATGTTCCACAGGAGTTCTGCAAACAGCAGCTGGAGGAGCAAGTTGTTCAGTTCCTTTCTTCCAAAGGTCTCTACCAGGGTTGGCAGCAGCTCCTGGCATCCTTGAACAGCTGCCACAGCCCTGACAACCCAACACGAACCAGTGCTGAAGCTTGCCTTTTGGAAGAAGAAAAAACAAAAACCCAGGGAAGCATCTGCCCCAGGTTGGGGGTGGGGGTAGCATTGGTAATGGGGAAGATAGGAAGAGAAGGACCTGATTGGCTCAAGAAGGGGAACTGCTTACCTTTGAAAAGTGGTGCAACGTTCCATACATTGATGCTCCCGGCTTTCATGAACTGCCCCAAGGAAATTTCCAGGAAGAAGATGGGAATCCCACCAAGGATGGCAATAAGAAGGTAAGGGATGAGGAAAACACCTGTGGCCAGGTGAGCAGCACAAAGTAAGCAACAGACTCATCACTTTTAAATTTCAGCCCCTGAACCTCTCTCCAAAGCTATGGGATTTATGCATGTATCCTGTACTAAAATAACAATTGCAACAGAAAACATCTGTGTGACCCAAATTCTATCATCAGTATCAATATCTGTGGCTTCCTGTCACTTTATGGAGTTGAAACAAACACAACTAATGCCTCTTAATGCCCCCTCCCCTGCATTTCCTCTGTTTAACACAGTCTCACAGTTCCATTTGGAGACATCGTGTTGGCAAGGAAAAACTGCATGCACAAATGGATGCAAAACATATGGGGGAAGGACACCTGCTAGGAGGATGGAAAACAGATAGATGATGGGAATATACTCAAGGCTCTCTTTGAATTCCATCTAATTGTCCATCTCTTTTTATTTCCCAGGGCCAGGAAAGGTCCCCCTTACATCTCTTGTGCTACCCATTTTGGCTACAAAATTTGCACTTCTGTAGGTCGTGTGCCCCAGTCCCGGCCCCTTCTTCAAACAGCCCTCATCCTTCTGTCTGAAGCACTAGCGCACCAGTCCCAGCAGTGATTGTGATTGTGATTGTGATTGACAGGCCCGGGTGTTCCTGGGACAGTGGGTCTCAGTGTGAATCACCTCCAGGGATGCTATTTATATTACAGATCTCTGGGCTATGGGAAGGCCCAAGCACTGCTCCTCTTCCTGCAAATCCCTGGCTAAGAGGATAATCTTGGGATGTAAGATCTTTCCCATGGGGATTAACAGGGCAGTGATTGGGGAACCCAGTCATTCTCGGGTGCTGAAGAAGACTTCCATGTTCTGGTGGATACAATTGTTGTTGCGCACACAGGCCTGCATAAAGTGGAAGGGCTGCAGCAGTGTGTGTGTGTTTGAATGTGACTTAGAGGGCTCACCAAGGAAGCAAACCTACATCGAAGTTCAGGTGTGAGCTCATATGACTGAATACTTCATTTTCTATTCTTTTTCTTTTCATTTAAACCCAGCACACAGAATAATGGCATGCCAGGGGCACAATTCTACCCTGGTTTTCTTCCCAAAATGCTTGTCTTTTATACACAGGAGTAGTGGGTGAGGGTTGTTTTTTTTAAAAAAAGAAAACAATGCATTTAGTCAAGTGAACCCTCACGTGGTTACGCTGACACAAAGGTTTATCACTTCTGTGACAATAGGCTTGAACTGGAGTCTTGACTGCAATCTTTTTCCAAAGGTCCAGAAGAACATTTTGATCCCCAAACAGAAAGATTCACAAAAACTAACAACAGCAACACTCCCACGACTGTCCTTAGCAGTGTCTAAAATCCGCTTGCACAGTAAAATTCCAGCTTGGTTTCAAAGCCAGAACAAGGTGCTAAAAGATGTGAATTGATAATAAATGAAAAGGTTGTCTCTGTAAACATTCAAAGTATATTTCTTATTCTGCAAAATATCTGTGCCTAGCTTCTACATAACTGGAGCTGGGGAGCATGGCTTTCAGAACAGAAAAGGTGACTTTTAATCAGATTTAATCCCTACCACTTTCTTTTACAAGACTATCAACTCTGTAATTTGTGTGTGTATCTTGTGTGTATGGGTATATTTACACAACACATGGTAATTGTTTAAACAGGCATGCCCTCTTGGCAAAGAACTCTGGGAACTGTAGTTCCATGAGAGAGACCTATGGCTCAGCATCATTTCCAAACTACAGTTCCCAGGATTCCTTGGGGAAAAGCTATGACAAATAGTTATGAAACATATATACATTTGGAGTGTATATATGTCTCATGAATTGTCTTTCTATACCATAACACTTCAGTGGCACATTAAAGGAACGGACTTGAGAAGGAGATACATATCTGCTCCTGATCCCATTGATTTTTCACTGAACTATACCTATTTGCATGGGAATGGCTTGAGAATTTTGGCTGCTGCATGAAGAGGCAAAGGTGGAGAAGGAATTCATTGCCAGTAAAGGGAAAATGCAGGAGCAAGGAGAGTGAAAGCACTCCATGACGGGAGAAATGAAACCCTGCAGACAGAAAAGATCGCTATTGTGTAGGGAGTTCACATCTGGGAGTAGTCGGTGACATCTCTCCCACTCTTGCCTTGGACACAGCTTCGTGGAGGGGACCAAGCTGCCTCATGGGGGGAGCTGGTTGCCTTTGGCTGCCCAGCATCAGAGAGACTGAGTCCAAGTCACCCGTTCTCTCGGATGAAGTCATCAGACCCCATGACAAAAAGCAGCTCTGTCCCACTCTGGTAGTTGGCACCAGCTCACACCCACAAGCCTGTTGCTGAAGGACTGAGAAATTAAGCGACAGTTTGCACATGTGAATGGGCCAACACAGAGACTAAACTACAACCAGAACTTTCCTATCATACCACAACGGAGGAAGTTCACACATCCACTGGCATGCTGGGACACACTAGCAAGTGACGGATGTGTGTGTTTCAGCCAGGCCCCCGTTGCATGGGCCTATACTGACTTCTACGCACATGATGCCAACTGGTGGCAGATTAAATCAGGAAAGGTTCCTTGTGTCACTCTCGCTTAGATGGATTATCCCAGCCTTGGAACAAGCCAACCTTCCTCCTCACCCACTTCCCTAGAAAGCACCGGCAAGTTGGGGGAAAAGTCACTCCAGGCCAGTGAGGTTGTCCAGGGAATACCTCTTTGTCTCCTGCTTTGGCCCTCACCTGCCCATGGCCCACTCTGACAGTGCTCTTTAGTCCATATTGGTCCTTCCCCAAGCTTTCTGCTTCCCTCACCAGGGTGCCACCTCCTTCGTAAACCCCCCTTTGACCGCCCAGATAATCTGTCTCCCCTCCTGCCCCTGAACTTCTATCAACTTCAGAGTGTTTTAGAATGGTTTGAACGCTTTTCCTGTCAGGATTGGCAGTCAAAAGAGAGTCACAGTGTTTTTGTCCTGCTCCTTTGACGGCCCAGGGAATTAGATTAATTTCCCAGTGCCCAGGATGGTTGCCGGATAAGCTCAGAACCTTGCTGTCTAATGGCATCAGTCATGTGGTGCTCTCATACAAACACACACCACCTCTAGGCCACTTGCCAAATTCAAGGTTTTGGCAATCCCCGAGGGTGTCAGCTCAAACTGAGTCCATTCAATGAGACTTTATTAACATGACAAGATATACAAGCAGTGTCAAAACAAAGCGGAAGGACAGATCCCAGATCTTTACTGTGGAAAGGGGAAATATCCATCCCATCTAGAAGGTGCCTAGGTAAAGAAGCTGGGGGCTCTGTACTTTTCTTTGGCACTTTGGTTTACACTTTCTATGCCTCTTCTTATGAGACTGAGTACTTTTTCCTTTCTCTCTCTTAAAAAGCAAGCACCAGGGTTAGAATCTGTTGATGCAGTCTAGACTCATCCCCTGCAAAACTATCTGGTGAAGACTGGCTCCAGAGATGCAGCCAGAAGTTTTAACTTTCTGCCGATGCACCTCATGCACAACATTCTTAATAAAAATGGTAAATGTTTGCTTTAAAGTTTCTAGTTTTCAATAAATTCTCAAAGAAAAATGCCAGGGTAAAACCCCTGGAGGGAGCAGTTGATAATACGGTGGGGATCCAAGACTATCTGTGCAATGATGTGCCCTCTGCAGTGCAAGCTGAGCCAACGTACCTGTATTTGGCTTCAAAGCAGTTGTATCTTATTATATATTTTTCTTTACTCCAGGGAGTGCTCAAGATGTCACCCATAGTTATCTCACCCTACCTACCTCATTTAATTTTCACAACAACCCTGTGAGGTGGATTAGGATAAAGAACTGTAATTCGTCCAAGGTCACCAAGTAAGTCTCACATGTCAGAATGAGGATTTGATCCCTGCTCCCCTAGTCCAAGTTCAGCACCACACCAGCTCTGCACAAATACCACAGAGAGCACTTGGCAGGAGGAAGTGTATGCAGAAGTGTCAGCTGGTCCCAGTCATTTTACCAGGGAGCTAGCCTGTGTGTGTGTGCGCATGTGCGGGAGGGAGACTTGTTGCACATTGTATCATTGCAGTTGTGATGACCCATAGTTCAAGAACTCCCTCCCCTTTAAGGCAGGATTCCGACTGCTCTTCTTTTTTCCCCTTTAAAAAACCTAACCCTAGGAGAGGAAAAAAACCCATACTTGGCATGCAGTCCATCGACACTGGGTGAAGAATGGAGTGCCTCTGAGTGTGTTCAGAGTATATGACTCCTAGTTCCTATGTTTTACCTGTGAACCCTGGTTTGGGGAACAGATCCCAGAGCTTGGCTTCAATCCTGGTGATAGCTGTCTCCTGTTTCCATGCACCTTGGCAGGTTTGTCCTTCCCCATGTGCTTTGGCATGTGCTCCAGCATCTTTTTGGGCCAATTAAGCACACCTGAATGGAAATGAATTATGTCTCGCTTCCCACGGACTCCCTCCCTCACTCTGTAGGTTAAAAATGAGCCAGTCACAGAGCTGTTTGTACCAACTATGGCCTGTAGGACAACAGGCAGGGACTGTATTAAGATGTGGCAAGCACAAGCAGGGAGTGCTCGTTGTCTGCTCAGGGTCTCTGCAGATTCGGGCAGCAAGGACTGCGTCAAAGACACCCTTGGCTCACACTCAAGAACAGTTATTTCACACATACGTTTTAATGACTTTTTAGAACTGAACACAATATTCAGGGCTTGTCTGGACCTTGAGGGAAAGCAACGCCTCTGTTTTGGACAGCCAATGAGGCATGGAGATGAGAGTGCCGGAGGAGGGCCAGGGAGACCCAGGTTCAAACCCTCACCTAGCCCCAGGGCTCACTGGGAAACCTTGGCACCTCTCTTTTTCTGTCTTACTTACCCCACAAGGCTGTTGGGAGAAAAAAAGTGGCACTGGATCATATACATGCGCACCATATATGCTACTTTGAGTTCCACGGAGGAAATACAGATACAAATATAATCAGCAAATGAATAGTAGTCCCCACCCTGAGCAACAAGCTAGATGTTATCTCAGCAAGCTTGCGCTTGGAGAATGTGGGGACAGGGAACTTATGGGGGAGTGAACGAAGAAAGAGGTGCTTAATTCCTCTGGTGGCTGCTAACCCTCCTCTGCAAATGCCCCTGCTGGGATCATTCCAGCCTCCCAGCCACGGGCTCACTTCCCATTTGCCAAGGGAGGGGGAAGTAACGTAACAAGTAGAGACAGGTAGAAGGGCAAAGTGCTCTCCACTATTTGCCAGTTCTGCTGCTTGCAGTAAGAAACCACACTGTATTTCTCATAGCACTGATTATCACCCTGAGTCACAGGCTGAAGCAGTCCTCCTGTGAGGGAAGGTGAGAGCTCAAGGGGACAGGGTGAGATCCTGGAGGCTCAGGCTGCAGGGAGGTCCTCCCACACAAGAAGTCTTATGGACATTCATGGAAGCTGTGCAAGAACACAGAGGTGGCACCCTGGGGGAAGCTGCGTGCTTGCTGCGTTCCCGTCCAGTCAATGGGGCCAGCACAGTACTTCCCTGGGGACTGAGTCTCATTTTTAGCAGCAAAAGTAAGGGTGTGTATGCATGCACTCCACTTCAGGCACAAGAATATCTTATCTCAGGCAGGCCCAGGTCTACCCAACATGCCCACGTATCAGTGGGACAGTCAGGGGCACAGGGCATTAAAATGAACCCAGATCAGGCTTAGGAGTCCAGGCTGGAGGGTGTGGGATGGCGCAGACTAGTATGCCAGACAAGGAAGGGTGCTACCGCTGTTTGTGTGGGGATGTCCCATGCTCAGGAGGCGCTGGAGAAATCCGACAAATTTGTGTTCTCCTTGCCTGGTGTGCTGCCCCTTGAGACAACTCCTGCTCACCATCAGCTGGGCACTCCTCTTTATGCACTCCCACCGTAGCTGTTCTCAAACTTGGTAATCTCCAGATGTGCAGTGCTTCAACTCCCAGCATCTTCCAGTCAGGCATTCCAGAAGCTGTAGCGCCCAGAAGGTGGCACCTTCCAGAAGTTGGCATCTGGAAGGTGCCAACTTGGGAACAATGATGCTAGGGTTTAGTCATAATTCCTTTCTCCTTTCCAAGCTGTTGCCCCATGCAAACAGCATTTCCTTCTGCAAGGTGAGGTCTGCAGTGAATTTCCTGCCTAGTTAGAGATGTGTGTGGTGGTGGAATACACAAGGCAGCAGAGTGCCAAGCTGTACCTTCCCCTGCCCCTAAGCATTGCTAGTTGAGGCAGGAGTCTTCCTTCCATATCTGTTCACAGCTCTGCCTTCCACCTGCCTGCGCTCATGTTTCAGTCTGGATAGGAGATGCTGTTCCTGGGTCTTCCATGGAACAGGCTTACTTTCTTTCACCTATTATTCCTTTTTATGGGATAATATCCTTTGTGTGTGCACCTTCCTGGCATCCCACCGCTGGATTCCATCTGTTGCCTTCAGGATTTTAACCTGGCAAGATTCCCTAAGGTTTTTTTTTTACACTGATGTTATGACTCACTCATAACATCAATGTAAACATTCATGTTTTCATTTTTCAAACGGGAGATACTACCCAGTAATCACAGACCTTGGTCTCCACTTTCTCAGTCCCAGATGTTCTTCAGACACATCCCCATAATTGTGTGTCTGGACTTCTGAAATGGGTTCTGGGGCTAACTGCTGACATGCCTGAAAGTCCACTCTGTCTTGTTCTTCTTGGGGGGAATGGGCCTTATCCTTTCCACTAAACCTTAAATTATCCTTCTTCTGTGTGTCCTTGAACAGAGCTGGACTACCCTTTAGCTTAGGATGTTCAGCAGGCAGAAGGTGAAGATGCTTAAGGTCTACCATCTCTTGTTTCAAGGCTGACTGCTTTGCCAGGCTCCCTCCCACTGGGCAGGATCAGGTCGGACTCTGGATCTCCCCTACAAGGAAGAGACCCCTTATGGAGGGTCCCCTGTCCTGGTTTCTCTACGCATCTCACCTGCTCCCCCATGACCATGAGTCAATCCATCCCTTCCTTCTACAGCAAAGCGCAGCTGTCTGATCGCTGCCTGCCCTCACCTGCCTCCTTCCTAGCTGGGTTCCGCTCTGCCCCCTCCATTCCCCCCACCACCACGTGCCGCAGACTTGCTCACCTCCCCCGTTCTTGTAGCAAAGGTAGGGAAAACGCCACACGTTGCCAAGTCCCACAGCGAAGCCCACGCAGGACATGATAAAATCCATCTGCCGGGTCCAGGTCTCCCTTTCGGGGGCCAGCAAGCCCAGGGCCGGCCCGGAGGGGTCGGCGGCCTCCCCTTTGCCCGCGGCGGGGGCTCTCTGCTGGCACATGGCGGCGATGAGGCTCCCCGTCTTTTTGTCTTGCTGTTCCACGGAGACGCTGTAAATGCCGCCACAAGCGCTGCTCTCCGACGAGGCCCCCTTGGCCATGACGCCGGGGGAGACCCCCGAGTCCCGGCCGCCCCACTCCAGGAAGATCGGGCCGATGCTGGACAGCGGGGGCAGGAAGAAGGCAGGGGCGCGCTGAGTCCGCGGAGAGCCCCCGCTTGGAAGGGGCGAGAGGGACGAGGTGGAGCCGGGGGTCTGTGGAAGGGGAGGAACTCGCTGGGGCAGGGACTCGACTCGGGGGTTTCTGCGGCGGCGGCGGCGGCACGGGGACTCAGAAACAATCCACGAAGCACTTGAAGGTCAACCTGAAAAACCTCATGTGGTCAATGGATGCGGGGAAGGGGGCTGCTGGAGGGCGAAGGTCGGTGAAGGCGGCCGAGGGGGCGCCCCCACTGGACCCCGCCCGGAGGCTCAGCCGCGCGTCGCGCAGGAGGGGAGACGGCGGTCCCTGCCCGACTGCGGCGCGCCCGTCCCTCTCGGCTCCCCTCGCGCTTCTGCCGCTGCCGCCGCTGGTGCCGCCGCTCAATCGCCGCCCCTTCGAGGCGGCTGGAGAAGCGCCGCGTGACGTCACGCGCCCGGCCTCCTGCGCTCCCTGCCGCCGCCGTCGCCGGGATTCGCCGCCCGCTGTCCCTCCACGCTCCGGCGCCGCCAGCCGCGGGGAGGGGGCGGAGAGGACGGGTGGTGGTGGGGGGAATGGCCGGGTGCGGTTGCAGCTGGGAGGGGTCTTTCTCTCTTTCCCTCCCCTCCCTCCCCTCCCCACCCCACCCCACCCCACCCCGTGCACCTGTTTCCTGGTGTCTCTCGTGCATAATGTTGTTTGCATTTATTGACTGGGAATATTTTTATCCTGCTCTCCGAAAAGCTATGTTTGGACGTACATTATGTCCAATGTATATGCTTTCATATATAGAGAGAGTGATGCTAATTGGCGGCTCCCAAACAAATTTAGCTGACCGATTAATTACGAGCACGGCACGTCTGCAGCGGAGACTACGTTCTGAATGAAGCTAGAGAGCCATCCCCGTACGATCACACTCTATAATTGCATGCGCATGGCTTTACATAGACGCGCAAGTACGTTCAGAGCGTCAGCTCGCCTGCAAAGCCATGCCCTGCAGAGCAGCGAGCGGTCTTAAGCGTAGTTCGTCCGTGAGAGCAAGAGAAAACTCTCAGCCCAGGCAAAGGGCTGGAGTTCCGAATTTTGGAGGCCATCTGCCCTGTCGCTCTGCTGCCTGAGCGCGCTTGCTGAAGCAAAGGTAAACGATCCTGCTGGTCTTGGTTGCATTTGATCCCCTGGATTAGCTGGCTCTTTGCCCACACGCGATTTACCACCTGCTCCTCCACCCAGTCTTTCTATCCGAGTGTTTTTTTTCCCCCCCTGAAAGCAAGTTTCTCGACCACATACCCTTTTTACAAACCGGTGCCATTAGGGAATCGGGTCCTTTGCAATTCATGTTAACACACACGGACTTTAGAGCCCCTTAGATTAACATATGCAAATTTGTTTTTGTTTTTGTCCTGTGGACCTGAGTCGCATATCTTTTTCGTGTCTAGCAGCCCCCTGACTCAGAGACATGGAAACAGATGCAGAGGGAATAAAAAAATATCTCGAAAGAAATCTGCAGCATTCACCCGTCTTCCCAATGTTCTCACTCCAATGCCCACCTGGGATGATGGCAGCTGTAGTCCAGCATATCCAGAGGGCAGCAAGGTTAAGCAAGGTGGATTTAAAATGTTACATGGACAGTGCAGGGGGCGGCTTTTGAGAAGCATCAGGAAAAGCAGCCAGCTAGTACAAAATGTTGCAGCTACAGCGGCACAAGGTACTTTGGATGTGCTATTACCACTGCTTTGTTTGAGCTTCACTGGTAGCTGTTTCCAGGCTTCTAGGAACAGGAATATTTTTTTTGGTGGTGGCACCTATTGACCCGCACGTTGTACTGCTTTATTTACCTGTCCAAAACATGGCTGATCCTGAAGGCTGACTGCAGAATAATGTTGTGTGTGTTGTGCTGTTTTATTCAATGTATTTTTAAACTTTGGCACATGGTTGGTTTCATTTTCAATATATTTTTGAGTTGCACCTGGAGGAAAAAAAGTGGGACATACGCTTTGAAAATAAAGTACATCTAGAAGTGTTCTCTCTTGCATCTTAATCCTCGTTCAACATATTTAGCCTCCTGGGATTAAAGTGGACTTGCTTCCTTGTAAGTATATTTTGGCCATCAATATATTGGAACCTCCCCTGCAGCATCTGGCATATTATTATGGTTTGTGCCACAATAAATCTGCCATAACATAATCCTACCCGTGTCTACTCAGAAGCAATCCCCATTGAATTCAATGGGGTGCAGAATGTGGCCACAATCCCAAGAAGCATGTGCTGGTTCCTGCCAGTGATGCATAATGAAAACTCTTTAGCCCTGTTCAGAAGCCCTCCCTTGCCTATTTCTTCTGGACTTGATGGACCACTCACAAATCTCATGCCTGAGAATATGCACACACCTACCCTTTGTACCATCTCTGTTCTGCTTTTACTTTTTCAACATGCAGCAGTGACTGGGTGGAGGATTGCTGGCAATAAGGAAATGCTGGATTTATACCAAGACCTTATACAAACAATCACGTCATCTGGACTCTCTCCCTATATCCTGTGCTCTGGAGCGGGGTACAGATGGTGGATCAGGTGGTTTGGACTTCAGCACCTGGCATCTCCCACCATTGGCCATGCTATCAGGGGCTTCTGGGAGCTGAAACCCCAAACATCTCCTTCCAGCCCTGCCCTGGCCAGGAATTTGTGGCCCCCTGGAAGCTGTTTGGGTCCAGCATAGCCAGTGGGAGTTTCAGTCCAACATCTGAGGACCCCACCTTTCCCATTCCTTCTCTAGAGAATCACAGGAGTCAGCATCATATACAGAACCCAAGACATCCAATGGTAAACTCAGATTTGTTTGTGAATGGAAAACTTCACAGGCAAGGTTTAGGCTGCCATCCAAAATACAGGGGTGGCGCTCTCCTCTGCATCAGGGTGGGCAGCTTGTGGCCCTCCAGACATTTTGACCTACAAAGCCCACCACCCTTCACTATTGGCTATGCTGGCTCGGAATGATGGGAATTGTAGGGTAAAGCATATGGAGGACCGCAAGTTGCCCAGTCTTGCTCTGTGTGTCCATTCCTCAGTTGAGTTCCACAGAGCTCGGTGTTCACTCAGAATAAACTTCTGAGTAGGAAGGCCTGGAGGAATGTTGCCCATGGGGTCGCAATGGGTTGGACGCGACTTCGCAATGAACAACAACAAGGCATGCAGAGAATTGCACTGTAACAAACACAATTGTGGCATAGTCCATTTCGTATAATAGCACGTATTGTGGAGAGTGGCTGCAATGGTGAAATAAGCTGAAAGTGTGCTTTTCAGCAAAGGCAAGGGACAGGAGGGCTTTAATCTGTGAGGACTCTTAGTCATATTTGACTGATTGTCAAGAGACTTTTCAATGACATTGTCCTCCTTTATTGTGTTCATGAAAAATAACTTCAATTCGGACTTTTAACCAACTCAGTGCAAGCTGTGTATGTTTTGGTTCTGGATTTGTATTGTATTATAATAAAAAGGGAAGGAACACAAAATTTATTTGTTTAAGGTATTTCTTAAACAATTCAATTAAAGGTTCAATTAATTTCCTTTTGTGGTGGAGGTGAGCTCAGTACCAGTGGCCCTACCTCTCCTTCCCAGCCATACACCCCTTCACTTGTCACCCACTTGTTTTTCAGTGGCTTCTTGTCTTTGCAGTATTTCATTTCTCACGTGATCCTTTACCCAATCCTGCATGTTGTTTGTGTGATCAGTTGTTTCTTAGACTGTCTTTACCTCAGAGCCATTTTATTTTTGCACCAAACTCCCCTGCAAGTCTGTGAAGTGATCCTTGAGCACAAGAGGACCCTGGGCTCTTGGATCACCCACAGTTGGGGAGCAGCCCAGCAGTCCCCAAATTTTTGGTTTGATGAGCACATTTGGAATGCTGAGTAAATGTTGCAGGCACTCTCACAAAATGGCTACCGTGGGACGCTTGCACATTCAAATATTGGTTGCAAGCGTATGCATGCTTGGCCACAGAATGTTCATTTCTTAGAAGACTGCTGAGACAAAACAAAAGCAACTTGTCTGAGAACTTTGTCTGCAAAGGAACTGAGATCTGCTTTCAGAGTTTGCTTCATTACTTTATCTTGCTTTCTGTTTACCAAGCTACCTTAATTGTTGTACATGGACTTTCCTGACTCCATGTTTCTATTTCCTTCAAGTTTCTGTTTTGATTTCTATAGAAGGGGGAAATTATTTGGGTTGGAGAACTAGAAGCACCAGCAAATCAGACAACCAAACTAATCAAATTGAACAAACAAAAATTAATAAGCTTGACTTGCTCAGTTTTTGTGCCCTCTGGGACAAATTTCTGTAATGTAAAAAAGAATTTGGCACTAGTGACTCAAATTCTGTAAATAAAATTGGAGTTTTTTTTAATTTATGGGGTTTGCGAGCATATAGGGAGAAGCATTTCCACATAGCATGGAAATATGCCTGTTTGAGCTATACTGGATGAGGTAGGCGCTGATGCATGGGACTTTGATGCCACAATAAACATCTTAGTTTTTATGGTACCACAAGGTTACTTGATGTTTCTACTTGATCTTTGTAACATGCACGCACATGTTCACATGCACACAAGCCAGGCTATTTTGCTCAGCACGCCCCAGAGCACTTTCCCAGGCTGCTGAGCAAGTGATTTCCACATGCAATTTCTTGGTAACTGTAGAATAATGCAGGCAGAATGAATGGTGACGATAATGTGGCAACTTGGCAAAAGCAGCTTTCACGCTTACTTCATGTGACATCTCCTTTGAACCATGATTGAACGCAAAGAGGAGTTCGGCCTGCTGCATTGTGCGATGCAAGCCGCAAGGACAAACTGAACACTTTGACTGTTAGGCTCTGCCAGGTTCCTCTCTCTGAGTCCCAGAGTCTTGGGTCCACTCCAGCATCTTGTGGACTTAAGAGCAATCCAACAGGTAATACCAGGGATCAAAATAAGGCAGGAGTCAGGAATAGGAGAATGGCTGACATAATGGCTCCCCAGCTTTATGCGGTTGGAACACGTTTTCATACTGGGGATAATGGCAAGTTTTTCTTCCCTTTCTAAAACACTGGAGTGGTTCTCCAATGCTTGCTTACTGGCACTAATCAAAAGATGCTGGCATTTGGGAATTTTGGCTCCTTCCCCTTTGTTTTGGCCCCACCTACCACCAGATTGCAATCCCAGTAGCTTCTCAGAATTTGAATTTGGCCTTCAACCAGAAAGAGTTGCTGACTGCATACCTGCATCCACCTCCCCAGTCCATCTGGTTACTGTTATAAACACTCTTTCCGTCGGAAGAGAAAAAAATTCCAGGCTTGCAGAGAGTTCTTTTTAAAACTTTATTGCAATGAAGGGAACAGAAAAGAATGGTTTCCTTCCCATTCTTCTGTTCACCTGAGCACATGCTCACACACCCCTTTTAAAGCGGCTTGTTCCCTCCTCCTTTCCCCTAATTGGCTAATAGGGTACTGAGAGGTTACACTCTTTCTGCCCGCCTACTCCACGCTGCCCCAACACTGGCCCTTCTTCCCAATCCAGCCCTGCCCCTGGTGGGCTACAATAGGCTCATTTTGTTCTGCCCAGCTTGTCAATAACAATCAGGAAGTATTTGGCCCTCCTGCCTATGTGCCTGTTTCCCCATACCTTGTGCTATCTGACTTTAGCCCCTACCCTCCTTTGGGCTAAGTAATTTTCTTTGTTACCCTTTTAAATCTCTTTACTCCCTTGTTTCAAATCATCCTTTCACAACTATCAGTTACCCTGTCCTATAATTGGTGTGAAGTGAAGTAAGATCTTTGGTTTAAACTATCCAGACATCATTTGGTCTGTCTGTTTGTAACCTGGATCTCTTGTGCACTGACCTATTGGAATTACATTTGGTATCCATGGGTGGGACAAAATGTAATATTTCAACCACCAGCACAAAGTCCACGCCTTTTTACAAATGGTATGTGTGTTAGAAAATACGAAATATAATGCTACCTGTTTTTAAAGCATTTTATAATATTATTTTATTTATCTATCACCTATTTTAATACTTTTGATTTTTTTAAAATCTTGTACACTGCCTTGAGAGGGCTCTGCCTTCCAAGGCAACCTAGAAATAATATTAAATAAATATCCTCCAAAAAGACTTGGGCAGCTATCCAAAACTCAATGGGACTTACTTCTGTGGAAACATGTACAGGGTTCTGCTGTGAAACAGAACTGGCTTCCTACACTTGTAGTTGAGTTAAGCTTGTATGTGGTTTGTTGTTGAACTGTGCGTTGTTTGTGGGCTACTATGTTGTTCGTACCCACTTGCACTAACAATTCATAGCTCGTTAACCATGGTTTGCTGATAGGTTGTGAACTGAGGGTTGTTCACCAGGGTTTGTTATCTTTTCTTGGTTCTGACAAAGGGATCACTTCCATTTCAACAGCAACCCACAGTTGAATGACAACTCACACTCAAGCCATATTCAAATCTTGAGTGTAGGTTATCCTGTTGTCTGAACCCAGCCATTGGGTAGAATTCAGTGTCACATGGTTAAAGGGCTTCTATTCATATCACAGGTCTTTCTCCTGCTCTTTCCCCCACTGCAGCCAGTCAGGCCCTGCCAAAATCTGTTCCCCCAAAATCTTCAGAGCAGACTTTGAGGGCATGTAGGGAACTGCAGGGAGGAGAAACGCTCTCTGTGCCACTAATGAAGCTGTTCCTTCCATGGAAAGGCCTCACTGGATTTCAACCATTGTGTGATGCTGTGGCAGTGAAAGCATCGGACTTGGACGCAGGCAATCTGGGTTCTAGTCCCCACTTGGCCATAAAGGAACTTTGGGCCAGTCTCTCTCAGCCCAGCCTACCTCACAGTGTTGTGTTGTTGTGAGGAGCGGGAGACATATGGAAACTGCCTTGAGTTCCACACAAGAAGAAAAAAGAGCAGTATACAAATGCAATGTAATAATAATAACGATGATGATATTCAGGCCCTGTTTTACATTCCTAAGGGGATCAGGAAAGATTTTCAAATCCAGCACAGTGTGATAAATACTTCTGAAGAATGGAATAAAAAGGAGCGTCCATGTTCAGGGTGTCTTCTGCATTTCATGTTCACACCCCATTCAGCTTGTTCGCTTTCCCATTTTCAGCGTTCAGGGAGAGAGGTCAGCTGCCTTGCAAGCCTCGTTCTTATTTATTTATTTAGACAACTTATATGCCGCCCCATCGCATGAGCCTCGATGCGGCTCACGATCATTAAAATCCCGTATAAAATGTAAAAAATTCATCAAATACATAAAATAAAATAGTGGAAACAGCCTGGTCAATTTAAAATCAACAAGTAAACCATTAACAGTTAAAATAACGTTTAAATAAAAAGGTCTTGGCCTGGTGCCGAAAACAAATAACGACGGTGCCAGACGGACCTCTCTGGGGAGCGCATTCCATAGGTTGGACGCCACTGCAGAGAAAGCCTTCCTCCGAGTACTCACCCTCCTAATATCCTTCATGGAGGGTTCCCAGAGAAGGGCCCCTGCTGCCGATCTCAGGGGGCGGGAGGGCATATATGGACGCAGGCGCTCCTTTAGGTAACCAGGGCCTAAGCCGTTCAGGGCTTCGTAGGTGATAACCAGCACCTTGAATTGGGCCCGGACTTCAGTGGGGAGCCAGTGGAGCTGATGGAGGACTGGGGTTATATGAGAACAACGCCCAGTCCTGTCAGCAGCCTGGCAGCTGTATTTTACACTAATTGAATTATCCAGACCGTCTTCAAGGGCAGCCCCACGTAGAGCGTGTTACAGAAGTCTAATCGGGAAGTGACCAATGCATGTGTCACTGTTGCCAGGCAGTCGTTCTCCAGGTAGGGATGCAGCTGATGGATCAGCCGAAGCTGAAGGAAAGCGCTCCTCGCCACCGCTGTCACTTGAGCTTCCAACAATAGCTCAGGGTCGAGGAACACTCCCAAGCTGCAGACCCTGTCCTTAAGAGGGAGTGCAACCCCATTCAGGACAAGGTCAAAGCCCGATCCCAAAGCCCAATCCCAAAGCCCGATCCACCTACCAACAGGACCTCCGTCTTGTCAGAATTGAGCTTCAGTTTATTGGCCCTCATCCAGCCCATTACCTCGGCCAGGCACCGGTTCAGCACAGCCACTGCCTCACCTGGATTGGTGGAAAATGAGAGGTAGAGCTGGGTATCATCAGCGTACTGATGATTCCGCAGCCCACACCTCCTGATGACCTCTCCCAGCGGTTTCATGTAGATGTTAAATAGCATGGGGGACAAAATGGACCCCTGCGGTACTCCATGGCATAGCTGCCATGGTGCAGAACCATAGTCCCCCAGCACTACCTTCTGGAATCGGTCAATGAGATAGGAACAGAACCACTGCAAAGCAGTGCCCCCAACTCTCAATCCCGCTAGCTATCCAGAAAGATACCATGGTCGATGGTATCGAAAGCCGCTGAGAGGTTCAGGAGAACCAACAGGGACGCACTCCCCGTCTCTCTCCCTGCACAGGTCATAGGGCAACCAAAGCAGATTCAGTACCATACCCGGGTCTGAAGCTGGACTGAAATGGGTCCAGATAATCAGTTTCCTTCAAGAGTGCTTGGAGTTGTCCCGCCACCACCCGCTCTAACACCTTGCCCAGAAACGGGATGTTGGCCACTGGTCTATAATTGGTGGTCATCTCTGGATCCAGGGAAGCCTTTAGGACAGGCCGGACTACCGCCTCCTTTAAAGGGGCAGGTACCTGGCCATCCCTTAGAGAGGCATTGACAACCTCCAGGAGCCAGGTCCCAATCCTGTCCTTGGCTTTCTTGAGTAGCCAAGATGGGCAAGGGTCCAATAAGCAGGTGATGGAATGTACTTGTCCAAGCACCTTGTCCACATCATCAGGCCGCAATAATTCAAATTCATCCATCAATTGTGGACCAGATGGCAACATTGGCTCCTCCCCTGAAGGCTCTGAGTCACTAGTGGAATCCAGCTCGTGACGAATCTGAGCGATTTTCTCCCTAAAATGCTTGGCAAAGTCGTCACAGCGGGCCATCGAGGGCGGTACCAGGTCTTTCTTAGGGCCTGGGTGAACCAGCCCTTGTACCACCCAAAAAAGCTCCGCTGGACGGCATTGTGAGGAGGCAATGGACGCGGAGAAAAATTTCTTTTTCGCTGCCCTCACCGCCACAGCATAGGCCCGACAATGGGCTCTTAAGTTCTTTCTCTTAAGCATGAGGCATTCCAATGAAATGTGGGGTGCTTGTTTACAGTGTGATTCTCCCAAGTCTCTGCTCAGGCCCTGCACCAGGTTTTGTGTGAGTTTGGGACTGGGAAGCAGGCTGGGAGGGATGAAGCAAAGCAAAGCAAAGCAAAATCCAGTGTAAGACTTCTCCATCATGTTGCTCTTCTAGTCGGTATTCAGAGGTGGGTAATCCAGACAAAATAACCTTGGGCACCGCCCCTGTGTCCCTTTGCGAGGTTGTGTCTGCTTCCAAGGTGGGGGGAATTAAGGGGGTGTTTGTCTGTGTGTGTTTTGAGGAGAAGATGCAGGCCTAGCAGATTCCTCTGGTCCCGTGCCCAGTGCTGCTTGGCCTTCAGCATGAGATAATTTACGTCTCTAATCACTTAGCTTCTCCAGCATGCTGTGTAAGCCACCAGCCTCCTGAAATAAACAGGATTTGCCTCTTAGCTCTGCCTGGGAGTGATCTCTTTAAAAAACGGAATCCAAGCTCAGGCACATGATGGCAGGGAAGGATGCCAGCCGGGCAGGATCCTCACAGTTTTCAAGTGTTTCTTTCCCTGAGAAGCCCTATCACCTCCTACCTGCTGGAGAACTGGTAGCCTCTTGCTCATGTACAGATGCCAACTGGGCAGGTAATCAGTAGCCCAGCTGCTTGTTTGTTTTACCTTTGGTTGCCAGAAAAGCAAAGGGAAGGCTCTTTCTTCTTTTCACCTGCTTGTTTAAAGGAGCACACCTTTGCTGAAGAGATAGCTGTACGTTGCCCTCAAGCTCACCCTAAGTCCTCTGCCTTGGCTCTGTCCCCAGCCTGGGAAGCATCTGGGCTCTGTCCCCAAATCCATGCAAAACCTGTGGGTTCTACCTCAAGATGCATCTCTGGCCCCTTTCTGGGCTGTACCTCCTGCCCTGGAACCAGGCCTGGCATCCTAGGGCGGCTGCCTATGCCCCCATGGTACCAACTAGCACTGGCACCTGCTCTGGACTCCTCATGTTGGCCAGCTGAGTCTGTGAGGCTCCATTTTAATGTCCTCACTGCCTGGGAGTGACACGATGTCCTGTGCTCTGGGGCACTGTGGAAAACTGAAATGGCAGCTGCTTGAAGCCAGCCTTAGCATGCTGCTGCAGGGGGCCCTCGAGAGAAGACCCACCAGAAGACTTGCCCAAGGCCTTCACAAATGTGGAGCTGGTTCTCAGGGATCCATCCCCAGATCTGCCCCATCTAGATGCTATAATTTGGGGCTGCGATTGCTTGTATCTCTTCATTCTTTTTGATTGAGAGCCAGTGTGGAGTGGTGGTGAGTGTGTTGGATGGGGGACCTGGAAGTTCTGGATTCTTGTCCCCACTCATCCATAAAGCTCATCAGGTAACTTTGGGCCAGTCACTGATCCTTAGTCTGAGCTACCTTGCAGGGATGTTGTGAGGATAAAATGGAGAGGAGAAAGACCGTGTATGCTGCCTTAGATTCCTTCCAAGAGGGAAAATGACAGGATATGAATGTGACAACAATGCCTATAAAGATTTCAGTGTCACAAAACTGGCCGTGTACTATTTGATGGATCTAAATAATACCCACCATCCTCTAGTGTGTCCATGCATGTGTGTGTGGTGGGGAGGAGCTCTTTTGCTCTGAGTGGGTTCACGTGTGGAAATTGTATGGCATGGCTTAGCATTATGTGTGAACACAGTCTCTCTCTCTCTCTCTCTCTCTCTCTCTCTCTCTCTCTCTCTCTCTCACACACACACACACACACACACACACACACACACTCTTTAGTTTTGCTTCTCCCATTCCCTTCCTCTGTTTCTCCTCTATTACAGGTGTTACACTGCAAGCTCCTTGGGGGAGAGATCTCACATGTGACCATCGTAAAGGTACAACATGCACTGATGGTGTATAAAAAAAGCACATCATGCACCCTTGCAATGAGCTAAGAAGGGGTGCTCCAGGAAAGAGAGAGAAAGAGCCTACAAGATCTCATTTTTCCTATACCGGAACAAAAAAATCCCTCTTGGCCTCAGACCTGTCTCTGGGTTTTCCTCTTTGCCTCCAGGGCTTCTTGGCCCCAGATCTCATTTCTCCCTCCACAAAGGCAAGGGTCATGGCCATTGTGGAAAAGGGTGTGTATGTGTACATGGAGACATGAGTTTTTCAACTGACACATTACTGACCAGCTATCCTAGATGGGGGAAAAGTCACCAGATGGTGACTCTTATGCCTTCTGTGGAAAAACAAATGGAGTGAGCAATTCAGTGGCAAAAACTGCATGAAATGTGTTGCGGGGGGGGGGGGGGGATTTCCTTGCCATTCCAGAAGGAAGTGAAATTTCCACTGCTGTTCATACCTAGGCTGTTGGGATTTGCTGTTGGCCCATAGACCCTCTGGATTCAGCCTAGAAACTTGACAGTGACCCACACAGAGTTGCTAATTATTGTACAGAGCAACCCAAAATACTCCAGGGCTTTTTAGGAAAGGGAATGTGGGGCCCCTGCCCTGTATTTCTTCCATGACATTAGATGTGTCATTTGATCTTTCAGGGCTTTGCCACACTACATGGGTTTTAAATCCTGTAGGTCTCCTGTATGCCTCAATGCATTCCTGATCAAGTTTCAGCCTACTGCATAATCTTGCTTTCTTTCTCCTGGCCACTCCATGTTATATTTTAAAGCTTTCTGCAAGCCTGGTACTTGAAAGACGTTTTAGTTGCACCAAATATCTAGGTGAGCAACCCCTAAAAGGGATACATGAAATTAAGGTGGTGTTCTTGATTTCCGGGAGACCAACATATTAGAACAGGGGACTGGGCTTGTACATTTTACCCCCAGCAATGAAGGAGGGCCGCCAATTGCTAAAATAAATGCATGGTAAATAATAGATCATTCATCATGGTAACACAAGCTTGGTTTGTGTCATTTCTAATGAACAGGAAATACCTGAAAATGGAGCATTGGATCAAATGGAGGCAAATTATTACCCCCCAAAAAAGAAAAGATTCTTTCATGCATGAAACCTAATGAACATGTGGAATCTCCTGCTTAAGGATGACTGCAGATTAAACACAGGATCCTAGACAATAGTTTGGGCTTATTTGTGTAGTTCCTGGGGAGAATAAAAGCATTCTATTGGCCTAATTTACCTATCATGACAACTCAGAGTATGAGTTGAATTGTGGGCTGTTGTTGAATCGCAGATTGCTCTTATATGCAAACACAGAATTATGGTTTAACTATGAATTGCTAATTAGGAACTACCAAGAAACCCATGGTTTGTGGTTGTGTTACAAACTGTGTTGCTCATGGTTAACAATCCATACTTAAACCACAGTGCTGAATTCACATGTAATTGCAACTCATGATTCAATAAACTCCATACTCAACTTGTACTTGAGGTTTTCATCACAGGAGAACTGGGTTATGGTGTTCTGCTTAGATCTTGCTAATGGAACAATCACATTGGGTGGAATATTTGTAGGTTGTAAAAACTGGAGCAGGAGGAATAATAATCTTATTTATTTATTAAAAGCTTCTGTACACTGTTCAATCAGCCATATGCTCTCTGAATGGTGTACAACAGAAAAGAAACTATATATAGACATTACATAATATTATCCATCAAAATTTAATACATAACAAACAACACTTAACATATAAATAACACTACATATAAGCAAAATAATAATGAATTAATCTGCAATTAATCTCTTACAGTTAAATGTAAGGGAAACTTGGGCAATCTGGAAGCCTTTGAGGAAGAACTGAACTTTTTTGGTATGAATGGAAAGGCTTTCTGAAAACATAATAGTTTGCATTTCCCATGTTTTGAAGAGTCAACAGTTCTGATGCATTTCCCTTCAGTAGTGAAGCAATGTTGGTTGTATCTTGGTGGGTGAGTAGATGGAGTGGACTGAGTGAATACTGAAGTATTAAACTAACTAGTGGGACTGTGCATGTGCAGACAGAAAAAACATCCTACTTCTTCCTGTATGCCCCAACCAGCTGTGAGTGAGGCTACTAGAGGGGTTTGGCCACTGTGTTTAGGAACTTACAAATCGTTGCTTTCAGAGATTAAGAACTGTGCTCAAGAGCTCTGTGCTATTGAGAAACTATCCCAAGTTGTAACCTAATTATGCCTACACATACTGATTCTTGCAAAATTCTGGCTCCTGTTTTTCCCTGAGTTTGCAAAGTCTCCCTTCCAAATATTCCCAAAGCCATCTGGTGAAGATATATTGGCAGGGTGATCGGCTTTGACCACCTTGTAATGTTGAGGAGGTTCCCATAGGACCACATGGCTTGCATGTGAGGCCCTCTGCTGTACTCACATGGCATTTCACATTTAAATAAGGACACAATCCTATGCATGTTTAGACATCAAAAAGCCCTAGTACTGCCAGTATTCCCAGCCTTTGTCATGCCTAAGGCTCCAAGTCTGAGGCTTGGCTGCTGAGCAGAAAGTGGAACCTTGTAGAAACAGAAGTGGTGGCAGAGGAAAAGAGAGAAGCTTAAGAAGCTGTTGTAAATTAGTTTGTTTAACTCAGTATTAGCTGCTCCAGCTGCGAAAAGCAAGTCAGGCCTTTTGTCAGCCTTAGGAAAGGTTCACCTGCTACTTGACCCTAGACATGTCTGGAATTGAACCCAGAGCCTTCTGCATGCAGGTGCTCTATCACTGAACTATGGGCCTTTTGATTTTTAGCTTCTTCTCATGATACTTGAGTCTTTCCTTTGAAGACCTTGAGCAGGCTAGAATCCTAAAACATTGGGTTGAACATTGAGATCCACAAATTCTAACTGGCTTATCCACATAAGAAAAGAAACCCTGTTAGGAAGTTGCATTCAGGAGCATGTACAATGCAATCTTTAGGGGCAGAAGTAGTATGTTCCCTTTACTTTTCATCCACAAGGAAGAATATTGATTTATTAATTATAGTTTTTATACTGCCCAATAACCCGAAGGCTCTCTGGGAATTTATAATCAGATTATAAGGGAATCCTTGAATCATTCTTGTGACCCAAGTCTACCTGGATGTTACAGTTAATATCTGAAGCTTTCTTCTGGATGTAATCTCTGAGAGGGACTTGGACAGTGGCAACAAGAGACAGGGCCTTCTCAATGGTGGTCCCCCAGCTGTGGAACTATCTCCCCACTGAGATCTACCTGCTGCAAATTCTGCTATCTGTTTGGCACCAGATTAATACTGCACTCTCCTTCCAGGCATTTAATGGCAGATGCTAGGCCATTTATGTCAGCTGTCTTTTTAACATGTCTAGTTTTTTTAATTGAAATTGCTCGAGCTGTTTCAACTTTGCATCTTAAATGCTTTTGTATTAGCTGTCTGCTTCATTTCTAGTTAATTGTTGTGGATGGCCCACAGAGCTCTGGCTAGGTACACAGCCCAGCCTGGATCTTGGTGGGGCCAGCCCTGTGCGACATCCTGACCCCTCTTCTGCACTTTCTTTTCTGGTGTTCAGGTCCCTCCCACCCTCAGGACCGTGAGTGCTGCTGTGTTAGAGCTCTTCCCCATGCGGCTGGAAACAGATCTGTGGCTGTCATTTTGGGCAGCACATGATGCAGGGTAATTCCAAGAGGGGCCCTACGATGAGGCACTGTAAGACAGCTGGCACTGGGTGTCAAAAAGGGATGGGAAGCTGTCATTACAACTGCAATATTCTTGCAGCCAGGAAGATAATTTTCTTGTGCGATTTTCTGCCTCCGGTATCAAAAGCATCTGGTCAATTTTTGGTGCCAATCACTGCTCTGCCTGAGGTAGCAAAATGTTTTGTTCTATGATACATTGGCGTTCTTAACTATTCAAGATGGGAATCACAAATGGTGTGGAGAAAGTAGCCAGGGAGAAATTTTCTCCTACTTCTATAACAACATTAGAACTTGGGATTCATTAAAACATTGATGGGCAGGAGATTCAAGACAGACTTTTACAAGACCGTTTTAATAGCAGCTCATATTGGTACAGCTAGGCCAGGGGTCAGCAACCCGCAGCTCCAGAGCCGCACATGGCTCTTGATCACCTCTGCTGTGGATCCGTCGCTCAAAACATGCGCCAGCACAGCCACTGATCTGCTTGAAGCTCCACTCAGGAAGCTAGCTAGTTAAGTAACTAGTTAAGTAAATCAGCTAGTTAAGTAAATCGCTACATTCCTCTGCTAAACAAGCTTCCTGCAGTCTCTCATGTTATATGAAACCCTGATGAAACTATTCTCTTTGTCCCAGTGTAATCTCCTTCATCTGAATGTTAAAAGCTGTGTTGGGACCTGTCCCAATTCACCTCACTTGACTGTTTATCTGCTAATCAGTCACTAAACACACCTATATCTGCAACCGGTGCCGATTTACTGAGCTTTCTCCCCCTCCAACCATGGATAAATCCGAAGAAAAGTTTCTGAAGAAAACTGAATGTTTAATGGTATGTGGGTAGATTCATTTGCTTTTACTGCTGTACTCAGAAAAGCAATTCTTACCATCGCACCCCACTGCCCTGCCATAAACACATCAAAAGATTCCTCGGTGTCTGGTGGTGAAGACCAGATGACCCCACTCCATTAGTGGGTAACTGTCAAAGTGTAATCTCTGTGTTTTATAGGCTTGCTAAAGCGACTCCCTAACCCTGTAAGTTCACACATGTAACCTTTTTATTTACTTAACTTGGCCAGCCTGTTCAAGCTAACTTTAGTTTAGAAGGCCTATCAAAGGCATCTAATTAGAGTGAAATGTAACTTTTCTTTATGGTGCTGTGAAGTGTATCCAATCACTTTCCTATCCATATCAAAGTATCCAATCACCTTCCTGTGTATTGTATTCACTCCCCTTTTGTGTATTCTATATCACCCTAAGGAAATTAACATGGGGTGTTCCTTCTTAGGCACCCATGGATCCATGCATTCAATTGTAAATAAACCTATTTGCCCTAACAAGAAACTGATTTCCGAGCATCGGGTGTGACACTGCTGAGTTTGCTGTTTAATGCATGCAGCCCTTTAGCACTGACTTTGACTCTGCAGGAAGCTGTTCTCCTATTCAAAATAGATGAAAGGAGTCCTACTAGTTTATAATGTAAGATTAAAAATAACAGTTTTTAGTGACTGAACAAGAGCTGCAGCTAAATCATAATGAAGATGGAGATCTACTTCTTTGTTTTAAGAAGTTTCTTATAAAAATTCCAGCAACATTATTACATTGGCAGGGGGATGTTTGTTCAATATTTCACCACGTGATAAAAGGATGAGGGCACACAGCAGCAGACAGCATTTTTGGTTTGCCGCAGGTGGCATGTTTGGTTTGCTGCTAGTGGATAATATAAGTTCGGCTTTTTATTTCATAAATACGAGGAGGGCTCAGATAGACATTGAATATTTTATCTGAAAGTAACCTTCAACCCAGCGTCTTTTTTTTCGGAGTTCAAAATGTTTTCGTTGCATGCAGAAATAAAAATTTATTTTCTCTGTAGCAGTTCATTGATTTCATAAATGCAACACACTATAGTTTTCTTATACATAGCATAAAGGTAAAAAACTATATATGCAGTGTTATCTTCATTTTAGATGTCAAAAGGGTTTTGCGGCTCCCGGTGTTTTCTTTTCTGTGGGAAATGGGTCCAAATGGCTCTTTGAGTGTTAAAGGTTGCCGACCCCTGAGCTAGGCAAAGTTTTAAAAAAGGCATTTTTATGTATTTTATATGATATTTGTATTCTGTCTTATTTTGGAAGCATTGTTGAAGGGTGGTATATCAGTCTTTGAAATGGATGGGTGGGTGGATGGATGGATGGATAAAATACATGGATGGAATTTTCTGCCACTTGGTGTGACTACAGTCAGTTGATGATTTACTTTAACCTTCAGGGGAAGGCAACTTTGGTCCTCCTCACATTTGGGGCCCTGTGTATGAGCTGCTTCAACCCAGCTAACTGGCCATGGCTGGAAACAGGTACTTGACCACCTGACCCCTGTCGTGCTCTGATCTTATGAGTCTCACCAGCACGTGAAATACCAGACTGTTCATTACACTGTGCGGTATCTCACGTCCTGGTGCTTTTCATGCTTTGGGCTACAGCTCCCAGAGTTCTCATTTCTGCTGGCATGGCTGGATGGGAGTTGAAGCCCCAACCAGGCATTGAGGATGAGAGAGGTACTTCAAGTCATCTGGGAGGCACCCGGTTGGTGAAGATTGCACTTCAGGCTGCCAGGGGGACATGGCATATTTTGAATTATTTCCAAACCCTGACACCCCCAAAATAAGAATGTCTGCAGACAGAAAAAGAGTGTATTAGGCAGAGAGTGAGGCCTAACCTTTATTTCCCCAACATGCTAACTTCTTTTATTCATTCTTTTATAGGAGAAGCCTGCAAACTTTCCAGCTCTGAAGGCTGCATGTGATGCTGACTGAGGGGTCTGGGCAACAAAGTTGTGTGCACAGGCACAGGCACACACGCATCTCAGTGATCTGAAACAGGCTGCTCTTTTGCTGCTGCCATTGGGGAAAGTGTGATCTGGATGAAAGAGGGAGTGGAGGCTGTATTAGAGGGAGGGGGAAATTTGGTGGCGATGGGGGGATTTATAAGGGGCAGCATTACTGAAATAGGCATCCTTTTCTTGCACTGGTACTGTCCACAAAGTACTTCACAAGTATTTACTGCAGAATGGCTAAGCTGTAATTCAGGTTCACACATGCATGTTTATCGCTTGCCTTGATGAACATCCCCTTATGAATGTACAATGGATGGCCAGTCTGAGAATGTGTGAACTGACGCAGTAGAAAGGCATCTGAGCCAACATCAACCCCCCCTCCCCCGCTTTTGTGGTGCTAATTATAATCTGTGATGGAGGCCCGTTCACACATGTGAGCCATCATGTGATACTGCAGTCATCCACATACTGTTGCCTCCATAGCCAAATGCTCATCCTGTCTAATGCTGCCTGGCTGACTGATGCAAACATGCCATCTAGCGTCCATGGCTGCAAATCTCCTGTCTGGCTTCATGGGGAGATAAACACCGCTCTCCCATGCTAGAGACATTTGAAAAGAAACTGGGCAGCCATCTGAGTGGAATGGTGTAAATTGGTGTCCTGCAACAGCAGGGGGTTGGATCTAGTGGCATTCATGGCCCTTTCAACTCTGCTATTTTTATGATTCTATGATTTTCCACCTCCATCCTTCCATAAGGGGGGCCATGCCTGGCCTGGCAGTTCATTAGCCATGAGAAGCCATGTGGAGCTTCTGCAATGAGAAGTCGTCTACCTCGGATCGCTGGATGCTGGGATTCTGTGCCTTCACACTGGCCTGCCTGTTGCCCAGTAACATCTGTTGCTGAAACTGGAATGTTACTCTAGTGCAGAAGCAGGCAGATCAGGGGATCTGGGAGACCATGTCCATTCCTTAAGACTCTACCTCCTGGGATCCACACTGCTGCCACTGATGCAGTACCAAAATTCAGCAGCATGGTACTGGTGAGAAGAATTGGCGTTTGCAATTTCAGTAACAAACTGCAACTGAGACTGAAAAAGAACAAACGTAGCAGTTGAAATTGTCCTTTTTCGGTCAGTGTTTCTGCTGAAGAGCAGCTGTGATTGACGGAGGCTTTTGTGGTGCCACCAAATGTGAGTGCAGAGAGCGCAGGAGGGACTGTGCTGGAGGTCAGGGAAGTGCACAAGGCACGTGGGCTGCAGGTTGCTCACTCCTGTGCCAGGTGGCCCTTGCAGGATAGCAAATGCAAGATTAGGCTTTGGGTTAATTGCAAAAGAAATAGTTTTTGAGAGACCATTCAGACTAGTACAGAAGCAACATAGCAATGATTAACAAAGAAGCTTGTGGTGCCTTAAGGACCAACACATTTATCCTGGCAGGTTTTGTGGGTGAAATCCACAGAAAAAAAATGTCAGTCTTTAAGATGCCGCAAGACTCTTAATTGTTTTTGCTGAAGTAGACTAACATGGCTGCCCCTCTGGAAAATGCTGAAAGTTGCAATATCCCCTTGCAAAACAGGTTTTGTTTTTCATTGTCACTTGTTGGAAATGACTAAAAAGTAACAGTCACCTGACACTGCTTCTCTGGAGTCAAACCATTTCCCTTCCCTCATTCCTTTTCTTGTAAATTAGCTTTACAGACATCAAAACGGCCCTTCTTCAACCCAAAGCCTTCTACATGTGAGGACTACAATTCCCATCATCCCCAGCATGGCCAATAGGTTGGCCAATGGCACCAAATTGAGGAAGGCTGGTTTAAATGTGGAAACATTTAATCAGGCCACCTGTCTCTCTTTATTATCACCACAGTAACAATGGGGGAAACTCTCCAGACTTCGACATCCAATCTTGTAGATTTTTTCTGCTTTCTCAGCAGCAACACCTGTTGATGTGGGCAGCCACGGTCATGAGCTTCTGGCACAGAGTCATGTGTGGCTCTGTGTTTTGTCTGAACATATGCTGCAGTCAGGTATGGTATCTCCAGTGCAGGAAGAAAGGAATGAAGAACTGGCGGAGGAATGCACCTCTCCATAAGGTTTAGGTCACCCCCAGTACTTGAAAGTACTTCCTTGCAGAAAAAAATATGCTGCCATTCCAACGTGGACACTGTCCTGGAGGTTTGGGGTGGCCCAAAACTTATTGTAGGGGATACACCTCACATTTTTATTAATTTCTGCATATGCTGGCTGTTGCTGAGATGGGGGCAGTAAATGGGCTAGTGCAGCCTCCATCAGATCGAAGCCTTCTAGTATGCTGGCTTGGGGCGATGGGAGCAACATACCTGGAAGGCTCCAGGTTGAGGAAGCTGTGCTAATACCTTGTGCAAAAGCAAATGGTTGGACTGGATGCATTTTTATGCCATCACATAGGTGTCCTTCTGGAAGCATAGTTGTATGATTCGGGGTAGCTCAGCGCTTATTATGGGTTGTACACCATTCCTCCTTTATTTAATTTCTTTATGCGTTGGTGGTTATGAAGGCATCATGCTTGCTGGTCTCATGCTGTCAGCAGGCCATTTCTTCTTGACTAGAGCACACCCCTTAGAGCCTGGGAAGGGGACATGGAAGTCACACAGGGTTTCTGAAGACCCCACAGGAGGGCAGCCTGTGGTACCTGGAGTTGCCCACATCACCTACCATGTAAAATGGCTTGCCAGACAACTGGGGATCACAAACAAAACCAACACCCCCTCCTCCAAACTTTTTGCATTGTGCTAGACTTGGGAACTTTTTGGATGTTCTTTCTTATTGATTGTTGTTTCAATAATCAAATTCTTTTGTCATTACTTTAAAGTTTGCCTGTATTTTCTGTTATTGTTACTAGACAATTGGTCTATGTGTCAGCTGTAAGAGCTCTGCTAGATGAGAATATCTGGCCCATTCAATCCAGGGCAGAGCCCTTTCCAAAATTTCAATTTGGAAATGTTGCCAAAGGCAAAAGGGGTGGGGGTCAAAATACCAGCCTATTTTGGCTTAAAACTCATCCTGTCAGTAGCTAAGCCTTAGGAGAGGCCTTTCAGCATTTCAGAATGGGGGGAAATACACCAAAAGTGGAAAAACCATCAGAGGACAAGTGGATGCATGGGGCCAAGAGAAGGGGCTATCAGTGACTCCCTAGAACACTAGATTTAGCCCTGAGGTTTTGCATTCCAGTCTAATCCAAAGTCTTGCTTACAGTCATGGCCTCTCTCAAGGGCTTAGGCAACAGAGGTGAAACAATGACCTCCCAAATTCTGCCGGTGTACTACAGCTTGCAAGAACAGGAGAAAGGCCACACTGGATCAGGCCAAAGGTCCATCTGGTCAAGCACTCAGTTCACATGGTGGCAAACCAGCTGCCCACAGGATCCCTCAAGCAGGATGGGCACAAGACCTCTACTTGCCCAAGTTCCTCAGCAACTGGAGTACGCAGGCAGGCCACCTCTGATAATGGAAGTAGCACAGATAGCCTCTTCCATGGATCTGTCCAATCCCTTTTTACAGCCATCCAGATTGGCGGTCATCTCCACTTCCCATGGCAGTAAATTCCATAGTTTAACTATTTGCTGTGTGAAGAAGGGTTTCCCGTTATCAGTCTTAAACTTCCCCACCAGTCAGCTTCATGGGATGACCCCAGCTTTGAGTGTTATGGGAGAGGAAGAAATGTCTTCTCCACTTTCTCCTCACCACACATTATCATGTCTTACCTTACTCTCCTTTTTCTAAACTGAACAGTCCAATTGTAGCCACTCCTCAAAGGGGAATTCCTCCAGCCCCTAGACAGTTTTAGTTGCCTTTCTCTTCACTAAACTCAGTCATGGCCTTTTTCAGGTGCTGTGACCAGAATTTAGAATATTCTAAGTGCAGTCAACACCAAAAATTAGTATAAGGGGAGTATGATCTTGGCGGTTCTATTTTGAATTCCTTTCCTAGCCATGCCTCACATGGAGTTTGCCTTTTTCACAGTAGCTGTGCACTGGGCCAACGCTGTTGTTAAGCTGCCCAACACAGCAGCGAGATCCTGTTCTTCTTCAGTTCCTCCATCAGTTCACAAAACATCAGCTCCTGTCACTCCTGGGGCTGCCAGGATCTGGAGCCTAACAAGATCTGTAGGGCCACAGAGTTTCTTATCATCCACGTACAGAGTGGCTCATAAGCGAGGCATGATGGGAACAGTTCTCTGCGGTGGCGCCCAATCTATGGAATGCGCTCCCCAGAGAGGTCCGCCTGGCACCGTCATTTGTTTTTCGGTGCCAGGCAAAGACCTTTTTATTCAAATGTCATTTTAATTGTTAATAGTATTTAGTCATTTTATTCTTTGGCCAGGGAGACTTAATTTATACTGTTAATTTATATTATTCTATGGAAGTTTATTTATGGATGTGAGCAGCCCCGAGGCTTCGGCGAATGGGGCGGCATAGAAGTCTCCTAAACAAACAAACAAACAAACAAACAAACAGGGCCCCTCCTGTGGCTGCCTGCAGCACCTCCTCCTCCTCAACATTTTAGTGTTCAAAGCGCTTCATACATATTATATAGTAATCCTTACCACAACCCTGTGAGGAAGTTCTGTCTCATGGACCTATTGCAGGTAGGTGTGGAAGGGGAGTCCTTAGGCTCAGATTGGCTCTGCTAAGGCTGCCCAGGCCTGCCCACCTCCTGCAGAGGCAGTGCTCTAGCAGATCAATCCTGCGGCGCATGGCTGCCTGCTCTTTGGCTCCAAAGCTCTACTGCACCGGCCTCTGGAGGTTCTTTTTTTTAGCGATCACGGTCTTGCTTCGTTCCTGCTCCTAGGGCCTTATCTTCCCTATTCCATCCCAGGCAGCAGCTCTGCGTAGTCCAGCTCCGAGTGACCGCTAGTGTCCCTCTTGAGTGATTGAGTCCCTCTTTGAGCCGTTTCAGAGACACCACATGCCTGCCTATTATTTCCTTACAAGGCAGGGCTGGAGAGACGCTTTAAAGGGAGACGGATCAGGAGGGTGGCGTAACCCAGCGCGCCAGGCGTGGAGAGGTGGGCTGGCTAGAAGGGAGGGGGCTTGTGGACGGGGGGGGGGGGCTCCCTGCCTGTAGCATGGGCCAACCCTGGCGGGTGTCCAAGAGCGCCTGCAGCAGCAGGTAGGAGCAGGAGGGAGGCGGTGCTGGGAGAAAGGGTCCGGAGAGGTGAGGGGGAGGCGAAGTGAGGCTCCTCGGTGCAGCCCCTGCCTGCGGAGGCCCGCGCACACGTCCACACAGAGGCGCGCCCGAGCGCGCGCGCGCGGGCACGACCCACTCTCCCCACCCACCCCACCCCGCGCCTCGCCTCGCGTGCATCACCAGCACCCGCGATCTGGGAACCGCGCGCGGGATGCGGACGCCGAAGGAATGTAAACGAGCACGGATTGCAGTGGAGGAAGCGCGCTGGTCAGTGTCGGTGGGGGTGGAGGATCGGATGAAGGGCTGAAACGTGGCGAGGTCGTGGTGCCTGGGTTGGGCGTGTGTGTGCGTGAGTGAGTGCGAGTGTCTGCGCCCCTGTGTGTGTGAGAGAGGGAGAGGGGGAGGCGGGGGGTTGGCAGCCCTGCGGTTGCCTGGTGCTGCTGTGTTTATGCTCGTAGCAGGGAGCCTCCTCGTTCGTAAGAGAAGGCAGTTTGTCGCGTTCACACGGTGATCACAGAGCCCTGCAGGAAGGATGGTGTTTATGTAGGTGCTTTAAAAACGTGAAACGTATTGCGTGAAAGGTAGAGGAATCATTTTAGTGGCTTGGTGTAAGGGAGAGTGAAGATGGGAAAGTGTGCATGGGTGCAGCCCTCCCCATACTTGTTAGGGAATAAGTACGATAGAGTTCAATGAGACTTTGAAGTAAAATGCTTCAGGGTTGCAGTGCCAATAAACTTTTTGTGGACCTGAGCATTCAGTTTAGCCGAGAAGCCTGCTTGTGGATGGGCAAAGAATGGGCAACTTTACTTGACTGATGGTAAATAACGCGCGTTTAATTTGCTCTTGGGTTTGTGGAAGGACAAAAAAATCATTCTTCTTTGCTGTCCATCCAAACAGGTGGATGGATGCACCATTTGCTGAAGAGCATGTGCCAATGTATAATATTTAACCAGTCTTGTTTGTTGCTTCTGAATGTATGTGTTGCCCTCCTGTAGCAGAGTTCATGCTATGCCTTTCCTCTTCTTGTTAGATTAATCTGAGCTTGTCAATCCATCCGTATATTCTTTTCTGCTTCCACTCTTTCCATTATTCTGAATCCTTTCTGTCCATCCATCAGTTTGCCCAGTCATTTTCTTAACTCCCCACATGGTTGGCCCCCCTTTTCATTACCAATGATTATGTGCTTTTCTCTTATTTAAAACGTACCTCCCTCCTTCAACTGGTGCTTCATCATCTTATGTGCACCCCTCTTGCTGTCCCAACTCTCAGTCCTCCTGTTTATTTGCAGTAATCCATCTGTCCACTAATTCCCCCTCCACACATGCACCCTCCTCATGCCTTCATCCGTCCCCCATTCATGCCTATTTTTATCACTCATACCTCCATATCTATCTATGCAACATCAGATCTTGTTTTGCTAAGACAACGCTGTACACTTGTATGCACACACATGCACACACACACTTGCACATTTCTCTTGCATGACATGCTTAGTGCTTATGCCGCAGATTCAAAGTACCTGCATTGCCCATCCGTATGGGTACATTTTTGAGATGGCATAAGGGACACACACACGTGCAGTGAAATTTCTGCGGTAGATGGTTACACATCTTCATTCCTCAAATATTATTGCTGCATTATAATTTTTACGTGTTACACCTCCCTAAAGCTCCACACATTTTCAAGACAACAGCATGTCTGACAGCATTCAAAGGCACTACACCTGTATAATAGGAATCACAGTGTTATGCATCTCACAAGTGGTATTTATTTAGACTATTTATTATTATATTTATATCCCACCTTATTTTCCTTTCAAGGAACTCAAGGTGGCTTACATAATTCTCCTCCTCCCTTCAGTTTTGTCCTCACAACAACAGCCCTGTGAGGTAGATTGGGCTGAGAGCCTGTGAATGGCCCAAAGTCACACGTTTGGCTTCATGGCTGAGTGGGGACTTGAACCTGGATCTTCTGAGTCCCAGCCCCGCACTCTTAACCACTACACCACACTGGATCTCAGTTGCCCAGTATGTAGGTAACACCCACCCCATGTCAAAAGGGTAATCATTACATTCTGCCAGCACACACTGCCATCATTCATTAAAAAAGTAAGAGCAGTTGAACACAATTCCTTCCTCAGCACACGTACATGACACACTGGTGCTCACACACAATTCTGTCTGTGAGCAGCACACACTGAGAGCACAAGAAGATGGCTCCAGCCGTGAGTCTGGATAGTAGAAGGGACATGGGGAAGTACAGACCTGTTAGCCTT